>NC_092815.1:249339238-249650905 GCF_023375885.2 Dermacentor andersoni
CGCCTCACCTCCCTGATCCATTCCTGCCGAGTGTCCTAGACACAAGGCCACGGATCAGGTGATGTTCACTAGGTCGTTGGGCGTATATGTGTTTATCATGAACAGACACGCATGACGCGTCGCCACACTGACAATTGCGGCACGGCGGGCAACGTAAACTGTGGAACAAACGAAGAAACGTCAAAACGATAAGCGGCACACGAGGCCGGCAATCAAACACGGCGTGGCACGCGGTCGTACAAACCGCCTGAGCCATAAACCATTTCCGATTGGCCTTGTGCCATTGGGTACATTGGTCAGAATTGACAACTTGCGAATTGTGACGTGCCCAACTTCTTCGGTCTTCGCATGGAAGCAGCATCGGTCTATCGTCTCGTCACAGCGTCACCATCACCCGCGTTTCACGCCGTTGACATCAGCGTGTGGTGGCTCCATGGTATTCATTGCGTCGTCAGCATGACGCTCGTATTCAACAGCCTTCAGTACAACCTATACATTAACATAGGCCAAAACGTAAGCAAGAAGAATGCTCTGCGGATCCAATGAAATCGGCGACGTAAGCCTTCATTATAGGTGTGTTCACATTATTTGTGGGTTTGTCCCTTAAAATGTTTCCGAAGATGTCTCACGACCGACATTCTCAGAGAACCCTATCGCCTGCAGAGCGACATAGCAGCCAACACACTCTTAGTTCCAGAAGCCAGCGGACAACTTGGGTCAACGCGCACGTGAAAGGGACTAGATACAAAGAGTAAAGTGGCTGAAAATATCACGCAATGCCAATAACATTGAAAAAAAAAAAGAAGACGGCAGGGACCAAAAACGAGGCTTCCACCAAAATTTCGCAATCCTCCAAAAAGGATGAGTACTTTTCAAAGGAGTTCCCGGCTTTGACCTGACCTGCGCGCCCTTTCACAAGCGCACCTGTACACAAGGTGGTCCCCGCCAACTGCCGGAAGCAGGCTGACGCCTCTACCTCCCTGATCCATTCCTGCCGAGTGTCCTAGACACAAGGCCACGGATCAGGTGATGTTCACTAGGTCGTTGGGCGTATATGTGTTTATCATGAACAGACACGCATGACGCGTCGCCACACTGACAATTGTGGCACGGCGGGCAAAGTAAACTGTGGAACAAACGAACAAACGTCAAAACGATAAGCGGCACACGAGGCCGGCAATCAAACACGGCGTGGCACGCGGTCGTACAAACCGCCTGAGCCATAAACCATTTCCGATTGGCCTTGTGCCATTGGGTACATTGGTCAGAATTGGCAACTTGGGAATTGTGACGCGCCCAACTTCTTCTGTCTTCGCATGGAATCAGCATCGTTCGATCGTCTCGTCACAGCGTCACCATCACCCGCGTTTCACGCTGTTGACGTCAGCGTGTGGTGGTTCCATGGTATTCATTGCGTCGTCAGCATGACGCTGGTATTCAACAGTCTTCAGTACAACCTATACATTAACCTAGGCCAAAACGTAAGCAAGAAGAATGCGCCGCGGAACCATTGAAATCGGCGAGATAAGCCTTCATTGTAGGTGTGTTCACATTGTTTGTGGGTTTGTCCCATAAATTCTTTCCCAAGATGTCTCAAATTCCACATTCTCAAAGAACCCTATCCTCTGCAGAGCAAGATAGCAGCCAACACACACTTAGTTCCAGAAGCCAGCGGACAACTTGGGTCAACGCGCATGTTAATGGGACTAGATACACAGAGCAAGGTGGCTGAAAATGTCACTCAATGCCAATAACAATGGAAAAAAAGAAGACGGCACCGACCAAAAACGTGGCTTGCAGCAAAATTTCGCAATCCGTCAAAAAGGATGAGTACTTTTCAAAGCAGTTCCGGGCTCTGATCTGACCTGCGCGCCCTTTCACAAGCGCACCGGTACACAAGCTGGTCCCCGCCACCCGCCGTCAGCAGGCTGACGCCTCTACCTCCCTGATCCATTCCTGCCGAGTGTCCTAGACACAAGGCAACGGATCAGGTGATGTTCACTAGGTCGTTGGGCGTATATGTGTTTATCGCGAACAGCCACGCATGACACGTCGCCACACTGACAATTCCGGCACGGCGGGCAACGTAAACTGTGGAACAAACGAAGAAAAGTCAAAAAGATACGCGGAACAGAAGGCCGGCAATAGAACACGGCGTGGCACGCGGTCGTACAAACGGCCTGAGCCATAAACCATTTCCGATTTGGCTTGTGCCATTAGGTACATTGGTCAGAATTGGCAACTTGGCAATTGTGACGTGCCCAACTTCTTCGGTCTTCGCATGGAATCAGCATCGTTCGATCATCTCGTCACAGCGCCACCATCACCCGCGTTTCACGGCGTTGACGTCAGCGTGTGGTGGCTCCATGGTATTCGTTGCGTCGTCAGCATAACGCTGGTATTCAACAGTCTTCAGTACAACGTATACATTAACCTAGGCCAAAACGTAAGCAAGAAGAATGCGCCGCGGAAACATTGAAATCGGCGAGATAAGCCTTCATTGTAGGTGTGTTCACATTGTTTGTGGGTTTGTCCCATAAATCTTTCCCAAGATGGCTCACATTCCACATTCTCAAAGATCCCTATCCTCTGCAGAGGAAGATAGCAGCCAACACAAACTTAGTTCCAGAAGCCAGCGGACAACTTGGGTCAACGCGCATGTTAATGGGACTAGATACACAGAGCAAGGTGGCTGAAAATGTCACTCAATGCCAATAACAATGGAAAAAAAGAAGACGGCAGCGACCAAAAATGAGGCTGCCATGAAAATTTCGTAATGCGTCAAAACGATGAGTACTTTTCAAAGCAGTTCCGGGCTCTGACCTGACCGGCTCGCCCTTTCACAAGCGCACCGGTACACAAGCTGGTCCCCGCCAACCGCCCGCAGCAGGCTGACGCCTCTAACTCCCTGATCCATTCGTGCCGAGTGTCCTAGACACAAGGCCACGGAGCAGGTGATGTTCACTAGGTTGTTGGGCGTATATGTGTTTATCGAGAACAGCCATGCATGACACGTCGCCACACTGACATTTGCGGCACGGCGGGCCACGTAAACTGTAGAACAAACGAAGAAACGTCAAAAAGATAAGCGGCACACGAGGCCGGCAATCGAACACGGCGTGACACGCGGTCGTACAAACGGCCTGAGCCATAAACCATTTCTGAATGGGCTTGTGCCATTGGGTACATTGGTCAGAATTGGCAACTTGGCAATTGTGACGCGCCCAACTTCTTCGGTCTTCGCATGGAATCAGCATCGTTCGATCATCTCGTCACAGTGTCAGCATCATCCGCGTTTCACGCCGTTGACATCAGCGTGTGGTGGCTCCATGGTATTCATTGCGTCGTCAGCTAGACGCTCGTATTCAACAGTCCTCAGTACAACCTATACATTAACCTAGGCCAAAACGTAAGCAAAAGAATGCGCCGCGGATCCATTGAAATCGGCGAGGTAAGCCTATGTTGAGGTGTGTTCAAATTGTTTGTGGGTTTGTCCAATAAATCTTTTCCCAAGATGTCTCATATTCCACATTCTCAAAGAACCCTATCCTCTACAGAGCAAGATAGCAGCCAACACACACTTAGTTCCAGAAGCCAGCGGACAACTTGGGTCAACGCGCACGTGAAAGGGACTAGATGCAAAGAGTAAGGTGGCTGAAAATGTCACACAATGCCAATAACGTTGAAAATAAAGAAGACGGCAGCGACCAAAAATGAGGCTGCCACCAACATTTCGCAATCCGTCAAATAGGATAAGTACTTTTCAAAGCAGTTCCGGGCTCTGACCTGACCTGCGCGCCCTTTCACAAGCGCACCGGTACACAAGCTGGTTTACGCCAACCGCCGGCAGCAGGCTGACGCCTCTACCTCCCTGATCCATTCCTGCCGATTGTCCTAGACAAAAGGCCACGGATCAGGTGATGTTCACTATGTCGTTGGGCGTATATGTGTTTGTCGAGAACAGCCACGCATGACACGTCGCCACACTGACAATTGCGGCACGGCGTGCAACGTAAACTGTGGAACAAACGAAGAAACGTCAAAAAGATAAGCGGCACAGCAGGCCGGCTATGGAACATGGCGTGGCACGCGCTCGTAGTAACGGCCTGAGCCATAAACCATTTCCGATTGGGCTTGTGCCATTGGGTACATTGGTCAGAATTGGCAACTTGGGAATTGTGACGGGCCCAACTTCTTCGGTCTTCGCATGGAATCAGCATCGTTCGATCGTCTCGTCACAGCGTCACCATCACCCGTGTTTCACGCTGTTGGCGTCAGCGTGTGGTGGTTCCATGGTATTCATTGCGTCGTCAGCATGACGCTGGTATTCAACAGCCTTCAGTACAACCTATACATTGGATGGATGTGTGTTGTTTAGTGGCGCAAGGGCCAGGTGTGGCCAAGGAGCGCCATGACTGATATTGATGTGTTAAGCGCTGATTGGTGAGTCACGATGATGGGGTGTAACATGGCTGCAAAGTGGCCTAAAATTAATCGCTATCGTAGAAGCATAAAACGATATATAGGTATAAAATTATGACAGTGATACGTGGAGTGGTCTCTGGTATAGTACGAGTGACAAGTGATCATGGGGCTGAAATGCATGAATATAGAAATAGCACATATGTCTCCTTAAAGCCTTTGAGCCCAAAGGCTGGGAGGCAGGTGCATTCTTTTAATGCAGCTACCGCAGCAGAAACCTCTGTTAATAGGCTGTGCTACGGATTTCCTGGGGCTATAATATGAAAACTATGTACAGCTTTTAAAAATTGAAACAGTGATTGATGTTGAAAGAGAGGTTCCATACCTATAATCATTTGAGGATGAAGTGGAATTTGTTGTCGGTTAGGTAATGGAAAATGCTTTTTCCTATTTGCGTCTAATTCCCTGCAGTGCATCAGGATGTGAAGCACGGTAAGTGGGTCACCACATTTATTACACGTGGGTGGATCACCACCTGACAAGAGGTATGCGTGTGTACTGTATGTGTGTCCTATTCTAAGTCTGCAAAGTGTCACTTCCGTACGGTGGTTCTTTGCTACCGGCGGCCAGTTACCAAGATACGGCTTGATAACATGTAGTTTGTTTTCTGTTTGTTTGTCCCACAAGCGCTGAGAGAAAGCCCTTAGCTTTTTTTCTTATTGAGGGCTTGAGGTCCACTACAGGGATTGTCGTGGAAATGTCTGCAGCGTTCGCGTGGACGGATGTGGCTAGCTGGTCAGCCAACACGTTTCCTTCAATCTCGCGGCGCCCCGGCACCCAGCATACTACGATATGCTGCTTGGACGCATAGGTGGTGCATAATGCTGAATAGATAGATACAATTATAGGATTTTTATATTTCTTCACAGTTTTCAATGCGTTTACGACGCTCAAAGAGTCTGTATATATAACTGCCTTTGGGATATTCAATTCTTTAATGTGTTTAACGGCAGCCAATATGGCGTAGGCTTTTGCTGTAAGGATACTTGTGCTCGTGTGCAGAACACCGGTATCCGAAAAGGATGGACCGACTGCTGCGTAAGATACGCCAGAATTAGACTTTGATGCGTCTGTAAAGAATTCAGGACAGGAGTATTTGTGCTGTAATTCCAGGAAGTACATTCGTATATGCGCGAGAGGCGCGCGCTTTGTAACAGGTACGAAGGATGTATCACACTCGATTGGTTGCCACTGCCACGGTGGGGGCCGTATAGCAGGGGACATAAGGTGGTATTCGCGCAGGGGAACCCTTGTTTCTTCAGCTATGTCTCTAACACGCAGTGAGAAAGGCTTTGCCACTGTGGGCCGGTTGCGAAAAAGTTGACAACTGGACAAATCGTTTATGGTGTAATACGCGGGGTGCTGACTGTTTCCGTTCACTATAAGAAAATACATGAAAGATGAATATGTTCTCTGCAGTTGAAGTGACCATTCATCCGATTCAGCGTACAGACTTTCCACTGGGCTTGTTCTAAAGGCACCTGTGGACAGGCGAATTCCTAAGTGGTGGACAGGGTCTAGCATCTTTAAGGCAGTTGGAGTTGCCGACTGGTAGACAATGCCTCCATAGTCTAATCGTGTGCGTATTAGGCTTTTATACAAGTTCAAGAGACATTTTCTATCACTGCCCCAGGTTGTGCGTGAGAGCACCTTTAAGGTATTCATTGTTTTCATACATTTGTTTTTAAGGTACTTTATGTGCTGTACAAAGGTTAAATTCGTGTCTAAAATTATGCCTAAAAATTTATGTTCCCTGTTTACAGGCAGACGCGCACCATGCAACACAATTTCAGGATCAGGGTGCAGGCCTATTTTTCTAGAGAAAATCACACATGTGCTTTTTTGTGGGTTCAATCTGAACCCGTTCTCATAAGCCCATTTGGAGATCTTGTTAAGACCTAGCTGGACCTGTCGCTCAAAGATTGCAAGAGAACTTGATTGAAATCCTATCTGCACGTCGTCAACATATGTTGAATAGAAGATGTTATGTGGTATGTGTAGACGAAGAGAATTCATTTTTACAATAAAGAGCGTGCAGCTAAGCACCCCACCCTGCGGCACACCAGTTTCCTGTACAAATTTCCGTGACAGAACATTGCTCACTCGAACACGGAATGCTCGATTCGACAGATAACTTTCGATAACATTGAACATATTTCCGTGTATACCTAACTGTGAGAGGTCTCTCAATATCCCAAGAGAGAGAGAGAGAGAAGGGAAGACAGAAAGGCAGGGAGGTTAACTAGACTGAGTCCAGTTTGCTACCCTACACGTGGGGAGGGGAATGGGGAGTGAAAGAGGGAGAGAGTCAATATCCCAAACCACCACGTTGTAGCATAGGCCTTCTCCATTATGGACAAAGGCTTCACGGATACGTGCCTCGATACGTATGAGATGGTCAGTGGTGGATCGACCCTCCCGAAACCCGCACTGGTATGGGTCGAACCATTTGTTTGATTCTAGGAAGTGTAGTAGGCGACAGTTAATCATTTTTTCGAATACTTTGCAGAGACAACTTGTTAGTGCTATAGGTCTGTAACTTGTTACAGAGGAAGCATCCTTTCCGTGCTTCAGAATTGGAATTATTATAGCCTCCTTCCAAGCAGAGGGGATCTCGCCGGAAAACCATATAACGTTGTAAAGAGGAAGGAGGGTTTTCTTTGTTTCGGATGCTAGTTGTTTTAGCATCTCATCTATTACGCGGACTGAACATGGGGCGGATGTATTACAACAGTTCAGAGCTGCCTGCACTTCTGCTATGCAGAATGGCTCGTTGTAGGCCGTACTTTTTGCACATTTTCTTTCTAACTTTTGCTTCTCTATTCGTGTTTTGTAATTTAGGAATGTTCCGGAGTAGTGTGAGGAGCTGGATATTTGTTCAAAGTGTGTACCAAGAAAGTTGGCTTGTTCTTCCAGGCTTTCTCTGTGGCTATTTACTAAACGCAGGGAATACGTTTGTTGCCCATTGACTTTTTTCACTCTATTCCATACTTTCCTCTCATCTCTGTACGAGTTGATGCTTGATATATACTTCGCCCAACTCTCTCGTCTTGCTTGTCGGCGCGTTCTCCTCGCTTGGGATTTGACATGTTTAAAGTTTTCCAGGTTTTCTACTGTTGGAGAATCGCGAAGCCTCGCCCACGCTTTGTTCTGGTCCCTCCGTGCTTGCCTACATGCATCGTTCCACCAGGGAACAAGCCGTTTGGAAACCATGCAATTCGCTTGAGTAATACATTTACATGCGGCATCAAGTATAAAAGCTGTAAAATATGCAACAGAGTCATCTATGGTTATACCGGACATCTCAGACCAGGTCATGTGTGTAAGAGTTCGGTACTGTTCCCAATCGGCTGAGTCAACCTTCCACCGAGCGAGCTGCGGGGGAAGGTGATCTTGTTTCGGCGTAGTTAGGATTATTGGGAAGTGGTCACTCCATACGGGTTGTTAAGCACATGCCATTTAAAATAGGGTAAAAGCGTCGGCGATAAAATGCTAAGATCTATGGCAGAGTATGACTTGTTGGCCAGGTTAAAATATGTGGGCTCCTTCGTGTTCAAGAGACATGTTGCAGAGGAAAAAATTACCTGTTCAATGACGCGACCTCGCGCATCACAGCGTGAATCACCCCACAAACTACTGTGTGCATTAAGATCACCGAGAATCATATAGGGCTCTGGGAGCTCACCTGTTAATGATTCTAGGTCGCGTCTGTGAAGCTGATAATGTGGTGGAATGTACGAAGAGCAGATGGTAATGAGTTTATTTAAAAGTACGGCTCGAACGGCCATGGCCTCAAGGGCCGTTTGGAGCTTCAGATGCTGACACGCTACACTTCTAAGCAATGATGGCTACACCGCCGGATGATGCGACAGCATCCTCGCGGTCTTTCCTGAAAATCATGTATTGCCGGAGGAAGTTAGTGTGCTTGGAAGTTAGGTGGGTTTCTTGAACACACAGCGCTGTAGGTTTAAACTTACAGAGGATTTCTTGAACGTCATCTAGGTTTCTTAATAGTCCTCTGACATTCCACTGTATGACGTCATCCATGTTTAATAAGAAATTGTGCTGTGTGTCTCAGAAGTGACATTACTTTACAGAGCCTTTGTTAGGCCCTGTAATTGGTGTTTTGTCTTTTTTGGAGCAGTCAAGAGAACCTCGCCGCTGCTTCGACGCTACTTGCGCCGTTGGGCTTGGACCGGTGTCCATAGCCTCTTGCGAGGCACTGGGCACCCGCTCCAGAGAGCGATGTGTACGTCGCGTAGACTTCATCTCAAGCGATGAAGTCTTCGTCCCCACCGGGGCAGAGGTCGACAAGACCCTTGTGCCTCTGCGGTGCCCTGGCTGCTGCCGGAGCTTGAAGAGGCCTCTGGTGTGGACAGTTTGAGAGATGGCAGGGCAGCGCAGGCTGCTCCCACCGTAGGGGCGGGTGGCGCTAGAATCGGCACGCTAGGCGTGGTCCGGGCTGCCGGCAGAGGCTGTTGTGCTGCCGCCCCCCGTTGCACAAACTTCAGCGAAAGTTGTTTTTAGTGAAAATAGCGAGGAAACCCTTTGTCGTGCTTCACGGAATGTTATGTTCTCCTTAAATTTTACAGTAATTATTTCCTTTTCTTTCTTCCAGGCTGGACAAGCTCTGGAGTATGCAGGGTGACTGCCGTCGCAGTTCGCACAATGTACCTCATTATTGCAGTCGTCAGCAGAGTGACCGGTTGTGGCGCACTTTGCACACATAAGCTGTCCTCGCCAGCTCTGGGATGCGTGACCAAATCTCTGACATTTGAAGCAACGTCGCGGGTTCGGAATGTAGGGTCGAACATGAACTTTTACATAGCCGGTTTCAAGTGTTTCGGGTAGAGTAATTGAGCTGAAAGTGAGTATTAAATGCTTTGTTGGGATTTCATTGTCATTTCGTCTGATTTTGATGCGCTGCACATCGATTACGCCTTGGTCCTTCCATCCATCCAGGAGTTCTTCTTCATTCAGTGTCATTAGGTCTTCATCTGATACTACGCCTTTTACTGTATTCATGGTTCGATGTGCGCTCACAGAAACAGGGATGTTACCAAAAGCTACGAGATGTGCGAGTCTGTTGTACTGTTCTTTGTCTTTTAGTTCGAGGAGCAAATCCCCACTTGCCATCTTTGTTACTTTATAACCAGCTCCAATGGTCTCTTTTAGGCACTTGGCCACAAGGAATGAGGAAATTGCTCTAGCCTTTGTGGATGTTTGTTCACA
This sequence comes from Dermacentor andersoni, assembly GCF_023375885.2. Classification (NCBI taxonomy): domain Eukaryota; kingdom Metazoa; phylum Arthropoda; class Arachnida; order Ixodida; family Ixodidae; genus Dermacentor; species Dermacentor andersoni. The sequence continues at coordinate 249,348,953 of NC_092815.1, forward strand.
GTGAAGGACGTGGAATTTCGGAAATGTTTCTTTGTTTTTGGGTAAGAACAGCGAGGTTGCGTCGGTGCGTACCCTTTTCGGGGCACGATCGGTTGAAAACGGGTTGGAGGATCCCACGGAAAAAAGTGAGTTGTTCGGCAACGGCATCTGCCACCCACCACAGAGCCCAACAAGGGGACGTGGCAGAACATGTAAACAAGTCTGCGCAGCGCCAACAGTATGCCGTTACTATAACCCAATATGGTATACCTAAGGTAGGACAGCCACACCAGGTTAACCCTTGCCGCCAGGAAAAGTCGAAGTGAATGGAAAAGATGAGAAGACAGGAAAGGTCAGAAGTTGAAGAGAAAGACGAAGATGAGGGTAGAGAGAGACAGGAAAAGGCGACTGCCGGTTTCCTCCAGGTGGGTCAGTCTGGAGGTGCCGACTATGTGAAGCAGAGGCCGAAGAGGTGTGTTGCCTCCGCCGGGGGGCGTTAAAGGTCCAAACATCCAGCTTCGGCTCAACCCCCAGGATCCCCTTTTTCCCAGACACGGCTAAGCCACGCACGGCTACACGCGGGAGGGTCCAACCCTCGTGTGCTCGGGTACGTGGTGTCGCAACACACCAAACGCCTGCTTGCGCCGACGGCCCTGCGGGGTCAACCTATACATTAACATAGGCCAAAACATAAGCAAGAAGAAAGCGCCGCGGATCCATTGAAATCGGCGAGGTAAGCCCTCGTTGTAGGTGTGTTCACATTGTTTCTGTGTTTGTCCCTTAAATTTTTTCCCAAGATGTCTCACATGCCACATTCTCAGAGAACCCTATCGTCTAGCAGAGCAAGATAGCAGCCAACACACACTTAGTTCCAGAAGCCAGCGGACAACTTGTGTGAACGCGCACGTGAAAGGGTCTAGATGCAAAGAGTAATGTGGCTAAAAATTTCACACAATACCAATAACATTGAAAAACAAGATGGCAGCAAGGAAAACGAGGCTGCCACCAAAATTACGCAATCCGTCAAGAAGGATGAGTACTTTTCAAAGCAGTTCCGGGCTCTGACCTGACCTGCTCGCCCTTTCACAAGCGCAAGGGTACAAAAGCTGGTCCCCGCCAACCGCCGCCAGCAGGCTGACGCCTCTAACTCCCTGCTCCATTCGTGCCGAGTGTCCTAGACACAAGGCCACGGATCAGGTGATGTTCACTAGGTCGTTGGGCGTATATGTGTTTATCGAGAACAGCCATGCATGACACCTCGCCACACTGACATTTGCGGCACGGCGGGCAACGTAAACTGTTAAACAAACGAAGAAACGTCAAAAAGATAAGCGGCACATGAGGCCGGCAATCGAACACGGCGTGGCACGCGGTCGTACAAAGGGCCTGAGCCATAAACCATTTCTGATTGGCCTTATGTCATTGGGTACATTGGTCAGAATTGGCAACTTGGCAATTGTGACGCGCCCAACTTCTTCGGTCTTCGTATTGTCACGTGGTGGTGACGTAGAAGAACACAGTAGCAATACTGTGAACGAGAAAACTAACTTTTATTGGGCGAGCTTGTGCCCACAAAACAGGCTACACTTATAGCACAACGAAAGCGGCGAACACAGTCGGCGATCGTCGGAAATCTGATCAGCGGGTCAAGCGCGTCGGCTTTTATAGAGCAGTCATCGAATGTTCCAGACTAATCGTTGGGACCCGCGTGCCTTCCACATAGTTCTACATCATTCGCGTCAGGCGATGAAATCAGATAACACAAGGTTCGTCGACAACAGACCGCGGATAGAAGCGTCGATAACTTTCCAGAAACTTCGGATACATGCAGACGCGTCCCGCGCTGTGCGATAACATTTGTTAGGCGGCGAAACGCGGTTGCCCGTTAAAGATAAGTACACGTGTCAATACCCCCCTCTTAAAAAAAGCATCGACCCGATGCTGCAAACAAACGAAAGTAATACACAAAAGCACTCGTAGCAAAGAAAACAACAAAAATAACGAAGTTCGTCAGCGTCCGTAAAAGGGTTTAAGGCGCACCACGTGGACCACTTCAGATCGTGCGCGGCGCCGCTGTGAATGCGAAATGCCGTCTGGCACGACCTCATAGTCCAGAGCGCCAATACGTCGGATGACCTTGTAGGGTCCGAAATAGCGCCGCAGTAGCTTCTCACTGAGTCCTCGTCGGCGTATCGGTGTCCATACCCAAACACGGTCGCCGGGCTGGTACTCGACGAAGCGTCGTCGGAGGTTGTAGTGTCGGCTGTCGGTCCTCTGTTGGTTCTTGATCCGGAGGCGGGCGAGCTGTCGGGCTTCTTCGGCGCGCTGGAGATAGCTAGCGACGTCAACATTCTCTTCGTCAATGACGTGGGGCAGCATGGCGTCGAGCGTCGTCGTCGGGTTCCTGCCGTAAACCAGCTTAAACGGCGTGATCTGTGTTGTTTCTTGCACCGCCGTGTTGTAAGTGAATGTTACATACGGCAGGACCGCGTCCCACGTCTTGTGCTCAACGTCGACGTACATCGCTAGCATGTCGGCGAGGGTCTTATTCAGGCGCTCCGTGAGACCATTAGTTTGCGGATGGTAGGCAGTTGTCCTCCTGTGGCTTGTCTGGCTATATTGCAGAATGGCTTGGGTGAGCTCTGCTGTAAAAGCCGTTCCTCTGTCAGTGATGAGGACTTCTGGGGCGCCATGTCGCAGCAGGATGTTCTCGACGAAAAATTTCGCCACCTTGGCTGCGCTGCCTTTCGGTAGAGCTTTTGTTTCAGCGAAGCGGGTGAGATAGTCCGTCGCCACGACGATCCACTTATTCCCGGATGTTGACGTCGGAAACGGCCCCAACAAATCCATCCCAATCTGCTCGAATGGTCGACGAGGAGGTTCGATCGGCTGTAGTAACCCTGCTGGCCTTGTCGGTGGTGTCTTGCGTCGTTGACAGTCTCGGCATGTCTTGACGTAACGGGCGACGTCGGCGGTAAGACGCGGCCAGTAATACCTTTCATGTATCCTCGACAGCGTCCGGGAGAATCCGAGGTGCCCAGCAGTTGGATCGTCGTGTAAGGCGTGCAGTACTTCTGGACGCAGCGCCGACGGAACAACAAGAAGGTAGTTGGCGCGGACTGGTGAAAAGTTTTTCTTCACGAGTAGGTTGTTTTGAAGCGTGAACGAAGATAATCCACGCTTAAATGCCCTAGGGACAACGTCGGTGTGCCCTTCCAAATACTCGACAAGGGCTTTTAGCTCCGGGTCCCCTCGTTGTTGATCAGCGAAGTCTTCCGCGCTTATTATTCCAAGGAAGGCGTCGTCATCCTCGTTATCTTGCGGCGGTGGGTCAATGGGGGCGCGTGATAGGCAATCGGCATCTGAGTGTTTTCGACCGGACTTGTATGTTACAGTGATGTCGTATTCTTGTAGTCTGAGGCTCCACCGTGCCAGCCGTCCTGAAGGGTCCTTTAAGTTAGCTAGCCAACACAACGCGTGATGGTCGCTGACCACTCTGAATGGCCTGCCATATAGGTAGGGGCGAAATTTCGCTGTAGCCCAAACGATGGCGAGGCATTCCTTTTCCGTTGTGGAATAATTGCCTTCCGCTTTTGACAATGACCGGCTAGCGTAAGCTATCACGTGTTCATGTCCATCTTTTCTCTGGACTAGGACGGCACCGAGGCCTAGGCTACTGGCGTCAGTGTGGATTTCGGTATCGGCGAGCTCGTCGAAGTGCGCAAGTACGGGCGGCGACTGCATGCGTCGTTTGAGTTCTTCAAATGCGTCGGCCTGCGGCGTTTCCCACTTGAACTCGATGTCACATTTAGTTAGCTGTGTCAGCGGCTCAGCGATGCGTGAAAAGTCCTTGACAAATCGCCTGTAGTAGGCACACATACCAAGAAATCTACGCACTGCCTTCTTGTCGGTGGGCTGCGGGAACTTTGCGATGGCAGCTGTCTTCTGCGGGTCGGGGCGGACTCCAGACTTGCTGATGACGTGGCCTAGGAACAGAAGCTCATCGTAGGCGAAGCGGCACTTTTCTGGCTTCAGAGTGAGCCCTGATGACTTGATGGCCTCGAGTACTGTTGCAAGCCGCCTAAGGTGATCGTCGAAATTTTCGGCGAAGACAACGACGTCATCCAAGTAAACGAGACAGGTCTGCCACTTCAATCCTGCTAAAACCGTGTCCATCACGCGCTGGAACGTTGCAGGCGCCGAGCACAGTCCAAATGGCATAACCTTGAACTCGTAGAGGCCGTCTGGGGTGATGAAGGCGGTCTTTTCGCGATCTCTTTCGTCGACTTCAATTTGCCAATAGCCAGACTTGAGGTCCATCGACGAGAAGTATTTAGCGTTGCAGAGCCGATCTAATGCGTCGTCTATTCGTGGGAGGGGGTATACATCCTTCTTCGTGATCTTGTTCAGTCGACGATAATCGACACAGAAACGTAGGGTTCCGTCCTTTTTCTTTACCAGGACAACAGGGGATGCCCACGGGCTTTTCGACGGCTGGATGATGTCGTCGCGCAGCATTTCGTCGACTTGTTCTCTTATAGCTTCACGTTCCCGCGTCCAAACTCGGTAAGGGCTCTGGCGTAGTGGTCGAGCGCATTCTTCGGTTATTATGCGATGCTTTGCGACTGGTGTTTGTCGAATCCTCGATGACGTCGAAAAGCAGCCTTTGTATCGTCGAAGCAGACTTCTGAGCTGTTGCTGCTTAATCACGGGGAGACTTGGACTTATGTCGAAGTCTGGCTCGGGAACTACGGTCGTCGGGGTAGATGCGACAGAATCCGAGAGGACAAAGGCATCGCTGGTTTCCACAATTTCCTCGATGTATGCGATCGTCGTGCCCTTGTTGATGTGCTTGAACTCCTTGCTGAAATTTGTGAGCAACACTTTCGTGTTTCCTCCGTGCAGTCGAGCGATCCCTCTTGCGACGCAAATTTCACGGTCGAGTAGTAGACGTTGGTCGCCTTCGATGATGCCTTCTACGTCGGCGGGTGTTTCGGTGCCGACCAAAATAACAATGCTGGAGCGAGGCGGGATGCTCACTTGATCTTCGAGCACACTCAAGGCGTGGTGACTACGAGGGCTCTCCGGTGGTATCGCTTTATCTTCCGACAGCGTTATTGACTGTGGCTTCAGGTCGATGATTGCGCCGTGTTGGTTCAGGAAGTCCATACCGAGAATGACGTCTCGTGAACACTGTTGGAGGATAACGAAAGTGGCAGGGTAAGTCCGGTCATGAATGGTTATTCTTGCCGTGCAGATTCCAGTCGGCGTGATGAGGTGTCCTCCTGCGGTGCGAATTTGAGGGCCTTCCCATGCAGTCTTAACCTTCTTCAACTGGGCGGCGATGTGTCCACTCATGACGGAGTAATCAGCCCCTGTGTCCACTAAGGCGGTAACTGCGTGGCCGTCGAGAAGCACGTCGAGGTCGGTGGTTCTTTGTCTGGCGTTGCAGTTGGGTCTTGGCGTCGGATCACGGCTGCGTCGTGTTGTACTGAAGCTTGAACGTCGCGTCGTCAAGTCGTCTTTCGTCGGTGTAGTCTTGGCTTCCTGACTTCGTCGGGACAGCGGCGTGTCGTCATTAGGTCGTCGAGATGGTTGCTTCGTCGTCTTCGTCGGCGGCGGAGGATCTTCGTCAGTTCGACGAACAGCAACCGCACCTCCATCGGTTGCTGCTTTTAGTTTTCCGTATATGGGCTGACGGACCGGCCGCGGGCTGGGCCAGTGTATGGTCGGCGCTGCGGCGACAGGTAGCGGCCTGGTGACGGCGAACGGGAAGCTCGTCGAGGGCTCCACTGAGTGGCGGCGAGGTAGTCGGCGATATCGCGAGGTCGTTCGCCAATCTGTGGCCGCGGCGCGTTAACGGCGAAACCTCGCAGTCCCATCTCCCGGTATGGGCATCGGCGGTACACATGGCCGGCTTCCCCGCAGTGGTAGCAGAGCGGGCGGTGGTCAGGAGCGCGCCAAACGTCTGTCTTCCTCGGGTAGCTGCGCTGGGCGACGGGTGGTCGTGCTGGCGGCGGCGGCGGCGGCGGACGACGGAATTGCGGCGTGACAGGGCCCTGGCGCGGTCGCGGAGGGGGACCTTGACGGCGTGCGACGGCGGCGTAGGTCATCGCTTGCGGCTCAGGCTGCGGCGATTCACGGGCTACTCCAAGTTGTTGTTGGAGTTCCTCACGCACGGCGTCGGCAATCGAAGCCACTTGAGGCTGTGATGATGGGAACAGCTTTTGTAGCTCCTCCCGCACGACAGCTCGGATAGTCTCGCGTAGGTCGTCGGTGGCCAGTGACTGAACTCCGGCGTAGTGTGTCGCGTTCGTGCGGCAGTCGAATTGCCGGTTTCGCATCTCGAGTGTCTTTTCGATGCTGGTGGCCTCGCGAAGAAACTCGTCCACGGTCTTCGGTGGGCTTCGTACCATCCCGGCAAAAAGTTCCTCCTTCACACCACGCATGAGTAGGCGGACTTTCTTTTCCTCGGACATTTCCGGGTCGGCGTGGCGGAATAGGCGGCTCATTTCTTCTGTAAAAATTGCGGTGGTCTCATTTGGTAATTGCACCCGGGTTTCTAATAGCGCTTGGGCTCGTTCTCGGCGTACGACGCTTGCGAACGTCTGCAGGAAGCCGCTTCGGAAAAGTTCCCAGGTCGTTAAGGTGGCTTCTCGGTTCTCGAACCACGTCCTGGCCGCGTCTTCCAAAGCGAAGAAGACATATCGCAGTTTGTCGTCGCTGTTCCAGTTGTTAAAGGTAGCGACTCTCTCGTACGTCTCAAGCCAGCTTTCCGGGTCCTCGAAAGTTGAACCGCGGAACGTCGGAGGCTCCCTGGGCTGCTGCAGCACGACGGGTGACGCTGGGGCTGCCATTGGTGTGGACGTGGTGGCCATCTTCCTAGTCGTCTCAGGCAAAAGTCCGTGCTCCGGGGGCAGTCCTTGCAGCCTGCGGCTACCTCGCTGGTTCTTGGCGACGTTGGTGTCTTCCGAGTGAGGGCTTGGGTCACGGCTTTGTGGGGGCGTCCGGTACATGAACGCAAAGCACCTCCACCAGATGTCACGTGGTGGTGACGTAGAAGAACACAGTAGCAATACTGTGAACGAGAAAACTAACTTTTATTGGGCGAGCTTGTGCCCACAAAACAGGCTACACTTATAGCACAACGAAAGCGGCGAACACAGTCGGCGATCGTCGGAAATCTGATCAGCGGGTCAAGCGCGTCGGCTTTTATAGAGCAGTCATCGAATGTTCCAGACTAATCGTTGGGACCCGCGTGCCTTCCACATAGTTCTACATCATTCGCGTCAGGCGATGAAATCAGATAACACAAGGTTCGTCGACAACAGACCGCGGATAGAAGCGTCGATAACTTTCCAGAAACTTCGGATACATGCAGACGCGTCCCGCGCTGTGCGATAACATTTGTTAGGCGGCGAAACGCGGTTGCCCGTTAAAGATAAGTACACGTGTCAGTATGGAATCAGCATCGTTCGATCATCTCGTCACAGCGTCGCCATCACCCGCGTTTCACGCCGTTGACGTCAGCGTGTGGTGGTTCCATGGTATTCATTGCGTCGTCAGCATGACGCTGGTATTCAACAGTCTTCGGTACAACCTATACATTAACCTAGGCCAAAACGTAAGCAAGAAGAATGCACCGCGGAACCATTGAAATCGGCGAGATAAGCCTTCATTGTAGGTGTGTTCACATTAATTGCGGGTTCGTCCCTTAAAATGTTTCCCCAGACGTCTCACATGCCACATTGTCAGAGAACCCTATCGTCTGCAGAGCAAGATAGCAGCCAACACACTCTAAGTTCCAGAAGCCAGCGAACAACTTGGGTCAACGCGCATGTCAATGGGAAAAGATACACAGAGGAAGGTGGCTGAAAATGTCACAAATACCAATACCATTGGAAAAAAAGAAGACGGCAGCGACCAAAAACGAGGCTGCCAGCAAAATTTCGCAAACCGTCAAAAAGGATGAGTACTTTTCAAAGCAGTTCCGGGCTCTGATCTGACCTGTGCGCCCTTTCACAAGCGCACCGGTACACAAGCTGGTCCCCGCCAACCGCCGTCAGCAGGCAAACGCCTCTACCTCCCTGATGCATTCCTGCCGAGTGTCCTAGACACAAGTCCACGGATTAGGCGATGTTCACTAGGTGGTTGGGCGTATATGTGTTTCTCGATAACAGCCACGCATGACACGTCGCCACACTGACAATTGCGGCACGGCGGGCAACGTAAACTGTGGGACAAACGAAGAAACGTCAAAAAGATAAGCGGCACACGAGGCCGGCAATCGAACACGGCGTGGCACGCGGTCGTACAAACCGCCTGAGCCATAAACCATTTCCGATTGGGCTTGTGCCATTGGGCACATTGGTCAGAATTGGCAACTTGACAATTGTGACGCGCCCAACTTTTTCGGTCTTCGAATGGAGTCAGCATCGTTCGTTCGTCTCGTGACAGCGTCACCATCACCCGCGTTTCACGCCGTTGACGTCAGCGTGTGGTGGCTCCATGGTATTCGTTGCGTCGTCAGCATAACGCTGGTATTCAACAGCCTTCAGTACAACCTATACATTAACCTGGGCCAAAACGTAAGCAAGAAGAATGCGCCGCGGATCCATTGAAATCGTCGAGGTAACGTTCATTGTAGGTGTGTTCCCATTGATTGTGGGTTTGTCCCTTAAAATGTTTCCCCAGACGTCTCACATGCCACATTGTCAGAGAACGCTATCGTCTGCAGAGCAAGATAGCAGCCAACACGCTCTTAGTTCCAGAAGCCAGCGGACAACTTGGGTCAACGCCCATTTCAATGGGACTAGATACACCGAGGAAGGTGGCTAAAAATGTCACACAATGCCAATATCATTGGAAAAAAAGAATACGGCAGCGACCAAAAACGAGGCTGCCACCAAAATTTGGTAATCCGTCAAAAACGATGAGTACTTTTCAAAGCAGTTCCCGGCTCTGACCTAACCTGCGCGCCCTTTCACAAGCGCACCGGTACACAAGCTGGTCCCCGCCAACTGCTGGAAGCAGGCTGACGCCTCTACCTCCCTGATCCATTCCTGCCGAGTGTCCTAGACACAAGGCCACGGATCAGGTAATGTTCACTAGGTCGTTGGGCGTATATGTGTTTATCGCGAACCGCCACGCATGACACGTCGCCACACTAACATTTGCGGCACGGCGGGCAACGTAAACTGTGGAACAAACGAAGAAAAGTCAAAAAGAGAATCGGCACACGAGGCCGGCAATTGAACACGGCGTGACACGCGGTCGCACAAACGGCCTCAGCGATAAACCATTTCCGATTGATCTTGTGCCATTGCGTACGTTGGTCAGAATTGGCAACATGGGAATTATGACGCGCCCAACTTCTTCTGTCTTCGCATGGAATCACCATCGATCGATCGTCTCGTCACAGCGTCACCATCACCCGCGTTTCACGCTGTTGACGTCAGCGTGTGGTGGTTCCATGGTATTCTTTGCGTCGTCAGCATGACGCTGGTATTCAACAGTCTTCAGTACAACCTATACATTAACCTAGACCAAAACATAAGCAAGAAGAATGCGCCGCGTAACCATTGAAATCGGCGAGATAAGCCTTCATCGTAGGTGTGTTCACATTGTTTGTGGGTTTGTCCCATAAATTCTTTCCCAAGATGTCTCAAATTCCACATTCTCAAAGAACCCTATCCTCTGCAGAGCAAGATAGCAGCCAACACACACTTAGTTCCAGAAGCCAGCGGACAACTTGGGTCAACGCGCATGTTAATGGGACTAGATTCACAGCAGAGCAAGCTGGCTGAAAATGTCACTCAATGCCAATAACAATGGAAAAAAAGAAGACGGCAGCGACCAAAAACGAGGCTGCCACCAAAATTTCGCAATCTTCCAAAAAGGATGAGTACTTTTCAAAGCAGTTCCCGGCTCTGACCTAACCTGCGCGCCCTTTCACAAGCGCACCGGTACACAAGCTGGTCCCCGCCAACTGCTGGAAGCAGGCTGACGCCTCTACCTCCCTGATCCATTCCTGCCGAGTGTCCTAGACACAAGGCCACGGATCAGGTGATGTTCACTAGGTCGTTGGGCGTATATGTGTTTATCGCGAACAGCCACGCATGACACGTCGCCACACTGACAATTCCGGCACGGCGGGCAACGTAAACTGTGGAACAAACAAAGAAACGTCAAAAAGATAAGCGGCACACGAGGCCGGCAATCGAACACGGCGTGGCACGCGGTCGTAGAAACGGCCTGAGCCATAAACCATTTCCGATTGGCCTTGTGCCATTGGGTGCATTGGTCAGAATTGGCAACTTGGAAATTGTGCCGCGCCCAACTTCTTCTGTCTTCGCATGGAATCAGCATCGTTCGATCATCTCGTCACAGCGTCACCATCACCCGCGTTTCACGCCGTTGACGCCAGCGTGTGGTGGTTCCATGGTATTCATTGCGTCGTCAGCATGACGCTGGTATTCAACAGTCTTCAGTACAACCTATTGACACGTGTACTTATATTTAACGGGCGACCACATTCGCCGGCTAACAAATGTTATCGCACAGCGCTGGACGCGTCTGCATGTATTCGAAGTTTCTGGAAAGTTATCGATGCTTCTATCCGCTGTTTGTTGTCGCCGAACCTTGTGTTATCTGATTTCATCGCCTGACTCGAATGTTGTAGAACTTTGTGGAAGGCATGCGGGTCCCAGCGATTAGTCTGGAACATTCGATGGCTGCTGTATAAAAGCCGACGCACTTGACCCGCTGATCAGATTTTCGACGATCGCCGACTGTGTTCGCCGCTATCGTTGTGCTTTAAGTGTAGCCTGTTTTGTGGGCACAGGTTCGCCCAATAAAAACTAGTTTTGTCTTTCACAGTACTGCTACTGTGTTCTTTGGCGTCACTACCACGTGACATCTGGTGGAGGTGCTTTTTGTTCATGTACTGGACGCCCCCGACAAGCCGTGATCCAAGCCCGGACTGCAAGAAGGACACCAACGCAGTCCCGGACAATCGAGGAAGCCGCCGTCTTCAACAGCTACCCCCGGAGCACAGACTTCTACTTGAGAAGACCAAGAAGATTGTGGCCAAAGCAACCCCAATGGCAGCCGCAGCGTCCCCCATCGTGCTGCAGCAGCCCAGGGAACCACCGACGTTCCGCGGTTCCACATTTGAGGACCCGGAAAGCTGGCTGGAAACATATGAGAGGGTCGCTACGTTTAATAGCTGGAACAATGACGACAAACTGCGATATGTCTTCTTCGCGTTGGAAGACGCTGCCAGGACGTGGTTCGAGAACCGCGAAGCCACCTTGACGACCTGGGACCTGTTCCGAAGCGGCTTCCTGCAGACATTCGCAAACGTCGTACGCCGAGAACGAGCCCAAGCGCTATTAGAATCCCGGGTGCAGCTACCTAATGAGACAACCGCGATCTTCACGGAGGAAATGAGCCGTCTATTCCGTCACGCTGACCCCGAAATGCCCGAGGAGAAGAAAGTCCGCCTACTCATGCGTGGTGTGAAAGAGGAACTTTTTGCCGGAATGGTACGAAGCCCACCGAAGACCGTCGACGACTTTCTTCGCGAGGCCACCAGCATCGAGAAGACACTCGAGATGCGAAACCGGCAATTCGATCGCCGCACGAACTCTACAACCTACGCCGGGGTTCAATCACTGGCTACCGACGATCTACGAGAGACTATCCGAGTATCAGAGTACGGGAGGAGCTGCAGAAGTTCTACCCAAGGTCGCAGTCCCAAGTGGATCGAATCACTGAAATCGTCAAAGAAGAGGTTCAGCGATCGCTTGGAGTGTCTGAGGTGCAACCACGATCACCGCAACCTCAGCCAGAAGCAATGACCTACGCCGCCGTCGCCCGCCGTCAAGGTCCCCCTCCACGACCGTGCCAGGGCCCTGTAACGCCGCAGTTCCGTCGACCACCGCCGCCGCCGCCAGCACGCCCACCCATCGCGCAGCGCAGCTACCCGAGGAAGACAGACGTTTGGCGCGCTCCTGACCACCGCCCGCTCTGCTACCACTGCGGGGAAGCCGGCCATGTGTACCGCCGTTGCCCATACCGCGACCAGGTATTGCGAGGGTTCGCCGTCAACGCACCGCGCCCTCGGGAAGGTGAACGTCCTCGTGACATCGCCGACTACCTCGCCGCTACTCAGTGGAGCCCTCGACGACCGTCCCGTTCGCCGTCACCAGGCCGCTACCTGTCGCCGCAGCGCCGTCCATACACTGGCCCAGCCCGGGGCCGGTCAGCGAGCCCGTATCCGGAAAACTAAAAGCAGCAACCGATGGAGGTGCGGTTGCTGTTCGTCGAACTGACGAAGATCCTCCGCCGCCGACGAAGATGCTGAAGAAACTACCTCGACGACATAACGACACGCCACCGTCCCGACGAAGTGTGAAAGCAAAGAATACGACGACGAAAAACGACCTGACGACGCCCCATATCAGCCACAGGTCAACGCGACACAGCCGTGATCCGACGCCACGACCTAACTGTAACGCAAGACAAAGAACCACCGACCTCGACGTGCTTCTCGATGGCCACGCAGTCACCGCCTTAGTCGACACAGGGGCCGATTACTCCGTCATGAGTGGACACATCGCCACCCAGTTGAAGAAGGTTAAGACTGCATGGGAAGGCCCTCAAATTCGGACCGCTGCAGGACACCTGATTACGCCGACTGGAATCTGCACGGCAAGAATTACCGTTCATGACCGGACTTACCCTGCCACCTTCGTTATCCTCCAACAATGTTCACGCGACGTCATTCTCGGCATGGACTTCCTAAACCAACACGGCGCAGTCATCGACCTGAAGTCGAAGTCGATAACCCTGTCTGAAGATCAAGCGATACCACCGGAGAGCTCTCGTCGTCACCATGCCTTAAGCGTGCTCAAAACTCAAGTCAGCATCCCGCCTCGCTCCAGCATTGTCATTTCCGTCGGCGCCAAAACAACTGCCGACGTAGAAGGCGTCATCGAGGGTGACCAACGTCTACTACTAGACCGTGAAATTTGCGTCGCAAGAGGCATCGCTCGACTGCATGGAGGGAAAACTGAAGTGTTGCTGACAAACTTCAGCCAGGAGTTCAAGCACATCAACAAGGGCACGACGATGGCATACATCGAGGAAATTCTGGAAACCAGCAATGCGTTTGTCCTCTCGGATTCTGCCGCATCTACCCCGATGACCGCAGTCCCCGAACCAGACTTCGACATTAATCCAAGTCTTCCCACGCTTAAGCAACAACAGCTCAGAAGTCTACTTCGACGATACAAAGGGTGCTTCTCGACGTCATCAAGGATTCGACAAACACCAGTCGCAAAGCATCGCATTATAACCGAAGAGTGTGCTCGACCACTCCGCCAGAGCCCTTATCGAGTTTCTACGCGAGAACGTGAAGCTATACGGCACCAAGTCGACGAAATGCTGCGCGACGACATCATCCAGCCGTCAAAAAGCCCTTGGGCATCTCCTGTAGTCTTGGTAAAGAAAAAGGACGGAACCCTACGTTTTTGCGTTGATTATCGTCGTCTGAACAAGATCACGAAGAAGGACGTATACCCCCTCCCACGGATAGACGACGCATTGGATCGGCTCTGCAACGCTAAATAGTTCTCGTGGATGGACCTCAAGTCTGGCTATTGGCAAATAGAAGTCGACGAAAGAGATCGCGAAAAGACCGCCTTTATCACCTCAGACGGCCTCTACGAGTTCAAGGTTATGCCATTTGGACTGTGCTCGGCGCCTGCAACGTTCCAGCGCGTGATGGACACGGTTTTAGCAGGATTGAAGTGGCAGACCTGTCTCGTTTATTTGGATGACGTCGTCGTCCTCGCCGGAAATTTCGACGATCACCTTAAGCGGCTTGCGACAGTACTAGAGGCCATCAGGTCATCAGGGCTTACTCTGAAGCCAGAGAAGTGTCGCTTCGCTTATGATGAGCTTCTGTTTCTAGGCCACGTCATCAGCAAATCTGGAGTCCGCCCCGACCCGCAGAAGACAGCTGCCATCGCAAAGTTCCCGCAGCCCATCGACAAGAAGGCAGTGCGTAGATTCCTTGGCATGTGTGCCTACTACAGGCGCTTTGTCAAGGATTTTTCACGCATCGCGGAGCCGCTTACGCATCTAGACAAAGGTGATGTCGAGTGCAAATGGGAAACGCCGCAGGCCGATGCATTTCAAGAACTCAAACGACGCATGCAGTCGCCGCCGGTACTTGCACACTTCGACGAGAACGCCGATACCGAAATCCACACTGACGCCAGTAGCCTAGGCCTCGGTGCCGTCCTAGTCCAGAGGAAAGTCGGACTTGAACGGGTGATATCGTATGCTAGCCGGTCGCTGTCAAAAGCGGAAGGCAATTATTCTACGACTGAAAAGGAATGCCTCGCCATCATTTGGGCTACAGGAAAGTTCCGCCCTTACGTATATGGGAGACCATTCAAAGTGGTCAGCGACCATCACGCGTTGTGTTGGCTAGCTAACTTAAAGGACCCTTCAGGACGGCTGGCGCGGTGGAGCCTCAGACTGCAGGAATATGACGTCACCGTAATATACAAGTCCGGAAGAAAACACTCTGACGCCGACTGCTTGTCACGCGCCCCCATCGATCCCCCGCCGCAAGACGACGAGGACGACGACGCCTTCATTGCAATAATAAGCGCGGAAGACTTCGCCGAACAGCAACGAGCAGACCCGGAGCTAAAAGGCCTCATCGAGTATTTGGAAGGGAACACCGACGTTGCCCCTAAGGCATTTAGGCGTGGGTTGTCTTCGTTCACACTACAAAACAACCTGCTCGTGAAGAAGAACTTCTCACCAGTCCGCGCCAGTTACCTTCTTGTTGTACCGTCAGCGCTGCGTCCAGAAGTACTGCACGCCCTACACGACGATCCAACCGCTGGGCACCTCGGATTCTCCCGGACGCTGTTGAGGATACAGGAAAGGTATTACTGGCCGCGTCTGACCGCCGACGTTGCCCGTTACGTCAAGACATGTCGAGACTGTCAGCGACGCAAGACACCACCGACAAGGCCAGCAGGATTACTACAGCCGATCGAACCTCCTCGCCGACCATTCCAGCAGATTGGGATGGATTTGTTGGGGCCGTTCCCGACGTCAACATCCGCGAATAAGTGGGTCGTCGTCGCGACGGACTATCTCACCCGCTTCGCTGAAACTAAAGCTCTACCAAAAGGCAGCGCAGCCGAAGTGGCGAAATTTTTTGTCGAGACCATCCTGCTGCGACATGGTGCCCCAGACGTCCTCATCACTGATAGAGGAACGGCTTTTACAGCAGAGCTCACACAAGCCATTCTGCAATACAGCCAGACAAGCCACAGGAGGACAACTGCCTACCATCCGCAAACGAATGGTCTCACGGAGCGCCTGAACAAGACCCTCGCCGACATGCTAGCAATGTACGTCGACGTCGAGCACAAGACGTGGGACGCGGTCCTGCCGTATGTAACCTTCGCTTACAACACGGCGGTGCAAGAAACGACACAGCTCACGCCGTTTAAGCTGGTTTACGGCAGGAACCCGATGACGACGCTCGACGCCATGCTGCCCCACGTCACTGACGAAGACAATGTTGACGTCGCTAGCTATCTGCAGCGCGCCGAAGAAGCCCGACAGCTCGCCCGCCTACGGATCAAGAAGCAACAGAGGACCGACAGCCGACACTACAACCTCCGATGACGCTTCGTCGAGTACCAGCCCGGCGACCGCGTTTGGGTTTGGACACCGATACGCCGACGAGGTCTGAGTGAGAAACTATTGCGCCGCTATTTCGGACCCTACAAGGTCATTCGACGTATTGGCGCACTGGACTATGAGGTCGTGCCAGACGGAATTTCGCATTCACAGCGGCGCCACGCACGATCTGAAGTGGTCCACGTGGTGCGTCTGAAACCCTTTTACGGACGCTGACGAACTTCCTTATTTTGTTGTTTTCTTTGCTACGGGTGTTTTTCTTTATTACTTTCATTTGTATGCAGCATCGGGTCGATGCTCTTTAAGAGGGGGGTATTGACACGTGTACTTATATTTAACGGGCGACCACATTCGCCGGCTAACAAATGTTATCGCACAGCGCTGGACGCGTCTGCATGTATCCGAAGTTTCTGGAAAGTTATCGATGCTTCTATCCGCTGTTTGTTGTCGCCGAACCTTGTGTTATCTGATTTCATCGCGTGACTCGAATGTTCTAGAACTTTGTGGAAGGCATGCGGGTCCCAGCGATTAGTCTGGAACATTCGATGACTGCTGTATAAAAGCCGACGCACTTGACCCGTTGATCAGATTTTCGACGATCGCCGACTGTGTTCGCCGCTATCGTTGTGCTTTAAGTGTAGCCTTTTTTGTGGGCACAGGTTCGCCCAATAAAAGCTAGTTTTGTCTTTCACTATACTGCTACTGTGTTCTTTGGCGTCACTACCACGTGACACTATACATTAACCTAGATCAAAGCGTAAGCAAGAAGAATGCGCCGCGGATCCATTGAAATCGGCGAGATAAGCCTTCATTGTAGGTGTGTTCACATTGTTTGTGGGTTTGTCCCATAAATTCTTTCCCAAGATGTCTCAAATTCCACATTCTCAAAGAACTCTACCCTCTGCAGAGCAAGATAGCACCCAACACACACTTAGATCCAGAAGCCAGCGGACAACTTGGGTCAACGCGCATGTTAATGGGACTAGATACACAGAAGAAGGTGGCTGAAAATGTAACTCAATGCCAATAACATTGGAAAAAAAGAAGACGGCAGCGATCAAAAACGAGGCTGCCATCAAAATTTCGTGATGCGTCAAAAAGATGAGTACTTTTCAAAGCAGTTCCGGGCTCTGACCTGACCTGCTCGCCCTTTCACAAGCGCACCGGTACACAAGCTAGTCCCCGCCAACCGCCCGCAGGAGGCTGACGCCTCTAACTCCCTGATCCATTCGTGCCGAGTGTCCTAGACACAAGGCCACGGATCAGGTGATGTTCACTAGGTCGTTGGGCGTATATGTGTTTATCGAGAACAGCCACGCATGACACGTCGCCACACTGACATTCGCGGCACGACGGGCAAAGTAAACTGTCCAACAAACGAAGAAAACTCAAAAAGATACGCGGAACAGAAGGCCGGCAATAGAACACGGCGTGGCACGCGGTCGTACAAGCGGCCTGAGCCATAAACCATTTCCGATTGATCTTGTGCCATTGGGTACATTGGTCAGAATTGGCAACTTGGGAATTGTGACGCGCCCTACTTCTTCTGTCTTCGCATGGAATCAGCATCGTTCGATCGTCTCGTCACAGCGTCACCATCACCCGCGTTTCACGCTGTTGACATCAGCGTCTGGTGGCTCCATGGTATTCGTTGCGTCCTCAGCATGACGCTGGTATTCAACAGTCTTCAGTACAACCTATACATTAACCTAGGCCAAAACGTAAGCAAGAAGAATGCGCCGCGGAACCATTCAAATCGGCGAGATAAGCCTTCATTGTAGGTGTGTTCACATTGTTTGTGGGTTTGTCCCATAAATTTTTTCCCAAGATGTCTCACATTCCACATTCTCAAAGAACCCTATCCTCTGCAGAGCAAGATAGCAGCCAACACACACTTAGTTCCAGAAGCCAGCGGACAACTTGGGTCAACGCGCATGTTAATGGGACTAGATACACAGAAGAAGGTGGCTGAAAATGTCACTCAATGCCAATCACATTGGAAAAAAAGAAGACGGCAGCCATCAAAAACGAGGCTGCCACCAAAATTTCGCTATCCGTCAAAAATGGTGAGTACTTTTCAAAGCAGTTCCGGGCTGTGACCTGACCTGCGCGCCCTTTCACAAGCGCCCCGGTACACAAGCTGGTAACCGCCCGCAGCAGGCTGACGCCTCACCTCCCTGATCCATTCCTGCCTAATGTCCTAGACACAAGGCCACGGATCAGGTGATGTTCACTAGGTCGTTGGGCTTATATGTGTTTATCGAGAACAGCCACGCATGACACGTCGCCACACTGACATTTGCGGCACGACGGGCAACGTAAACTGTGGAACAAACGAAGAAAAGTCAAAAAGATACGCGGAACAGAAGGCCGGCAATACAACACGGCGTGGCACGCGGTCGTACAAACGGCCTGAGCCATAAACCATTTCCGATTGATCTTGTGCCATTGGGTACATTGGTCAGAATTGGCAACCTGGGAATTGTGACGCGCCCAACGTCTTCTGTCTTCGCATGGAATCAGCATCGTTCGATCGTCTCGTCAAATCGTCACCATAACCCGCGTTTCACGCTGTTGACGTCAGCGTGTGGTGGCTCCATGATATTCGTTGCGTCCTCAGCATGACGCTGGTTTTCAACAGTCTTCAGTACAACCTATACATTAACCTAGGCCAAAACGTAAGCAAGAAGAATGCGCCGCGGATCCATTGAAATCGGCGAGGTAACGTTCATTGTAGATGTGTTCACATTAATTGTGGTTTCGTCTCTTAAAATGTTTCCCCAGACGTCTCACATGCCACATTGTCAGAGAACCCTATCGTCTGCAGAGCAAGATAGCACCCAACACACTCTTAGTTCCAGAAGCCAGCGGACAACTTGGGTCAACGCGCATGTCAATGGGACTAGATACACAGAGGAAGGTGGCTGAAAATGTCACAAATACCAATAACATTGGAAAAAAAGAAGACGGCAGCGACCAAAAACAAGGCTGCCAGCAAAATTTCGCAATCCTCCAAAAAGGATGAGTACTTTTCAAAGCAGTTCCCGGCTCTGACTTGACCTGCGCGCCCTTTCACAAGCGCACCGGTACACAAGCTGGTCCCCGCCAACTGCCGGAAGCAGGCTGACGCCTCTACCTTCCTGATCCATTCCTGCCGAGTGTCCTAGAAGCAAGACCACGGATCAGGTGATGTTCACTAGGTCGTTGGGCGTATATGTGTTTATCGAGAACAGCCACGCATGACACGTCGCCACACTGACAATTGCGGCACGGCGGGCAACGTAAACTGTGGAACAAACGAAGAAACGTCAAAACGATAAGCGGCACACGAGGCCGGCAATCAAACACGCCGTGGCACGCGGTCGTACAAACGGCCTGAGCCATAAATCATTTCCGATTGGCCTTGTGCCATTGGGTACATTGGTCAGAATTGGCAACTTGCGAATTGTGACGTGCCCAACTTCTTCGGTCATCGCATGGAAGCAGCATCGGTCGATCGTCTCGTCACAGCATTACCATCACCCGCGTTTAACGCCGTTGCCGTCAGCGTGTGGTGGCTCCATGGTATTCATTCCGTCGTCAGCATGGCGCTGGTATTCAACAGCCGTCAGTACAACCTATACATTAACAAAGGCCAAAACGTCAGCAAGAAGAATGCACCGCGGATCCATTGAAATCGGCGAGGTAAACCTTCATTGCAGGTGTGTTCGCATTGTTTGTGAGTTTGTCCCTTAAAATGTTTTTCCAAATGTCTCACAAGCCACATTGCCAGAGAACCCTATCGTCTGCAGAGTTAGATAGGAGGAAGCACACTCTTAGTTCCAGAAGCCAGCGGACAACTTGGGTCAACGCGCACGTAAAAGGGAATAGATACACAGAGGAAGGTTGCTGAAAATGCCACACAATGCCAATAACATTAAGAAAAAAGAAGACGGCAGCGACGAAAACGAGGCTGCCACCAAAATTTCGCAATCCATCAAAAAGGGTGAGCACGTTTCAAAGCAGTTCCGGGCTCTGACCCGACCTTCGCCTCCTTTCACAAGCGCACCGGTACAAAAGCTGGTCCCCGCCAACCGCCGGCAGCAGGCTGACGCCTCTACCTTCCTGATCCATTCCTGCCGAGTGTCCTAGAAGCAAGGCCACGGATCAGGTGATGTTCACTAGGTCGTTGGGCGTATATGTGTTTATCGAGAACAGCCACGCATGACACGTCGCCACACTGACGTTTGCGGCACGGCGGGCAACGTAAACTGTGGAACAAACGAAGAAACGTCAAAAAGATAAGCGGCACGCGAGGCCGGCAATCGAACACGGCGTGACACGCGGTCGCACAAACGGCCTGAGCCATAAACCATTTCCGATTGGCCTTGTGTCATTGGGTACATTGGTCACAATTGGCAACTTGGCAATTGTGACCCGCCCAACTTCTTCGGTCTTCGCATGGAATCAGCATCACTCGATCACCTCGTCACAGCGTCACCATCACCTGCGTTTCACGCCGTTGACGTCAGCGTGTGGTGGTTCCATGGTATTCATTGCGTCGTCAGCATGACGCTGGTATTCAACAGCGTTCATTACAACCTATACATTAACCTAGGCCAAAACGTACGCAAGAAAAATGCGCCGCGGATCCATTGAAATCGGCGAGGTAAGCCTATGTTGGAGGTGTGTTCAAATTGTTTGTGGGATTGTCCAATAAATCTTTTCCCAAGATGTCTCACATTCCACATTCTCAAAGAACCCTATCCTCTACAGAGCAAGATAGCAGCCAACACACACATAGTTCCAGAAGCCAGCGGTCAACTTGGGTCAACGCGCATGTTAATGGGACCAGATACACAGAAGAAGGTGGCTGAAAATGTCACTCAATGCCAAAAACGTTGGAAAAAAAGAAGACGGCAGCCATCAAAAACGAGACTGCCAAAAATATTTCGCAATCCGTCAAAAATGGTGAGTACTTTTCAAAGCAGTTCCGGGCTGTGACCTGACCTGCGCGCCCTTTCACAAGCGCCCCGGTACACAAGTTGGTCCCCGCCAACCGCCGGCAGCAGGCTGACGCCTCACCTCCCTGATCCATTCCTGCCGAGTGTCCTAGACACAAGGCCACGGAGCAGGTGATGTTCACTAGGTCATTGGGCGTATATGTGTTTATCGAGAACAGCCACGCATGACACGTCGCCACACTGACATTTGCGGCACGACGGGCAACGTAAACTGTGGAACAAACGAAGAAAAGTCAAAAAGATACGCGGAACAGAAGGCCGGCAATAGAACACGGCGTGGCACGCGGTCGTACAAACGGCCTGAGCCATAAACCATTTCCGATTGATCTTGTGCCATTGGGTACATTGGTCAGAATTGGCAACTTGGGAATTGTGACGCGCCCAACTTTTTCAGTCTTCGAATGGAATCAGCATCGTTCGTTCGTCTCGTCACAGCGTCACCATCACCCGCGTTTCACGCCGTTGACGTCAGCGTGTGGTGGCTCCATGGTATTCGTTGCGTCGTCAGCATAACGCTGGTATTCAACAGTCTTCAGTACAACCTATACATTAACCTAGGCTAAAACGTAAGAAGAAGAATGCGCCGCGGATCCATTGAACTCGGCGAGATAAGCCTTCATTGTAGGTGTGTTCACAGTGTTTGTGGGTTTGTCCCATAAATTTTTTCCGAAGATGTCTCACATTCCACATTCTCAAAGAACCCTATCCTCTGCAGAGCAAGATAGCAGCCAACACACACTTAGTTCCAGAAGCCAGCGGAAAACTTGGGTCAACGCGCATGTTAATGGGACTAGATACACAGAAGAAGGTGGCTGAAAATGTCACTCAATGCCAATAACATTGGAAAAAAAGAAGACGGCAGCGATAAAAAACGAGGCTGCCACCAAAATTTCGCAATCCGTCAAAAATGGTGAGTACTTTTCAAAGCAGTTCCGGGCTGTGACCTGACCTGCGCGCCCTTTCAGAAGCGCCCCGGTACACAAGCTGGTCTCCACCAACCGCCGGCAGCAGGCTCACGCCTCACCTCCCTGATACATACCTGCCTAGTGTCCTAGACAAAAGGCCACGGAGCAGGTGATGTTCACTAGGTCGTTGGGCGTATATGTGTTTATCGAGAACAGCCACGCATGACACGTCGCCACACTGACATTTGCGGCACGACGGGCAACGTAAACTGGGGAACAAACGAAGAAAAGTCAAAAAGATACGCGGAACAGAAGGCCGGCAATAGAACACGGCGTGGCACGCGGTCGTACAAACGGCCTGAGCCATAAACCATTTCCGATTGATCTTGTGCCATTGGGTACATTGGTGAGAATTGGCAACTTGGCAATTGTGACGCGCCCAACTTTTTCGGTCTTCGAATGGAATCAGCACCGTTCGTTCGTCTCGTCACAGCGTCACCATCACCCGCGTTTCACGCCGTTGACGTCAGCGTGTGGTGGCTCCATGGTATTCGTTGCGTCGTCAGCATAACGCTGGTATTCAACAGTCTTCAGTACAACCTATACATTAACCTGGGCCAAAACGTAAGCAACAAGAATGCGCCGCGGATCCATTGAAATCGCCGAGGTAACGTTCATTGTAGGTGTGTTCACATTAATTGTGGGTTTGTCCCTTAAAATGTTTCCCCCGACGTCTCACATGCCACATTGTCAGAGAACCCTATCGTCTGCACAGCAAGATAGCAGCCAACACACTCTTAGTTCCAGAAGCCAGCGGACAACTTGGGTCAACGCGCATGTCAATGGGACTAGATACACAGAGGAAGGTGGCTGAAAATGTCACAAATACCAATAACATTGGAAAAAAATAAGACGGCAGCGACCAAAAACGAGGCTGCCAGCAAAATTTCGCAAACCGTCAAAAAGGATGAGTACTTTTCAAAGCAGTTCCGGGCTCTGATCTGACCTGTGCGCCCTTTCACAAGCGCACCGGTACACAAGCTGGTCCCCGCCAACCGCCGTCAGCAGGCTGACGCCTCTACCTCCCTGATGCATTCCTGCCGAGTGTCCTAGACACAAGGCCACGGATTAGGCGATGTTCACTAGGTCGTTGGGCGTACATGTGTTTCTCGAGAACGGCCACGCATGACACGTCGCCACACTGACAATTGCGGCGCGGCGGGCAACGTAAACTGTGGAACAAACGAAGAAACGTCAAAAAGATACGCGGAACAGAAGGCTGGCAATAGAACACGGCGTGGCACGCGGTCGTACAAACGGCCTGAGCCATAAACCATTTCCGATTGGCCTTGGGCCATTGGGTACATTGGTCAGAATTGGCAACTTGCGAATTGTGACGTGCCCAACTTCTTCGGTCTTCGCATGGAATCAGCATCGTTCGATCGTCTCGTCACAGCGTCACCATCACCCGCGTTTCACGCCGTTGACGTCAGCGTGTGGTGGTTCCATGGTATTCATTGCGTCGTCAGCATGACGCTGGTATTCAACAGCCTTCATTAAAACCTATACATTAACCTAGGCCAAAACGTATGCAAGAAAAATGCGCCGCGGATCCATTGAAATCGGCGAGGTAAGCCTATGTTGGAGGTGTGTTCAAATTGTTTGTGGGTTTGTCCAATAAATCTTTTCCAAAGATGTCTCACATTCCACATTCTCAAAGAACCCTATCCTCTACAGAGCAAGATAGCAGCCAACACACACTTAGTTCCAGAAGCCAGCGGACAATTTGGGTCAACGCGCATGTTAATGGAACTAGATACACAGAAGAAGGTGGCTGAAAATGTCACTCAATGCCAATAACATTGGAAAAAAAGAAGACGGCAGCGATCAAAAACAAGGCTGCCACCAAAATTTCCCAATCCGTCAGAAAGGGTGAGCACTTTTTAAACCAGTTCCGGGCTCTGACCCGACCTGCGCGCCCTTTCACAAACGCACCGGTACACAAGCTGGTCCCCGCCAACCGCCGGCAGCAGGCTGACGCCTCTACCTCCCTGATCCATTCCTGCCGAGTGTCCTAGACACAAGGCCACGGATGAGGTGATGTTCACTAGGTCGTTGGGCGTATATGTGTTTATCGAGAACAGCCACGCATGACACGTCGCCACACTGACGTTTGCGGCACGGCGGGCAACGTAATCTGTGGAACAAATGAAGAAACGTCAAAAAGATAAGCGGCACACGAGGCCGGCAATCGAACACGGCGTGACACGCGGTCGCACAAACGGCCTGAGCCATAAACCATTTCCGATTGGCCTTGTGTCATTGGGTACATTGGTGAGAATTGGCAACTTGGCAATTGTGAACCGCCCAACTTCTTCGGTCTTTGCATGGAATCAGCATCGTTCGATCATCTCGTCACAGCGTCACCATCACCCGCGTTTCACGCCGTTGACGTCAGCGTGTGGTGGTTCCATGGTATTCATGGCGTCGTCAGGATGACGCTGGTATTCAACAGCCTTCACTACAACCTATACATTAACCTAGGCCAAAACGTACGCAAGAAAAATGCGCCGCGGATCCATTGAAATCGGCGAGGTAAGCCTTCATTGTAGGTGTGTTCACATTGTTTGTGGGTTTGTCCCGTAAATTCTTTCTCAAGATGTCTCAAATTCCACATTCTCAAAGAACCCTATCCTCTGCACAGAAAGATAGCAGCCAACACACACTTAGTTCCAGAAGCCAGCGGACAACTTTGGTCAACGCGCATGTTAATGGGACTAGATACACAGAGGAAGGTGGCTGAAAATGTCACACAATGGCAATAACATTAAATAAAGAGAAGACGGCAGCGACGAAAACGAGGCTGCCACCAAAATTTCCCAATCCGTCAGAAAGGGTGAGCACTTTTTAAACCAGTTCCGGGCTCTGACCCGACCTGCGCGCCCTTTCACAAACGCACCGGTACACAAGCTGGTCCCCGCCAACCGCCGGCAGCAGGCTGACGCCTCTACCTCCCTGATCCATTCCTGCCGAGTGTCCTAGACACAAGGCCACGGATCAGGTGATGTTCACTAGGACGTTGGGCGTATATGTGTTTATCGAGAACAGCCATGCATGACACGTCGCCACACTGACATTTGCGGCACGGCGGGCCACGTAAACTGTAGAACAAACGAAGAAACGTCAAAAAGATAAGCGGCACACGAGGCCGGCAATCGAACACGGCGTGACACGCGGTCGTACAAACGGCCTGAGCCATAAACCATTTCTGATTGGGCTTGTGCCATTGGGTACATTGGTCAGAATTGGCAACTTGGCAATTGTGACGCGCCCAACTTCTTCGGTCTTCGCATGGAATCAGCATCGTTCGATCATCTCGTCACAGTGTCACCATCACCCGCGTTTCACGCCGTTGACATCAGCGTGTGGTGGCTCCATGGTATTCATTGCGTCGTCAGCTAGACGCTCGTATTCAACAGTCCTCAGTACAACCCATACATTAACCTAGGCCAAAACGTAAGCAAAAGAATGCGCCGCGGAACCATTGAAATCGGCGAGATAAGCCTTCATTGTAGGCGTGTTCACATTGTTTGTGGGTTTGTTCCATAAATTCTTTCCCAAGATGTCTCAAATTCCACATTCTCAAAGAACCCTATCCTTTGCAGAGCAAGATAGCAGCCAACCCACACTTAGTTCCAGAAGCCAGCGGACAACTTGGGTCAACGCGCATGTTAACGGGACTAGATACACAGAGCACGGTGGCTGAAAATGTCACTCAATGCCAATAACAATGGAAAAAAAGAAGACAGCAGCGAGCAAAAACGAGGCTGCCACCAAAATTTCGCAATCTTCCAAAAAGGATGAGTACTTTTCAAAGCAGTTCCCGGCTCTGACCTAAACTGCGCGCCCTTTCACAAGCGCACCGGTACACAAGCTGGTCCCCGCCAACTGCCGGAAGCAGGCTGACGCCTCTACCTCCCTGATCCATTCCTGCCGAGTGTCCTAGACACAAGGCCACGGATCAGGTGATGTTCACTAGGTCGTTGGGCGTATATGTGTTTATCGCGAACAGCCACGCATGACACGTCGCCACACTGACAATTGCGGCACGGCGGGCAACGTAAACTGTGGAACAAACGAAGGAACGTCAAAAAGATAAGCGGCACACGAGGCCGGCAATCGAACACGGCGTGGCACGCGGTCGTACAAACGGCCTGAGCCATAAGCCATTTCCGATTGGGCTTGTGCCATTGGGTACATTGGTCAGAATTGGCAACTTGGCAATTGTGACGGGCCCAACTTTTTCGGTCTTCGAAAGGAATGAGCATCGTTCGTTCGCCTCGTCACGGCGTCACGATCACCCGCGTTTCACTCCGTTGACGTCAGCGTGTGGTGGCTCCATGGTATTCGTTGCGTCGTCAGCATAACGCTGGTATTCAAGAGTCTTCAGTACAACCTATACATTAACCTAGGCCAAAACGTAAGCAAGAAGAATGCGCCGCGGATTCATTGAAATCGGCGAGGTAACGTTCATTGTAGGTGTGTTCACATTATATGTGGGTTTGTCCCTTAAAATGTTTCCCCAGACGTCTCACATGCCACATTGTCAGAGAACCCTATCGTCTGCAGAACAAGATAGCAGCCAACACACTCTTAGTTCAAGAAGCCAGCGGACAACTTGGGTCAACGCCCCTTTCAATGGGACTAGATACACAGAGGAAGGTGGCTGAAAATGTCACACAATGCCAATACCATTGTAAAAAAAAAGAAGACGGCAGCGACAGAAAACGAGGCTGCCAGCGAAATTTCGTAATCCGTCAAAAAGGATGAGTACATTTCAAAGCAGTTCCGGGCTCTGACCTGACCTTCTCGCCCTTTCACAAGCGCACCGGTACACAAGCTGGTCCTCGCCAACCGCCGGCAGCAGGCTAACGCCTCTAACTCCCTCATTCATTCGTGCCGAGTGTCCTAGACACAAGGCCAAGGATCAGGTGATGTTCACTAGGTCGTTGGGCGTATATGTGTTTATCGAGAACAGCCACGCATGACACGTCGACACACTGACATTTGCGGCACGGCGGGCAACGTAAACTGTTAAACAAACGAAGAAACGTCAAAAAGATAAGCGGCACACGAGGCCGCCAATCGAACACGGCGTGGCACGCGGTCGTACAAACGGCCTGAGCCATTAACCATTTCTGATTGGCCTTGTGTCATTGGGAACATTGGTCAGAATTGGCAACTTGGCAATTGTGACGCGCCCAACTTCTTCGGTCTTCGCATGGAATCAGCATCGTTCCATCATCTCGTCACAGCGTCACCATCACCCGCGTTTCACGCCGTTGACGTCAGCGTGTGGTGGTTCCATGGTATTCATTGCGTCGTCAGCATGATGCTGGTATTCAAGTCTTCTGTACAACCTATACATTAACCTATACCAAAACGTAAGCAAGATGAATGCGCCGCGGATCCATTGAAATCGGCTAGGTAAGCCTTCATTGTAGATGTGTTCACATTGTTTGTGGGTTAGTCCCATAAATCTTTTCCCAAGATGTCTCACATTCCACATTCTCAAAGAACCCTATCCTCTGCAGAGCAAGATAGCAGCCAACACACACTTAGTTCCAGAAGCCAGTGGACAACTTGGGTCAATGTGCATGTTAATGGGACTAGATACACAGAAGAAGGTGGCTGAAAATGTCACTCAATGCCAATAACATTGGAAAAAAAGAAGACGGCAGCGATCAAAAACGAGGCTGCCACCACAATTTCGCAATCCGTCAAGAAGGATGAGTACATTTCAAAGCAGTTCCGGGCTCTGATCTGACCTGCGCACCCTTTCACAAGCGCACCGGTACACAAGCTGGTTCCCGCCAACCGCCGTCAGCAGGCTGACGCCTCTACCTCCCTGATGCATTCCTGCCGAGTGTCCTAGACACAAGGCCACGGATTAGGTGATGCTCACTATGTCGTAGGGCGTATATGTGTTTCTCGAGAACAGCCACGCATGACACGTCGCCACGCTGACAATTGCGGCACGGCGGGCAACGTAAACTGTGGAACAAACGAAGAAACGTCAAAAAAATAAGCGGCACACGAGGCCGGCAATCGAACACGGCGTGACACGCCGTCGTACAAACGGCCTGAGCAAAAACCATTTCCGATTGGCCTTGTGCCATTGGGTACATTGGTCAGAATTGGCAACTTGGGAATTGTGACGCGCCCAACTTCTGTCTTCGCATGGAATCAGCATCGTTCGATCGTCTCGTCACAGCGTCACCATCACCCACGTTTCACGCTGTTGACGTCAGCGCGTGGTGGTTCCATGGTATTCATTGCGTCGTCAGCATGACGATGGTATTCAACAGTCTTCAGTACGACCTATACATTAACCTAGACCAAAACATAAGCAAGAAGAATGCGCCGCGTAAACATTGAAATCGGCGAGATAAGCCTTCATTGTAGGTGTGTTCACATTGTTTGTGGGTTTGTCCCATAAATTCTTTCCCAAGATGTCTCGAATTCCACATTCTCAAAGAACCTATCCTTTGCAGAGCAAGATAGCAGCCAACACATACGTAGTTCCAGAAGCCAGCGGACAACTTGAGTCAACGCGCATGTCAACGGGACTAGATACGCAGAGGAAGGTGGCTGAAAATGTCACACAATGCCAATAACAATGGAAAAAAAGAACACGGCAGCGACCAAAAACGAGGCTGCCACCAAAATTTCGCAATCCTTCAAAAAGGATGAGTACTTTTCAAAGCAGTTCCGGGCTCTGACCTGACCTGCGCGCCCTTTCACAAGCGCACCGGTACACAAGCTGCTCCCCGCCAACTGCCGGAAGCAGTCTGCCGCCTCTACCTCCCTGATTCATTCCTGCCGAGTGTCCTAGACACAAGGCCACGGATCATTTGATGTTCACTAGGTTGTTGGGCGTATATGTTTTTATCGCGAACAGCCACGCATGACACGTCGCCACACTGACAATTGCGGCACGGCGGGCAACGTAAACTGTGGAACAAACAAAGAAACGTCAAAAAGATGAGCGGCACACGAGGCCGGTAATCGAACACGGCGTGGCACGCGGTCGTAGAAACGGCCTGAGCCATAAACCATTTCCGACTGGCCTTGTGCCTTTTGGGTACATTGGTCAGAATTGGCAACTTGGGAATTGTGACGCGCCTAACTTGTGTCTTCGCATGGAATCAGCATCGTTCGATCGTCTCGTCACAGTGTCACCATCACCCACGTTTCACGCTGTTGACGTCAGCGTGTGGTGCTTCCCTGGTATTCATTGCGTTGTCAGCATGACGCTGGTATTCAACAGTCTTCAGTACAACCTATACATTAACCTAGGCCAAAACATAAGCAAGAAGAATGCGCCGCGGAACCATTGAAATCGGCGAGATAAGTCTTCATTGTAAGTGTGTTCACATTGTTTGCGGGTTTGTCCAATAAATTTTTCCCAAGATGTCTCACATTCCACATTCTCAAAGAACCCTATCCTCTGCAGAGCAACATAACAGCCAACACACACTTAGTTCCAGAACCCAGCGGACAACTTGGGTCAACGCGCATGGTAGTGGGACTAGATACACAGAGGAAGGTGGCTGAAGATGTCACACAATGCCAATAACGTTAGAAAAAAAGAAGACGGCAGCGACCAAAAACGAGGCTGGCAGCAAAATTTCGCACTCCGTCAAAAAGGATGAGTACTTTTCAAAACACTTCCGGGCTCTGATCTGACCTGCGCGCCCTTTCACAAGCGCAGCGGTACACAAGCTGGTCCCCGCCAACCGCCGTCAGCAGGCTGACGCCTCTATCTCCCTGATGCATTCCTGCCGAGTGTCCCAGACACAAGGCCACAGATTAGGTGATGTTCACTAGGTCGTTGGGCGTATATGTGTTTCTCGAGAAAAGTCACACATGAGACGTCGCCACACCGACAATTGCGGCACGGTGGGCAACGTAAACTGTGGAACAAACGAAGAAACGTCAGAAAGATAAGCGGCACACGAGGCCGGCAATCGAACACGGCGTGGCACGCGGTCGTACAAACGGCCTGAGCCATAAGCCATTTCCGATTGGGCTTGTGCCATTGGGTACATTGGTCAGAATTGGCAACTTGGCAATTGTGACGGGCCCAACTTTTTCGGTCTTCGAAAGGAATGAGCATCGTTCGTTCGCCTCGTCACGGCGTCACGATCACCCGCGTTTCACTCCGTTGACGTCAGCGTGTGGTGGCTCCATGGTATTCGTTGCGTCGTCAGCATAACGCTGGTATTCAAGAGTCTTCAGTACAACCTATACATTAACCTAGGCCAAAACGTAAGCAAGAAGAATGCGCCGCGGATTCATTGAAATCGGCGAGGTAACGTTCATTGTAGGTGTGTTCACATTAATTGTGGGTTTGTCCCTTAAAATGTTTCCCCAGACGTCTCACATGCCACATTGTCAGAGAACCCTATCGTCTGCAGAACAAGATAGCAGCCAACACACTCTTAGTTCAAGAAGCCAGCGGACAACTTGGGTCAACGCCCCTTTCAATGGGACTAGATACACAGAGGAAGGTGGCTGAAAATGTCACACAATGCCAATAACATTGTAAAAAAAAAGAAGACGGCAGCGACAGAAAACGAGGCTGCCAGCGAAATTTCGTAATCCGTCAAAAAGGATGAGTACTTTTCAAAGCAGTTCCGGGCTCTGACCTGACCTTCTCGCCCTTTCACAAGCGCACCGGTACACAAGCTGGTCCTCGCCAACCGCCGGCAGCAGGCTGACGCCTCTAACTCCCTCATCCATTCGTGCCGAGTGTCCTAGACACAAGGCCAAGGATCAGGTGATGTTCACTAGGTCGTTGGGCGTATATGTGTTTATCGAGAACAGCCACGCATGACACGTCGACACACTGACATTTGCGGCACGGCGGGCAACGTAAACTGTTAAACAAACGAAGAAACGTCAAAAAGATAAGCGGCACACGAGGCCGCCAATCGAACACGGCGTGGCACGCGGTCGTACAAACGGCCTGAGCCATTAACCATTTCTGATTGGCCTTGTGTCATTGGGAACATTGGTCAGAATTGGCAACTTGGCAATTGTGACGCGCCCAACTTCTTCGGTCTTCGCATGGAATCAGCATCGTTCCATCATCTCGTCACAGCGTCACCATCACCCGCGTTTCACGCCGTTGACGTCAGCGTGTGGTGGTTCCATGGTATTCATTGCGTCGTCAGCATGATGCTGGTATTCAAGTCTTCTGTACAACCTATACATTAACCTAGGCCAAAACGTAAGCAAGATGAATGCGCCGCGGATCCATTGAAATCGGCTAGGTAAGCCTTCATTGTAGATGTGTTCACATTGTTTGTGGGTTAGTCCCATAAATCTTTTCCCAAGATGTCTCACATTCCACATTCTCAAAGAACCCTATCCTCTGCAGAGCAAGATAGCAGCCAACACACACTTAGTTCCAGAAGCCAGTGGACAACTTGGGTCAATGTGCATGTTAATGGGACTAGATACACAGAAGAAGGTGGCTGAAAATGTCATTCAATGCCAATAACATTGGAAAAAAAGAAGACGGCAGCGATCAAAAACGAGGCTGCCACCACAATTTCGCAATCCGTCAAGAAGGATGAGTACATTTCAAAGCAGTTCCGGGCTCTGATCTGACCTGCGCGCCCTTTCACAAGCGCACCGGTACACAAGCTGGTCCCCGCCAACCGCCGTCAGCAGGCTGACGCCTCTACCTCCCTGATGCATTCCTGCCGAGTGTCCTAGACACAAGGCCACGGATTAGGTGATGCTCACTAGGTCGTAGGGCGTATATGTGTTTCTCGAGAACAGCCACGCATGACACGTCGCCACGCTGACAATTGCGGCACGGCGGGCAACGTAAACTGTGGAACAAACGAAGAAACGTCAAAAAGACAAGCGGCACACGAGGCCGGCAATAGAACACGGCGTGGCACGCGGTCGTACAAACGGCCTGAGCCATAAACCATTTCCGATTGGGCTTGTGCCATTGGGTACATTGGTCAGAATTGGCAACTTGGCAATTGTGACGCGCCCAACTTTTTCGGTCTTCGAATGGAATTAGCATCGTTCGTTCGTCTCGTCACAGCGTCACCATCACCCGCGTTTCACGCCGTTGACGTCAGCGTGTGGTGGCTCATTGGTATTCGTTGCGTCGTCAGCATAACGCTGGTATTCAGCAGTCTTCCTATACATTAATCTGCGCCAAAACGTAAGCAAGAAGAATGCGCCGCGGATCCATTGAAATCGGCGAGGTAACGTTCATAGTAGGTGTGTTTACATTAATTGTGGGTTTGTCCCTTAAAATGTTTCCCCAGACGTCTCACATGCCACATTGTCAGACAACCTTCTCGTCTGCAGAGCAAGATAGCAGGCAACACGCTCTTAGTTCCAGAAGCCAGCGGACAACTTGGGTCAACGCGCATGTTAATGGGACTAGATACACAGAGCAAGGTGGCTGAAAATGTCACTCAATGCCAATAACAATGGAAAAAAAGGAGACGGCAGCGA
Organism: Dermacentor andersoni; assembly: GCF_023375885.2. Classification (NCBI taxonomy): domain Eukaryota; kingdom Metazoa; phylum Arthropoda; class Arachnida; order Ixodida; family Ixodidae; genus Dermacentor; species Dermacentor andersoni. The sequence goes on from NC_092815.1 coordinate 249,381,129, forward strand.
CCAAAAACGAGGCTGCCACGAAAATTTCGCAATCCTCCAAAAAGGATGAGTGCTTTTCAAAGCAGTTCCCGGCTCTGACCTGACCTGCGCGCCCTTTCACAAGCGCACCGGTACATAAGCAGGTCCCCGCCAACTGCCGGAAGCAGGACTCTACCTCCCTGATCCATTCCTGCCGAGTGTCCTAGACACAACGCCACGGATCAGGTGATGTTCACTAGGTCGTTGGGCGTATATGTGTTTATCGCGAACAGCCACGCATGACACGTCGCCACACTGGCGATTCCGGCAAGGCGGGCAACGTAAACTATAGAACAAACAAAGAAACGTCAAAAAGATAAGCGGCACACGAGGCCGGCAATCGAACACGGCGTGGCACGCGGTCGTAGAAACGGCCTGAGCCATAAACCATTTCCGATTGGCCTTGTGCCATTGGGTACATTGGTCAGAATTGGCAACTTGAGAATGGTGACGCGCCCAACTTCTTCTGTCTTCGCATGGAATCAGCATCGTTCGATCGTCTCGTCACAGCGTCACCATCACCCGCGTTTCACGCCGTTGACGTCAGCGTGTGGTGGCTCCATGGTATTCGTTGCGTCGTCAGCATAACGCTGGTATTCAACTGTCTTCAGTACAACCTATACATTAACCTAGGCCAAAACGTACGCAAGAAAAATGCGCCGCGGATCTATTGAAATCGGCGAGGTAAGCCTTCATTGTAGGTTTGTTCACATTGTTTGTGGGTTTGTCCCATCAATCTGTTCCCAAGATGCCTCACATTCCACTTTCTGAAAGAACCCTATCCTCTGCAGAGCAAGATAGCAGCCAACACACACTTAGTTCCAGAAGCCAGCGGACAACTTGGGTCAACGCGCATGTTAATGGGACTAGATACACAGAATAAGGTCCCCGCAGGGGCGTCTGCGCAAGCAGGCTTTTGGTGTGTTGCGACACCACGTACCCGAGCACACGAGGGTCGGACCCTCCCGCGTGTAGCCGTGCGCGGCTTAGCCGTGTCTGGGGAAAAGGGGATCCTGGGGGTTGAGCCGATGCCGGGTGTTTGGACCTTTAAGGCCCCCCGGTGGAGGCAACTCACCTCTTTGGCCTCTGCTTCACATAGACGGCACCCCCGGACTGACCCACCCGGGGGAAATCGGCAGTCGCCTTTTCCTGTCTCCCTCCTCGAATCTTTGTCTTTATCTCTCACTTTTTGACCTTTTCTGTCTCCTTCTCTCTTCTTTTTACTTCCTTTCTCCACGGCGGCAAGGGTTAACCTTGTGTGGATATCCTACCTTGGGTACACCATATTGGGTTATAGTGATGGCGTACGGCTGGCGTCGTGCAGGCTTGTACACAAGCTGTGCCGCGTCCCCTCGTTGGGCTCCGTGGTGGGCGGTCGGCGCTGTTGCCGAACATACACATTTTCCTATGGCAGCGCAAGCCTCTGTTGTTTATGATCGGCGTCTGAAGAGATGCCGCACCGAAGTACCATTTCAATTTTCCTTTCAAAGCAACGCCCCAACATTTCCAAAGTACTATGTAGTGCATAGTGAAAGCAACACTCCGGTACGGAAACTCTCTCCTTTCCTGGTAGCGAAGTGTCTGAAAGACAAAATCGGACCAACATACAAAGCATCCAAAATGTCTAGCGGGGACCTCCTCCTAGAACTGAATAACAAAGATCAAGCAGATAAGCTCTCTGAACTTACCAGTATTGGCGAAGCGACAGTGACTGTTTCAGCCCACAGAACACTTAATACAAGCAGGGGAGTAATATCTGAAGAAGACTTCATTGGTTTAAGCGACGGTTTAAGCGTAATGCCTACTTCACTCGATGCAGGTTATGTCAAAGTCAATGTGAGACCGTATATCCCGAATCCCAGACGGTGTTTTAAGTGCCAAAGATTTGGACATGCTTCACATGCATGCCCAGGACAAACAACTTGTGCTAAATGCAGCTCCAACGACCACCAATCAGAGAATTGCACTTCTTCGCCACATTGTGTTAACTGCAAGGGAGATCACCCAGCTTATTCGCGGTCCTGCCCTTGCTGGAAAAAAGAAAAAGAAGTCATTGCACTTACTGTTAAAGAAAAAATCTCGTTCTTCGAAGCCAGAAAAAGACTGTCGTACCTTCCCCGAAGAAGTTATCCCGAAGTGACGCAGGCGGGGGCAGCGTCACAGAGGCCTCCGGAGTCCTCCGAGCCCACGCGCAGTGGTGCCGCAGTGACTCCTCCCGCCCCCGTGGTGGAAGCAGTCAGTACTGCTCCACCCTCTTCGACGGCCCTGCAGACACCAGCCCCGCAGGGCCCTAAAATCAAACGAACCCCAAGGCCCGAGGCACGTGTCTCGGCGCCTAACTCTCGGTCCTCCAGCGCCTCAGAGAGAGCGATGGAGGTCGACACAAAAACTCCGGTGTCATTGACACCGAAGGATAAGCGCTCTCTCGAGCGCGGCAAGAGGGATAAAATCCCAATAACAACTCAAACTAAGAAAGCGTTAACCTAAAGGTTATCGCTTATTTGTACTAGCCTTTTTAAATCCGTCACCTATACCACACCTCTTAATTTTTCCGTAATGCCATTTCTTATCTTCCCATTTTAAAATGGCTTTTATTATCCACTGGAATTGTAGAGGGCTTTTACACAACTTAGGTGACATTAAAGACATATTAATAAACTTCTCTCCTGTAGCCCTGTGTTTACAGGAAACAAACCTAGGCGAAAAACACAAAAACATTTTGAAAGGTCTCACTGTTGTACGGCGCGACCGTACTCAGGCGAACCGGCTGTCAGGTGGTGTAGCCATTGTCCTGCCAGGTGGTATAGCAGCCAGAGAAGTTCCCATTAACACTCACATAGAAGCCGTTGCTGTCACCGTTTTAGCTCACAAAACCATCACCATTTGTTCAGTATACATTCCGCCGCATTTACATTTTACCGTAAGAGACCTTGAGTTAATTTTAAACCAGCTACCCGAACCATTTTTATTAGCCGGTGATTTTAATTCACATAACACGTTGTGGGGTAGTCAAACAACTGACACCAGGGGTCAAACACTTGAAGATTTTATCTTAACAAATAACATATGCCTTTTAAACACCGGTGCGGCAACTTACTACTCCCCAAGCACAGGCGCTATGAGTTGCTTAGATCTGGCACTATGCTCTCCATCTCTCTTTGACGCTTTTCAATGGAGTGTTATTGACAACCCCTATGGTAGTGACCATATGCCTGCTATTATTAAAAGAAAATCTCCTTCACCTACCATACCATTAAGACCACCCCGTTGGAAACTCCACCTAGCAGACTGGCCTCTCTTTACTGAAAAGGCCAGTCTGGATAACATATCAGATGAGCTTACCATAGATGAAATGAATGATAAGATCACCGCCTGTATACTTGCTGCAGCAGCAGAAACAATCCCACAATCCTCTGGCTTATTAAGAAAAAACCTGAAACCCTGGTGGACGAAGGAATGTACACAAACAAAAAAAACTACAAAACAAAGCGTGGGGTATCTTTCGGCGATACGCAACACAAGACAATCTACTCTCCTTCAAAAAAGCCAAAGCGAAAGCCAGGTACACACGCAGACAAGCCGAAAGACAGTCCTGGAAAAATTATGTCTCGTCTATAAATAGTTCAATAACATCCAAACGAATGTGGGATCAGCTTTGCAAGTTTAGAGGCGATTACGCTTCTTACACTATCCCCATACTGTCACCTCCAGGCACACAAACAAATATAGAAGAACAAGCAGACATATTGGGGCAACATTTCCATGATATATCAAGCTCGAAAAACTACTCTGCTGCATTCCTGAAACATAAGCAGTTAGCAGAAAAACTAAAGCTTCCGACCACAGGAAGTTCAGAAAGACTGTATAACGGCCCTGTAACACTTCCAGAAATCAACAGAGTCCTTACTAGTGGCAAAAAAACAGCACCCGGTCCGGACAGGGTACACTATACAATGCTAGCCCACCTATCCCCTAAAGCAGTTGAGACCTTGCTTCATTTTTTCAACATAATCTGGGAAACGGGGAAAATGCCCAAAGAGTGGAAGAAAGCTATCATAATCCCGTTCTTGAAAGCCGGAAAGTCTCCCACAACAGCAACCAGTTATAGACCCATAGCACTCACAAGTTGTCTTGCAAAGTCCTATGAGGCCATCATCAACATAAGATTGACATACTTCCTTGACACAGAAAACATGCTAGATAACCATCAGTGTGGATACAAGAAAGGTTGCTCCACAACAGATCACCTAGTCCGGCTAGAAGACGAGATACGTGCAGCCTTCCTACACAAACAATATTGTCTCACTGTTTTCTTTGACTTAGAAAGGGCGTACGACACAACATGGAGGTTTGGTATATTAAGGGACTTAGCAGATTTAGGAATCCGAGGTAGAATGCTGAAATGTCTAGCCGATTTCATGTCGGACCGAACATTCCAGGTGCGTTTAGGAACGACATTGTCACGTGTATTCAATCAGGAAAATGGTGTGCCACAAGGATGCGTACTAAGCACAACACTCTTTATAGTAAAAATGAACTCCGTTAACAAAGTCATTCCCTCCTCTGTTATGCACTCCATATACGTCGATGATCTGCAAATAGCGTGCCGCGCCTCAAACTTACAAACATGTGAAAGGCAGCTCCAGATAACAATTAATAAACTAACCGAATGGGCTGAGAAAAATGGCTTCCGCTTCTCTACCCAAAAAACCGTTACAGTGCTATTCTCGCAAAAACGAGGGTTGTATTTAGACCCAGATTTAAAAATGAATAATGTCGCGCTGCCGGTGAAACAAGAATATAAATTCTTGGGAGTAACCTTTGACAAAAAACTAAACTTCCTATCCCACATTAAAGCACTAAAGACTAAGGCAAATAAAGCATTGAATATCCTCAAAGTTTTATCTCATAAGCACTGGGGTTCCAACCGAACTTGTCTTTTACGTATTTACCGGTCTCTTGTGCGTAGCCTTTTAGACTACGGGTCCGTGGTTTACGGTTCAGCCAGAATATCCTACATCCAACGACTTGATCCGGTGCATAACCTTGGACTGCGACTGGCAAGTGGTGCCTACCGAACTTCACCTATTCCAAGTTTATACGTCGAGTGTAATGAACCCTCCTTACAGCAGCGCAGAGCATTCCTCACATTTTCCTACGTACTCAAAATTCAGTCATCACCCCAACACATATGCTACAACATCCTCACACAATGCAACACACGCTTACACTACACAAATAAACCGAACATGATTAGGCCACTTGTCCTGCGGTATGAGCAATACTGTCGGGATTATGACATTCCCCACGAAGTCCTCCAGGTTGCCAAGAAACCACAACGGTTGGCCCCGTGGTACGGTTTCACACAGTTGTGCGACTGGACAATGACACATTTAGAGAAGAAAGACACCCCACACGAACACATTATACAAGAATTCCGTGCACTTCAGGACAAATATCAAAATAACATGCAATAATACACTGATGGCTCTAAAACAAAAAGTAACGTGGGTGTGGGGGCCGTAACAGAAAGTTGGGAAACAAGTATCCGATTGCCACAACACGCCTCTGTGTTCACGGCCGAAGTTTACGCTATATGGGTTGTTGTTAAAAAGATAATCACTGACAAACACAAACATGCACTCATATACACTGACTCTTTGAGCACACTGAAGGCCCTACAGCTGAAATCTGAGTGTGAACCCCTGATAGGAGACATTTTAAATATGTTGGCGCTTAACGAATACGGGAGGTCAATTCGTTTCTGTTGGGTCCCAAGCCATGTTGGGATACCAGGTAACGAAGCAGCTGATAGATGTGCATGGATGGCAGCACACAAAGATATCACAAACACGAAACTCCCATATAATGATAGCATCCGTGCAATTAGAAAAGCCTTCACGGTAAAATGGCAACGCGAATGGGACCGTTGTGTCGACAACAAGCTACATCTCACGAAACCCATAGTTGGCGAGTGGAAGTCATGCTATCATCAGGAGCGGTTCATCGAAGTAGTTTTATGCCGACTGCGCATTGGGCACACACACCTCACGCACAATTACTTACTCACCAAAGAAGACACACCAACATGCGAGAAATGTCAACAGCCACTAACAGTTATGCACATATTACTCACATGTACGCATACTGAAACACCCAGACGAACACTTTTGCACAAATTATATCAACTACACATACCTTTACACCCTGCTCTAATTTTAGGTGATGATCCGCTAGTCCCATTGAGTGACGTCCGTAAATTTCTACACGACACTGGATTTCTACATAAAATATAGATTAACAAAGCCTTTTCCTTCATAAACTTGATTTTAAAACACCTCGTGTTTGGCGCAGCATAGCCTCAGCCGCTTTTGCGCCATTAAACCCCATTCAACTAACTAACTAACAGAATAAGGTGGCTGAAAATATCACTCAATGCCAATAACATTGGAAAAAAAGAAGACGGCAGCGATCAAAAACGAGGCTGCCACCTAAATTTCGCAATCCGTCAAAAATGGTGAGTACTTTTCTAAGCAGTTCCGGGCTGTGACCTGACCTGCGCGCCCTATCACAAGGGCCCCGGTACAGAAGCTGGTCCCCCCCAACCGCCGGCAGCAGGCTGACGCCTCACCTCCCTGATCCATTCCTGCCGAGTGTCCTAGACACAAGGCCACGGATCAGGTGATGTTCACTAGGTCGTTGGGCGTATATGTGTTTATCGAGAACAGACACGCATGACACGTCGCCACACTGACAATTGCTGCACGGCGAGCAACGTAAACTGTTAAACAAACGAAGAAACGTCAAAAAGATAAGCGGCACACGAGGCCGGCAATCGAACACGGCGTGTCACGCGGTCGTACAAACGGGTTGAGCCATTAACTATTTCTGATTGGCCTTGTGTCATTGGGAACATTGGTCAGAATTGGCAACTTGGCAATTGTGACGGGCCCAACTTCTTCGGTCTTCGCATGGAATCAGCATCGTTCTATCATCTCGTCACAGCGTCACCATCACCCGCGTTTCACGCCGTTGACGTCAGCGTGTGGTGGTTCTATGGTATTCATTGCGTCGTCAGAATGACGCTGGTATTCAACAGCCTTCATTACAACCTATACATTAACCTAGGCCAAAACGTACGCAAGAAGAATGCGCCGCGGATCTATTGAAATCGGCGAGGTAAGCCTTCATTGTAGGTTTGTTCACATTGTTTGTGGGTTTGTCCCATAAATCTTTTCCTGAGATGTCTCACATTCCACATTCACAAAGAACCCTATCCTCTGCAGAGCAAGATAGCAGCCAACACACACTTAGTTCCAGAAGCCAGCGGACAACTTGGGTCAAAGCGCATGTCGATGGGACTAGATACACAGAGGAAGCTGGCTGAAAATGTCACAAAATGCCAATAACAATGGAAAAAAAGAAGACGGCAGCGGCCAAAAACGAGGCTGCCAGCAAAATTTCGCATTCCGTCAAAAAGGATGAGTACTTTTCAAAGCACTTCCGGGCTCTGATCTGACCTGCGCGCCCTTTCACAAGCGCACCGGTACACAAGCTGGTCCCCGCCAACCGCCGTCAGCAGGCTGACGCCTCTACCTCCCTGATGCATTCCTGCCGAGTGTCCTAGACACAAGGCCACGGATTAGGTGATGCTCACTAGGTCGTTGGGCGTATATGTGTTTCTCGAGAACAGCCACGCATGACACGTCGCCACGCTGACAATTGCGGCACGGCGGGCAACGTAAACTGTGGAACAAACGAAGAAACGTCTAAAAGACAAGCGGCACACGAGGCCGGCAATAGAACACAGCGTGGCACGCGGTCGTACAAACGGCCTGAGCCATAAACCATTTCCGATTGGGCTTGTGCCATTGGGTACATTGGTCAGAATTGGCAACTTGGCAATTGTGACGCGCCCAACTTTTTCGGTCTTCGAATGGAATTAGCATCGTTCGTTCGTCTCGTCACAGCGTCACCATCACCCGCGTTTCACGCCGTTGACGTCAGCGTGTGGTGGCTCATTGGTATTCGTTGCGTCGTCAGCATAAAGCTGGTATTCAGCAGTCTTCCTATACATTAACCTGGGCCAAAACGTAAGCAAGAAGAATGCGCCGCGGATCCATTGAAATCGGCGAGGTAACGTTCATAGTAGGTGTGTTTACATTAATTGTGGGTTTGTCCCTTAAAATGTTTCCCCAGACGTCTCACATGCCACATTATCAGACAACCCTATCGTCTGCAGAGCAAGATAGCAGGCAACACGCTCTTAGTTCCAGAAGCCAGCGGACAACTTGGGTCAACGCGCATGTTAATGGGACTAGATACACAGAGCAAGGTGGCTGAAAATGTCACTCAATGCCAATAACAATGGAAAAAAAGAAGACGGCAGCGACCAAAAACGAGGCTGCCACCAAAATTTCGCAATCCTCCAAAAAGGATGAGTACTTTTCAAAGCAGTTCCCGGCTCTGACCTGACCTGCGCGCCCTTTCACAAGCGCACCGGTACACAAGCAGGTCCCCGCCAACTGCCGGAAGCAGGCTGACGCCTCTACCTCCCTGATCCATTCCTGCCTAGTGTCCTAGACACAACGCCACGGATCAGGTGATGTTCACTAGATCGTTGGGCGTATATGTGTTTATCGCGAACAGCCACGCATGACACGTCGCCACACTGGCAATTCCGGCAAGGCGGGCAACGTAAACTATGGAACAAACAAAGAAACGTCAAAAAGATAAGCGGCACACGAGGCCGGCAATCGAACACGGCGTGGCACGCGGTCGTAGAAACGGCCTGAGCCATAAACCATTTCCGATTGGCCTTGTGCCATTGGGTACATTGGTCAGAATTGGCAACTTGAGAATTGTGACGCGCCCAACTTCTTCTGTCTTCGCATCGAATCAGCATCGTTCGATCGTCTCGTCACAGCGTCACCATCACCCGCGTTTCACGCCGTTGACGTCAGCGTGTGGTGGCGCCATGGTATTCGTTGCGTCGTCAGCATAACGCTGGTATTCAACAGTCTTCAGTACAACCTATACATTAACCTAGGCCAAAACGTACGCAAGAAGAATGCGCCGCGGATCTATTGAAATCGGCGAGGTAAGCCTTCATTGTAGGTTTGTTCACATTGTTTGTGGGTTTGTCCCATCAATCTGTTCCCAAGATGCCTCACATTCCACTTTCTCAAAGAACCCTATCCTCTGCAGAGCAAGATAGCAGCCAACACACACTTAGTTCCAGAAGCCAGCGGACAACTTGGGTCAACGCGCATGTTAATGGGACTAGATACACAGAATAAGGTGGCTGAAAATGTCACTCAATGCCAATAACATTGGAAAAAAAGAAGACGGCAGCGATCAAAAACGAGGCTGCCACCTAAATTTCGCAATCCGTCAAAAATGGTGAGTACTTTTCTAAGCAGTTCCGGGCTGTGACCTACCTGCGCGCCCTTTCACAAGGGCCCCGGTACAGAAGCTGGTCCCCCCCAACCGCCGGCAGCAGGCTGACGCCTCACCTCCCTGATCCATTCCTGCCGAGTGTCCTAGACACAAGGCCACGGATCAGGTGATGTTCACTAGGTCGTTGGGCGTATATGTGTTTATCGAGAACAGACACGCATGACACGTCGCCACACTGACAATTGCGGCACGGCGAGCAACGTAAACTGTTAAACAAACGAAGAAACGTCAAAAAGATAAGCGGCACACGAGGCCGGCAATCGAACACGGCGTGTCACGCGGTCGTACAAACGGCCTGAGCCATTAACCATTTCTGATTGGCCTTGTGTCATTGGGACCATTGGTCAGAATTGGCAACTTGGCAATTGTGACGCGCCCAACTTCTTCGGTCTTCGCATGGAATCAGCATCGTTCTATCATCTCGTCACAGCGTCACCATCACCCGCATTTCACACCATTGACGTCAGCGTGTGGTGGTTCCATGATATTCATTGCGTGGTCAGAATGACGCTGGTATTCAACAGCCTTCATTACAACCTATACATTAACCTAGGCCAAAACGTACGCAAGAAGAATGCGCCGCGGATCTATTGAAATCGGCGAGGTAAGCCTTCATTGTAGGTTTGTTCACATTGTTTGTGGGTTTGTCCCATAAATCTTTTCCCAAGATGTCTCACATTCCACATTCTCAAAGAACCCTATCCTCTGCAGAGCAAGATAGCAGCCAACACACACTTAGTTCCAGAAGCCAGCGGACAACTTGGGTCAACGCGCATGTCAATGGGACTAGATACACAGAGGAAGGTGGCTGAAAATGTCACAAAATGCCAATAACATTGGAAAAAAAGAAGACGGCAGCGACCAAAAACGAGGCTGCCAGCAAAAGTTCGCATACCGTCAAAAAGGATGAGTACATTTCAAAGCACTTCCGGGCTCTGATCTGACCTGCGCGCCCTTTCACAAGCGCACCGATACACAAGCTGGTCCCCGCCAACCGCCGTCAGCAGGCTGACGCCTCTACCTCCCTGATGCATTCCTGCCGAGTGTCCTAGACACAAGGCCACGGATTAGGTGATGTTCACGAGGTCGTTGGGCGTATATGTGTTTCTCGAGAACAGCCACGCATGACACGTCATCACACTGACAATTGCGGCACGGCGGGCAACGTAAACTGTGGAACAAACGAAGAAAAGTCAAAAAGATACGCGGAACAGAAAGCCGGCAATAGAACACGGCGTGGCACGCGGTCGTACAAACGGCCTGAGCCATAAATCTTTTCCGATTGGGCTTGTGCCATTGGGTACATTGGTCAGAATTGGCAACTTGGCAATTGTGACGTGCCCAACTTTTTCGGTCTTCGAATGGAATCAGCATCGTTCGTTCGTCTCGTCACAGCGTCACTATCACCTGCGTTTCACGGCGTTGACGTCAGCGCGTGGTGGCTCCATGGTATTCGTTGCGTCGTCAGCATAACGCTGGTATTCAACAGTCTTCAGTACAACGTATACACTAACCTAGGCCAAAACGTAAGCAAGAAGAATGCGCCGCGGATCCACTGAAATCGGCGAGGTAACGTTCATTGTAGGTGCGTTCACATTAATTGTGGGTTTGTCCCTTAATATGTTTCCCCAGACGTCTGACATGCCACATTGTCAGAGAACCCTGACGTCTGCAGAGCAAGATAGCAGCCAACACACTCTTAGTTCCAGAAGCCAGCGGACAACTTGGGTCTACGCCCCTTTCAATGGGACTAGATACACAGAGGAAGGTGGGTGAAAATGTCACACAATGCCAATAACATTGGAAAAAAAGAAGACGGCAGCGACCAAAAACGAGGCTGCCACCAAAATTTCGCAATCCGTCAAAAAGGATGAGTACTTTTCAAAGCAGTTCCGGGCTCTGACCTGACCTGCTCGCCCTTTCACAAGCGCACCGGTACACAAGCTTGTCCCCGCCTACCGCCGGCAGCAGGATGACGCCTCTACCTCCCTGATCCATTCCTGCCGAGTGTCCTAGACACAGGGCCACGGATCAGGTGATGTTCTCTAGGTCGTTGGGCCTATATGTGTTTATCAGGAACAGCCACGCATGACACGTCGCCACACTGACATTTGCGGCACGGCGGGCAACGTAAACTGTGGAACAAACGAAGAAACGTCAAAAAGATAAGCGGCACACGAGGCCGGCAATCGAACACGGCGTGGCACGCGGTCGTAGAAACGGCCTGAGCCATAAACCATTTCCGATTGGCCTTGTGCCATTGGGTACATTGGTCAGAATTGGCAACTTGAGAATTGTGACGCGCCCAACTTCTTCTGTCTTCGCATGGAATTAGCATCGTTCGATCGTCTCGTCACAGCGTCACCACCACCCGCGTTTCACGGCGTTGACGTCAGCGTGTGGTGGCTCCATGGTATTCGTTGCGTCGTCAGCATAACGCTGGTGTTCAATAGTCTTCAGTACAACGTATACATTAACCTAGGCCAAAACGTAAGGAAGAAGAATGCGCCGCAGATCCACTGAAATCGGCGACGTAACGTTCATTGTAGGTGTGTTCACATTAATTGTGTGTTTGTCCCTTAAAATGTTTCCCCAGACGTCTCACATGCCACATTATCAGACAACCCTATCGTCTGCAGAGCAAGATAGCAGGCAACACGCTCTTAGTTCCAGAAGCCAGCGGACAACTTGGGTCAACGCGCATGTTAATGGGACTAGATACACAGAGCAAGGTGGCTGAAAATGTCACTCAATGCCAATAACAATGGAAAAAAAGAAGACGGCAGCGACCAAAAACGAGGCTGCCACCAAAATTTCGCAATCCTCCAAAAAGGATGAGTACTTTTCAAAGCAGTTCCCGGCTCTGACCTGACCTGCGCGCCCTTTCACAAGCGCACCGGTACACAAGCAGGTCCCCGCCAACTGCCGGAAGCAGGCTGACGCCTCTACCTCCCTGATCCATTCCTGCCTAGTGTCCTAGACACAACGCCACGGATCAGGTGATGTTCACTAGATCGTTGGGCGTATATGTGTTTATCGCGAACAGCCACGCATGACACGTCGCCACACTGGCAATTCCGGCAAGGCGGGCAACGTAAACTATGGAACAAACAAAGAAACGTCAAAAAGATAAGCGGCACACGAGGCCGGCAATCGAACACGGCGTGGCACGCGGTCGTAGAAACGGCCTGAGCCATAAACCATTTCCGATTGGCCTTGTGCCATTGGGTACATTGGTCAGAATTGGCAACTTGAGAATTGTGACGCGCCCAACTTCTTCTGTCTTCGCATCGAATCAGCATCGTTCGATCGTCTCGTCACAGCGTCACCATCACCCGCGTTTCACGCCGTTGACGTCAGCGTGTGGTGGCGCCATGGTATTCGTTGCGTCGTCAGCATAACGCTGGTATTCAACAGTCTTCAGTACAACCTATACATTAACCTAGGCCAAAACGTACGCAAGAAGAATGCGCCGCGGATCTATTGAAATCGGCGAGGTAAGCCTTCATTGTAGGTTTGTTCACATTGTTTGTGGGTTTGTCCCATCAATCTGTTCCCAAGATGCCTCACATTCCACTTTCTCAAAGAACCCTATCCTCTGCAGAGCAAGATAGCAGCCAACACACACTTAGTTCCAGAAGCCAGCGGACAACTTGGGTCAACGCGCATGTTAATGGGACTAGATACACAGAATAAGGTGGCTGAAAATGTCACTCAATGCCAATAACATTGGAAAAAAAGAAGACGGCAGCGATCAAAAACGAGGCTGCCACCTAAATTTCGCAATCCGTCAAAAATGGTGAGTACTTTTCTAAGCAGTTCCGGGCTGTGACCTACCTGCGCGCCCTTTCACAAGGGCCCCGGTACAGAAGCTGGTCCCCCCCAACCGCCGGCAGCAGGCTGACGCCTCACCTCCCTGATCCATTCCTGCCGAGTGTCCTAGACACAAGGCCACGGATCAGGTGATGTTCACTAGGTCGTTGGGCGTATATGTGTTTATCGAGAACAGACACGCATGACACGTCGCCACACTGACAATTGCGGCACGGCGAGCAACGTAAACTGTTAAACAAACGAAGAAACGTCAAAAAGATAAGCGGCACACAAGGCCGGCAATCGAACACGGCGTGTCACGCGGTCGTACAAACGGCCTGAGCCATTAACCATTTCTGATTGGCCTTGTGTCATTGGGAACATTGGTCAGAATTGGCAACTTGGCAATTGTGACGCGCCCAACTTCTTCGGTCTTCGCATGGAATCAGCATCGTTCTATCATCTCGTCACAGCGTCACCATCACCCGCATTTCACACCATTGACGTCAGCGTGTGGTGGTTCCATGATATTCATTGCGTGGTCAGAATGACGCTGGTATTCAACAGCCTTCATTACAACCTATACATTAACCTAGGCCAAAACGTACGCAAGAAGAATGCGCCGCGGATCTATTGAAATCGGCGAGGTAAGCCTTCATTGTAGGTTTGTTCACATTGTTTGTGGGTTTGTCCCATAAATCTTTTCCCAAGATGTCTCACATTCCACATTCTCAAAGAACCCTATCCTCTGCAGAGCAAGATAGCAGCCAACACACACTTAGTTCCAGAAGCCAGCGGACAACTTGGGTCAACGCGCATGTCAATGGGACTAGATACACAGAGGAAGGTGGCTGAAAATGTCACAAAATGCCAATAACATTGGAAAAAAAGAAGACGGCAGCGACCAAAAACGAGGCTGCCAGCAAAAGTTCGCATACCGTCAAAAAGGATGAGTACATTTCAAAGCACTTCCGGGCTCTGATCTGACCTGCGCGCCCTTTCACAAGCGCACCGATACACAAGCTGGTCCCCGCCAACCGCCGTCAGCAGGCTGACGCCTCTACCTCCCTGATGCATTCCTGCCGAGTGTCCTAGACACAAGGCCACGGATTAGGTGATGTTCACGAGGTCGTTGGGCGTATATGTGTTTCTCGAGAACAGCCACGCATGACACGTCATCACACTGACAATTGCGGCACGGCGGGCAACGTAAACTGTGGAACAAACGAAGAAAAGTCAAAAAGATACGCGGAACAGAAAGCCGGCAATAGAACACGGCGTGGCACGCGGTCGTACAAACGGCCTGAGCCATAAATCTTTTCCGATTGGGCTTGTGCCATTGGGTACATTGGTCAGAATTGGCAACTTGGCAATTGTGACGTGCCCAACTTTTTCGGTCTTCGAATGGAATCAGCATCGTTCGTTCGTCTCGTCACAGCGTCACTATCACCTGCGTTTCACGGCGTTGACGTCAGCGCGTGGTGGCTCCATGGTATTCGTTGCGTCGTCAGCATAACGCTGGTATTCAACAGTCTTCAGTACAACGTATACACTAACCTAGGCCAAAACGTAAGCAAGAAGAATGCGCCGCGGATCCACTGAAATCGGCGAGGTAACGTTCATTGTAGGTGCGTTCACATTAATTGTGGGTTTGTCCCTTAATATGTTTCCCCAGACGTCTGACATGCCACATTGTCAGAGAACCCTGACGTCTGCAGAGCAAGATAGCAGCCAACACACTCTTAGTTCCAGAAGCCAGCGGACAACTTGGGTCTACGCCCCTTTCAATGGGACTAGATACACAGAGGAAGGTGGGTGAAAATGTCACACAATGCCAATAACATTGGAAAAAAAGAAGACGGCAGCGACCAAAAACGAGGCTGCCACCAAAATTTCGCAATCCGTCAAAAAGGATGAGTACTTTTCAAAGCAGTTCCGGGCTCTGACCTGACCTGCTCGCCCTTTCACAAGCGCACCGGTACACAAGCTTGTCCCCGCCTACCGCCGGCAGCAGGATGACGCCTCTACCTCCCTGATCCATTCCTGCCGAGTGTCCTAGACACAGGGCCACGGATCAGGTGATGTTCTCTAGGTCGTTGGGCCTATATGTGTTTATCAGGAACAGCCACGCATGACACGTCGCCACACTGACATTTGCGGCACGGCGGGCAACGTAAACTGTGGAACAAACGAAGAAACGTCAAAAAGATAAGCGGCACACGAGGCCGGCAATCGAACACGGCGTGGCACGCGGTCGTAGAAACGGCCTGAGCCATAAACCATTTCCGATTGGCCTTGTGCCATTGGGTACATTGGTCAGAATTGGCAACTTGAGAATTGTGACGCGCCCAACTTCTTCTGTCTTCGCATGGAATTAGCATCGTTCGATCGTCTCGTCACAGCGTCACCACCACCCGCGTTTCACGGCGTTGACGTCAGCGTGTGGTGGCTCCATGGTATTCGTTGCGTCGTCAGCATAACGCTGGTGTTCAATAGTCTTCAGTACAACGTATACATTAACCTAGGCCAAAACGTAAGGAAGAAGAATGCGCCGCAGATCCACTGAAATCGGCGACGTAACGTTCATTGTAGGTGTGTTCACATTAATTGTGTGTTTGTCCCTTAAAATGTTTCCCCAGACGTCTCACATGCCAAATTGTCAGAGAACCCTATCGTCTGCAGAGCAAGATAGCAGCCAACACACTCTTAGTTCCAGAAGCCAGCGGACAACTTGGGTCTACGCCCCTTTCAATGGGACTAGATACACAGAGGAAGGTGGCTGAAAATGTCACACAATGCCAATAACGTTGGAAAAAAAGAAGTGGCAGCGACCAAAAACGAGGCTGCCACCAAAATTTCGCAATCCGTCAAAAAGGATGAGTACTTTTCAAAGCAGTTCCGGCCTCTTACCTGATCTGTTCGCACTTTCACAAGCGCACCGGTACACAAGCTTGTCCCCGCCTACCGCCGGCAGCAGGCTGACGCCTCTACCTCCCTGATCCATTCCTGCCGAGTGTCCTATACACAAGGTCACGGATCAGGTGATGTTCACTAGGTCGTTGGGCCTATATGTGTTTATCACGAACAGCCACGCATGACACGTCGCCACACTGACATTTGCGGCACGGTGGGCAACGTAAACTGTGGAACAAACGAAGAAACGTCAAAAAGATAAGCGGCACACGAGGCCGCCAATCGAACACGGCGTGACACGCGGTCGCACAAACGGCCTGAGCCATAAACCATTTCCGATTGGCCTTGTACCATTGGGTACATTGGTCAGAATTGGCAACTTGGGAATTGTGACGCGCCCAACTTCTGTCTTCGTATGGAATCAGCATCGTTCGATCGTCTCGTCACAGCGTCACCATCACCCGCGTTTCACGCTGTTGACGTCAGCGTGTGGTGGTTCCATGGTATTCATTGCGTCGTCAGCTAGACGCTGGTATTCAACAGGCTTTAGTACAACCTATACATTAACCTAGGCCAAAACGTAAGCAAGAGGAATGCGCCGCGGAACCATTGAAATCGGCGAGATAAGCCTTCATTGTAGGCGTGTTCACATTGTTTGTGGGTTTGTCCCATAAGTTTTTTCCCAAGACGTCTCACATGCCACATTGTCAGAGAACCCTGACGTCTGCAGAGCAAGATAGCAGCCAACACACTCTTAGTTCCAGAAGCCAGCGGACAACTTGGGTCTACGCCCCTTTCGATGGGACTAGATACACAGAGGAAGGTGGCTGAAAATGTCACACAATGCCAATAACATTGGAAAAAAAGAAGACGGCAGCGACCAAAAACGAGGCTGCCGCCAAAATTTCGCAATCCGTCAAAAAGGATGAGTACTTTTCAAAGCAGTTCCGGGCTCTGACCTGACCTGCTCGCCCTTTCACAAGCGCACCGGTACACAAGCTTGTCCCCGCCTACCGCCGGCAGCAGGATGACGCCTCTACCTCCCTGATCCATTCCTGCCGAGTGTCCTAGACACAGGGCCACGGATCAGGTGATGTTCACTAGGTCGTTGGGCGTATATGTGTTTATCGAGAACAGCCACGCATGACACGTCGCCACACTGACGTTTGCGGCACGGCGGGCAACGTAAACTGTGGAACAAACGAAGAAACCTCAAAAAGATAAGCGGCACGCGAGGCCGGCAATCGAACACGGCGTGACCCGCGGTCGCATAAACTGCCTGAGCCATAAACCATTTGCGATTGGCCTTGTGTCATTGGGTACATTGGTCAGAATTGACAACTTGGCAATTGTGACCCGCCCAACTTCTTCGGTCTTCGCATGTTATCAGCATCGTTCGATCATCTCGTCACAGCGTCACCGTCACCCGCGTTTCACGCCGTTGACGTCAGCGTGTGGTGGTTCCATGGTATTCATTGCGTCGTCAGCATGACGCTGGTATTCAACAGCCTTCATTACAACCTATACATTAACCTAGGCCAAAACGTACGCAAGAAAAATGCGCCGCGGATCCATTGAAATCGGCGAGGTAAGCCTATGTTGGAGGTGTGTTCAAATTGTTTGTGGGTTTGTCCAATAAATCTTTTCCCAAGATGTCTCACATTCCACATTCTCAAAGAACCCTATCCTCTACAGAGCAAGATAGCAGCCAACACACAGTTCCAGAAGCCAGCGGACAACTTGGGTCAACGCGCATGTTACTGGGACTAGATACACAGAAGAAGGTAGCTGAAAATGTCACTCAATGCCAATAACATTGTAAAAAAAGAAGACGGCAGCGATCAAAAACGAGGCTGCCAACAAAATTTCGCAATCCGTCAAAAATGGTGAGTACTTTTCAAAGCAATTCCGGGCTGTGACCTGACCTGCGCGCCCTTTCACAAGCGCCCCGGTACACAAGCTGGTCCCCGCCAACCGCCGGCAGCAGGCTGACGCCTCACCTCCCTGATCCATTCCTGCCGAGTGTCCTAGACACAAGGCCACGGATCAGGTGATGTTCACTAGGTCGTTGGGCGTATATGTGTTTATCATGAACAGACACGCATGACATGTCGCAACACTGACAATTGCGGCACGGCGGGCAACGCAAACTGTGGAACAAAAGAAGAAACGTCCAAAAGATAACCGGCACAGAAGGCCGGCAATCCAACACGGCGTGGCACGCGGTCGTACAAATAGCCTGAGCCATAAACCATTTCCGATTGGCCTTGTGCCATTGGGTACATTGGTCAGAATTGGCAACTTGCGAATTGTGACGTGCCCAACTTCTTCGGTCTTCGCATGGAAGCAGCATCGGTCGATCTTCTCGTCACAGCGTCACCATCACCCGCGTTTAACGCCGTTGCCGTCAGCGTGTGGTGGCTCCATGGTATTCATTCCGTCGTCAGCATGACGCTGGTATTCAACAGCCTTCAGTACAACCTATACATTAACATAGGCCAAAACGTAAGCAAGAAGAATGCACCGCGGATCCATTGAAATCGGCGAGGTAAACCTTCATTGTAGGTGTGTTCACATTGTTTGTGAACTTGTCCCTTAACATGTTTTTCCAGATGTCTCGCAAGCCATATTGCCAGAGAACCCTATCGTCTGCAGAGCTAGATAGGAGCCAACACACTCATAGTTCCAGAAGCCAGCGGACAACTTGGGTCAACGCGCACGTGAAAGGGAATAGATACACAGAGGAAGGTTGCTGAAAATGTCACACAATGCCAATGACATTAAAAAAAAAAGAAGACGGCAGCGACGAAAACGAGGCTGCCACCAAAATTTCGCAATCCATCAAAAAAGGTGAGCACTTTTCAAAGCAGTTCCGGGCTCTGACCCGACCTTAGCCTCCTTTCACAAGCGCACCGTTACAAAAGCTGGTCCCCGCCAACCGCCGGCAGCAGGCTGACGCCTCTACCTCCCTGATCCATTCCTGCCGAGTGTCCTAGAAGCAAGGCCACGGATCAGGTCATGTTCACTAGGTCGTTGGGCGTATATGTGTTTATCGAGAACAGCCACGCATGACACGTCGCCACACTGACGTTTGCGGCACGGCGGGCAACGTAAACTGTGGAACAAACGAAGAAACGTCCAAAAGATAAGCGGTACGCGAGGCCGGCAATCGAACACGGCGTGACACGCGGTCGTAGAAACGGCCTGAGCCATAAACCATTTCCGATTGGCCTTGTGTCATTGGGTACATTGGTCAGAATTGGCAACTTGGCAATTTTGACCCGCCCAACTTCTTCGGTCTTCGCATGGAATCAGCATCGTTCGATCATCTCGTCACAGCGTCACCATCACCCGCGTTTCACGCCGTTGACGTCAGCCTGTGGTGGTTCCATGGTATTCATTGCGTCGTCAGCATGACGCTGGTATTCAACAGCCTTCATTACAGCCTATACATTAACCTAGGCCAAAACGTACGCAAGAAAAATGCGCCGCGGATCCATTGAAATCGGCGAGGTAAGCCTATGTTGAGGTGTGTTCAAATTGTTTGCGGGTTTGTCCAATAAACCTTTTCCCAAGATGTCTCACATTCCACATTCTCAAAGAACCCTATCCTCTACAGAGCAAGATAGCAGCCAACACACACTTAGTTCCAGAAGCCAGCGGACAACTTGGGTCAACGCGCATGTTAATGGGACTAGATACACAGAGCAAGGTGGCTGAAAATGTCACTCAATGCCAATAACAATGGAAAAAAAGAAGACGGCAACGACCAAAAACGAGGCTGCCACCAAAATTTCGCAATCTTCCAAAAAGGATGAGTACTTTTCAAAGCAGTTCCCGGCTCTGACCTAACCTGCGCGCCCTTTCACAAGCGCACCGGTACACAAGCTGGTCCCCGCCAACTGCTGGAAGCAGGCTGACGCCTCTACCTCCCTGATCCATTCCTGCCGAGTGTCCTAGACACAAGGCCACGGATCAGGTGATGTTCCCTAGGTCGTTGGGCGTATATATGTTTATCGCGAACAGCCACGCATGGCACGTCGCCACACTGACAATTCCGGCACGGCGGGCAACGTAAACTGTGGAACAAACAAAGAAACGTCAAAAAGATAAGCGGCACACGAGGCCGGCAATCGAATACGGCGTGGCACGCGGTCGTAGAAACGGCTAGAGCCATAAACCATTTCCGATTGGCCTTGTGCCATTGGGTAGATTGCTCAGAATTGGCAACTTGGGAATTGTGACGCGCCCAACTTCTTCTGTCTTCGCATGGAATCAGCATCGTTCGATCATCTCGTCACTGCGTCACCATCACCCGCGTTTCACACCGTTGACGCCAGCGTGTGGTGGTTCCATGGTATTCATTGCGTCGTCAGCATCACGCTGGTATTCAACAGTCTTCAGTACAACCTATACATTAACCTAGATCAAAACGTAAGCAAGAAGAATGCGCCGCGGATCCATTGAAATCGGCGAGGTTAGCCTTCATTGTAGGTGTGTTCACATTGTTTGTGGGTTTGTCCGATAAATCTTTTCCCAAGATGTCTCACATTCCACATTCTCAAAGAACCTTATCCTCTGCAGAGCAAGATAGCAGCCAACACAAACTTAGTTCCAGAAGCCAGCGGACAACTTGGGTCAACGCGCATGTTAATGGGACTAGATACACAGACCAAGGTGGCTGAAAGTGTCACTCAATGCCAATAACAACGAAAAAAAAGAAGACGGCAGCGATCAAGAACGAGGCTGCCATCAAAATTTCGTAATGCGTCAAAAAGATGAGTACTTTTCAAAGCAGTTCCGGGCTCTGACCTGACCTGCTCGCCCTTTCACAAGCGCACCGGTACACAAGCTGGTCCCCGCCAACCGCCCGCAGGAGGCTGACGCCTCTAACTCCCTGATCCATTCGTGCCGAGTGTCCTAGACACAAGGCCACGGATCAGGTGATGATCACTAGGTCGTTCGGCGTATATGTCTTTATCGAGAACAGCCACGCATGACACGTCGCCACACTGACATTTGCGGCACGACGGGCAAAGTAAACTGTGGAACAAACGAAGAAAACTCAAAAAGTTACGCGGAATAGAAGGCCGGCAAAAGAACACGGCGTGGCAAGCGGTCGTACAAACGGCCTGAGCCATAAACCATTTCCGATTGATCTTGTTCCATTGGGTACATTGGTCAGAATTGGCAACTTGGGAATTGTGACGCGCCCAACATCTTCTGTCTTCGCATGGAATCAGCATCGTTCGATCGTCTCGTCACAGCGTCACCATCACCCGCGTTTCACGCTGTTGACGTCAGTGTCTGCTGGCTCCATGGTATTCGTTGCGTCCTCAGCATGACGCTGGTATTCAACAGTCTTCTGTACAACCTATACATTAACCTAGGCCAAAACGTAAGCAAGAAGAATGCGCCGCGGAACCATTGAAATCGGCGAGATAAGCCTTCATTGTAGGTGTGTTCACATTGTTTGTGGGTTTGTCCCATAAATTTTTTCCCAAGATGTCTCACATTCCACATTCTCAAAGAACCCTATCCTCTGCAGAGCAAGATAGCAGCCAACACACACTTAGATCCAGAAGCCAGCGGACAACTTGGGTCAACGCGCATGTTAATGGGACTAGATACACAGAAGAAGGTGACTGAAAATATCACTCAGTGCCAATAACATTGGAAAAAAAGAAGACGGCAGTGATCAAAAACGAGGCTGCCACCAAAATTTCGCAATCCGTCAAGAATAGTGAGTACTTTTCAAAGCAGTTCCGGGCTGTGACCTGACCTGCGCGCCCTTTGACAAGCGCCCCTGTACACAAGCTGGTGACCGCCGGCAGCAGGCTGACACCTCACCTCCCTGATCCATTCCTTCCTAGTGTCCTAGACACAAGGCCACGGATAAGGTGATGTTCACTAGGTCGTTGGGCTTATATGTGTTTATCGAAAACAGCCACGCATGACACGTCGCCACACTGACATTTGCGGCACGACGGGCAACGTGAACTGTGGAACAAACGAAGAAAAGTCAAAAAGATACGCGGAACAGAAGGCCGGCAATACAACACGGCGTGGCACGCGGTCGTACAAACGGCCTGAGCCATAAACCGTTTCCGATTGGTCTTGTGCCATTGGGTACATTGGTCAGAATTGGCAACTTGGGAATTGTGACGCGCCCAACTTGTTCTGTCTTCGCATGGAATCTGCATCGTTCGATCGTCGCGTCACAGCGTCACCATCACCCGCGTTTCACGCTGTT
Source organism: Dermacentor andersoni (assembly GCF_023375885.2). Taxonomy (NCBI): domain Eukaryota; kingdom Metazoa; phylum Arthropoda; class Arachnida; order Ixodida; family Ixodidae; genus Dermacentor; species Dermacentor andersoni. The sequence goes on from NC_092815.1 coordinate 249,403,585, forward strand.
GACGTCAGCGTCTGGTGACTCCATGGTATTCGTTGCGTCCTCAGCATGACGCTGGTATTCAACAGCCTTCAGTACAACCTATACATTAACCTAGATCAAAACGTAAGCAAGAAGAATGCGCCGCGGATCCATTGAAATCGGCGAGGTTAGCCTTCATTGTAGGTGTGTTCACATTGTTTGTGGGTTTGTCCAATAAATCTTTTCCCAAGATGTCTCACATTCCACATTCTTAAAGAACCCTATCCTCTGCAGAGCAAGATAGCAGCCAACACACACTTAGTTCAAGAAGCCAGCGGACAACTTGGGTCAACGCGCATGTTAATAGGACTAGATACACAGAAGAAGGTGGCTGGAAATGTAACTCAATGCCAATAACATTGAAAAAAAAGAAGACGGCAGCGATCAAAAATGAGGCTGCCATCAAAATTTCGTAATGCGTCAAAAAGATGAGTAGTTTTCAAAGCAGTTCCGGGCTCTGACCTGACCTGCTCGCCCTTTAACAAGCGCACCGGTACACAAGCTGGTCCCCGCCAACCGCCCGCAGCAGGCTGACGCCTCTACCTCCCTGATGCATTCCTGCCGAGTGTCCTAGACACAAGGCCACGGATCAGGTGATGTTCTCTAGGTCGTTGGGCGTATATGTGTTTATCGAGAACAGCCACGCATGGCACGTCGCCACACTGACGTTTGCGGCACGGCGGGCAACGTAAACTGTGGAACAAACGAAGAAACGTCCAAAAGATAAGCGGCACGCGAGGCCGGCAATCGAACACGGCGTGACACGCGGTCGCACAAACGGCATGAGCCATAAACCATTTCCGATTGGCCTTGTGTCATTGGGTACATTGGTCAGAATTGGCAACTTGGCAATTGTGACCCGCCCAACTTCTTCGGTCTTCGCATGGAATCAGCATCGTTCGATCATCTCGTCACAGCGTCACCATCACCCGCGTTTCACGCCGTTGACGTCAGCGTGTGGTGGTTCCATGGTATTCATTGCGTCGTCAGCATGACGCTGGTATTCAACAGTCTTCAGTACAACCTATACATTAACCTAGGCCAAAACATAAACAAGAAGAATGCACCGCGGAACCATTGAAATCGGCGAGATAAGCCTTCATTGTAGGTGTGTTCACATTGCTTGTGAGTTTGTCCCTTAAAATGTTTTTCCAGATGTCTCACAAGCCACATTGCCAGAGAACCCTATCGTCTGCAGAGCTAGATAGGAGCCAACACACTCTTAGTTCCAGAAGCCAGCGGACAACTTGGGTCAACGCGCACGTGAAAGGGAATAGATACACAGAGGAAGGTTGCTGAAAATGTCACACAATGCCAATAACATTAAAAAAAAAGAAGACGGCAGCGTCGAAAACGAGGCTGCCACCAAAATTTCGCAATCCATCAAAAAGGGTGAGCACTTTTGAAAGCAGTTCCAGGCTCTGACCCGACCTTCCCGTCTTTTCACAGCCACCGGTACAAAAGCTGGTCCCCGCCAACCGCCGGCAGCAGGCTGACGCCTCTACCTCCCTGATCCATTCCTGCCGAGTGTCCAAGAAGCAAGGCCACGGATCACGTGATCTTCGCTGGGCCGGGTGGCGTTTATGTGTTTATCGAGAACAGGCACGCATGAAATGTCGCCACACTGACAATCGCGGCAGGGTGGGCAACGTAAACTGTGGAACAAAAGAAGAAACGTCCAAAAGATAACCGGCACAGAAGGCCGGCAATCCAACACGGCGTGGCACGCGGTCGTACAAATAGCCTGAGCCATAAAGCATTTCCGATTGGCCTTGTGCCATTGGGTACATTGGTGAGAATTGGCAACTTGGGAATTGTGACGCGCCCAACTTCTTCGGTCTTCGCATGGAATCAGCATCGTTCGATCGTCTCGTCACAGCGTCACCATCACCCGCGTTTCAAGCCGTTGACATCAGCGTGTGCTGGCTCCATGGTATTCATTGTGTCGTCAGCATGACGCTGGTATTCAACAGCCTTCAGTACAACCTATACATTAACATAGGCCAAAACGTAAGCAAGACGAATGCCCTGCGGATCCAATGAAATCGGCGACGTAAGCCTTCATTGTAGGTGTGTTCACATTATTTGTGGGTTTGTCCCTTAAAATGTTTCCCAAGATGTCTCACATTCCACATTCTCAAAGCACCCTATCCTCTGCAGAGCAAGATAGCAGCCAACACACACTTAGTTCCAGAAGCCAGCGGACAACTTGGGTCAATGCGCATGTTAATGGGACTAGACACACAGAAGAAGGTGGCTGAAAATGTCACTCAATGCCAATAACATTGGAAAAAAAGAAGACGGCAGCGATCAAAAACGAGGCTGCCACCAAAATTTCGCAATCCGTCAAAAATGGTGAGTACTTTTCAAAGCAGTTCCGGGCTGTGACCTGACCTGCGCGCCCTTTCACAAGCGCCCCGGTACACAAGCTGGTCCCCGCCAACCGCAGGCAGCAGGCTGACGCCTCACCTCCCTGATCCATTCCTGCCGATTGTCCTAGACACAAGGCCACGGATCAGGTGGTGTTCACTAGGTCGTAGGGCGTATATGTGTTTATCGAGAACAGCCACGCATGACACGTCGCCACACTGACATTTGCGGCACGACGGGCAACGTAAACTGTGGAACAAACGAAGAAACGTCAAAACGACAAGCGGCACACGATGCCGGCAATCGAACACGGCGTGGCACGCGGTCGTACAAACGGCCTGAGCCATAAACCATTTGCGATTGGGCTTCTGCCGTTGGGTACATTGGTCGGAATTGGCAATTTGGCAATTGTGACGCGCCCAACTTTTTCGGTCTTCGCATGGAATCAGTTCGTTCGATCATCTCGTCACAGCGTCACCATCACCCGCGTTTCACGCCGTTGACGTCAGCGTGTGGTGGTTCCATGGTATTCATTGCGTCGTCAGCATGACGCTGGTATTCAACAGCCTTCATTACAACCTATACATTAACCTAGGCCAAAACGTACGCAAGAAAAATGCGCCGCGGATCCATTGAAATCGGCGAGGTAAGCCTATGTTGAGGTGTGTTCAAATTGTTTGTGGGTTTGTCCCATAAATCTTTTCCCAAGATGTCTCACATTCCACATTCTCAAAGAACCCTATCCTCTGCAGAGGAAGATAGCAGCTAACACACACTTAGTTCCAGAAGCTAGCGGACAACTTGGGTCAACGCGCATGTTAATGGGACTAGATACACAGAGGAAGGTGGCTGAAAATGTCACTCAATGCCAATAACATTGGAAAGAAAGAAGACGGCAGCGACCAAAAACGAGGCTGCCACCAAAATTTCGCAATCCGTCAAAAAGGATGAGTATTTTCAAAGCAGTTCCGGGCTCTTACCTGACCTGCTCGCACTTTCACAAGCGCGCCGGTACACAAGCTTGTCCCCGCCTACCACCGGCGGCAGGCTTCGCCTCTACCTCCCTGATCCATTCCTGCCGAGTGTCCTAGACACAAGGCCACGGATCATGTGATGTTCACTAGGTCGTTGGGCGTATATGTGTTTATCGAGAACAGCCATGCATGACACGTCGCCACACTGACATTTGCGGCACGGCGGGCAACGTAAACTGTAGAACAAACGAAGAAACGTCAAAAAGATCAGCGGCACACGAGGCCGGCAATCGAACACGGCGTGATACGCGGTCGCACAAACGGCCTGAGCCATAAACCACTTCCGATTGGCCTTGTGTCATTGGGTACATTGGTCAGAATTGGCAACTTGGCAATTGTGACGCGCCCAACTTCTTCGGTCTTCGCATGGAATCAGCATCGTTCGATCATCTCGTCAAAGCGTCACCATCACCCGCGTTTCACGCCGTTGACGTGTGCGTGTGGTGGTTCCATGGTATTCATTCCGTCGTCAGCATGACGCTGGTATGCAACAGCCTTCAGTACAACCTATACATTAACCTAGGCCAAAACGTAAGCAAGAAGAATGCGCCGCGGATCGATTGAAATCGGCGAGGTAACGTTCATTGTAGGTGTGTTCACATTAATTGTGGGTTTGTCCCATAAATCTTTTCCCAAGATGTCTCACATTCCACATTCTTAAAGAACCCTATCCTCTGCAGAGCAAGATAGCAGCCAACACACACTTAGTTCCAGAAGCCAGCGGAAAACTTGGGTCAACGCGCATGTTAATGGGACTAGATACACAGAAGAAGGTGGCTGAAAATGTAACTCAATGCCAATACCATTGGAAAAAAAGAAGACGGCAGCGATCAAAAATGAGGCTGCCATCAAAATTTCGTAATGCGTCAAAAAGATGAGTACTTTTCAAAGCAGTTCCCGGCTCTGACCTGACCTGCGCGCCCTTTCTCAAGCGCACCGGTACACAAGCTGGTCTCCGCCAAATGCCGGAAGCAGGCTGACGCCTCTACCTCCCTGATCCATTCCTGCCGAGTGTCCTAGACACAAGGCCACGGATCACGTGATGTTCACTAGATCGTTGGGCGTATATGTGTTTATCGAGAACAGCCACGCATGACACGTCGCCACACTGACGTTTGCGGCACGGCGGGCAGCATAAACTGTGGAAGAAACGAAGAAACGTCAAAAAGATAAGCGGCACACGAGGCCGGCAATCGAACACGGCGTGACACGCGCTCGCACAACCGGCCTGAGCCATAAACCATTTCCGATTGGCCTTGTGTCATTGGGTACATTGGTCAGAATTGGCAACTTGGCAATTGTGACGCGCCCAACTTCTTCGGTCTTCGCATGGAATCAGCATCGTTCGATCATCTCGTCACAGCGTCACCATCACCCGCGTTTCATGCCGTTGACGTGTGCGTGTGGTGGTTCCATGGTATTCATTCCGTCGTCAGCATGACGCTGGTATTCAGCAGCCTTCAGTACAACCTATACATTAACCTAGGCCAAAACGTACGCAAGAAAAATGCGCCGCGGATCCATTGAAATCGGCGAGGTAAGCCTATGTTGGATGTGTGTTCAAATTGTATGTGGGTTTGTCCAATAAATCTTTTCCCAAGATGTCTCACATTCCACATTCTCAAAGAACCGTATCCTCTACAGAGCAAGATAGCAGCCAACACACACTTAGTTCCAGAAGGCAGCGGACAACTTGGGTCAACGCGCATGTTAATGGGACTAGATACACAGAACAAGGTGGCTGAAAATGTCACTCAATGCCAATAACATTGGAAAAAAAGAAGACGGCAGCGATAAAAAACGAGGCTGCCACCAAAATTTCGCAATCCGTCAAAAATGGTGAGTACTTTTCAAAGCAGTTCCGGGCTGTGACCTGACCTGCGCGCCCTTTCACAAGCGCCCCGGTACACAAGCTGGTCCCCGCCAACCGCCGGCAGCAGGCTGACGCCTCACCTCCCTGATCCATTCCTGCCGAGTGTCCTAGACACAAGGCCACGGATCAGGTGATGTTCACTAGGTCGTTGGGCGTATATGTGTTTATCATGAACAGACACGCATGACGCGTCGCCACACTGACAATTGCGGCACGGCGGGCAACGTAAACTGTGGAACAAACGAAGAAACGTCAAAAAGATAAGCGGCACACGAGGCCGGCAATCAAACACGGCGTGGCACGCGGTCGTACAAACGGCCTGAGCCATAAACCATTTCCGATTGGCCTTGTGCCATTGGGTACATTGGTCAGAATTGGCAACTTGCGAATTGTGACGTGCCCAACTTCGGTCTTCGCATGGAAGCAGCATCGGTCGATCGTCTCGTCACAGCGTCACCATCACCCGCGTTTCACGCCGTTGACGTCAGCGTGTGGTGGCTCCGTGGTATTCATTCCGTCGTCAGCATGACGCTGGTATTCAACAGCCTTCAGTACAACCTATACATTACCATAGGCCAAAACGTAAGCAAGAAGAATGCACCGCAGATCCATTGAAATCGGCGAGGTAAACCTTCATTGTAGGTGTGTTCACATTGTTTGTGAGTTTGTCCCTTAAAATGTTTTTCCAGATGTCTCACAAGCCACATTGCCAGAGAACCCTATCGTCTGCAGAGCTAGATAGCAGCCAACACACTCTTAATGGAAAGTAAGCCGCCTGGTGCCACTCCTAAAGCAGGGCAAATCCCCATTAGAACTCACCTCTTACCGCCCAATAGCGCTGGCCAGCTGTGTAGGAAAGATAATGGAACGGATGATCCTCGGCCGCCTGGAATGGTACCTTGAATACTACAAGATGTATCCGATTTCTATGGCTGGTTTCCGACGTGATCGCTCTTCCATCGACAATGTAGTTGATCTCGTTTCATATGTCCAGCACGAAAGGTCCCGTAAGCGTATATCTGCAGCTTTATTCTTAGATGTGAAAGGGGCATACGATAACTTATTACATGAGGCCATTCTCGACGCCCTTGCGACGGTTGGCCTCAGTGGTCGAGTTTTTTTGTGGATTGCAAGTTACCTATCTGCAAGATCATTCTTTGTGTTAACTGACGATGGCCCAACTACGCGACGCTATACCAGCAGGGGCGTTCCACAAGGCGGTGCTCTCAGCCCGACGCTATTCAACCTCGCTCTTGTTGGACTTGCTGAATTCTTGCCAACTACCATCAAAATTTCAATATACGCTGACGACATTTGTGTCTGGACTTCGGCAGTCACACGTCCTCAGATACGTGCGCGACTTAAAAGAGCGGCCACTTTGACAGCGAACTACTTGTGTAAACAGGGTCTCAGCATATCACCAGAAAAATGCGCACTAGTAGCATTTACTCGCAAACCGATGACGCCTTATATCATCTCAATCAATGGGCGGACCATTTCCTATGTCCGAACCCACAGATTCCTTGGCGTAATTATTGACCGAGACCTCTGTTGGAGCCCGCACGTGGCCTACATGAAACGGCGCCTGACAGCAACTTCCCAGGTGTTTAAATACTTGACAGGAAAGACGTGGGGGATGTCAGTAGACGCAATGCTTAAACTCTACAGAGCTCTCTTTCTCGGTTTTCTAAGATATAGTCTACCTGTACTGACCAACACCTGCAAGACAAATATTCGTGTTCTGCAGGCAGCACAAGCTCAAGCACTCAGAGTCTGCCTTGGTTTGCCCAGATGCACGTCAACAGAGGCAACTCTTGCGATTGCTCGGGACCATCGAATGCGAACTCACATTACGGTGGAAGCCCTGAGAACGCACATCAGACATTTTGCACGTGCCACCTATCACCACCTTGCAGCACTACCTTCAGACAGGCACCAATCATCATTCTCTAAAACTATCATCAAATACAACGACAAACTTCCATCGGGCTTCACCGCTGCATCTAAACCATCGATACCCCCTTGGTGTCTTATCAGCCCCACAGTCCATCTCAGTGTACCAGGAATCGGGAAAAAGTCTGAACTGTCGTCGCCTGTGCTGAAACAACTGTCTCTGCTTCTTCTGCACGAGAGGTACGCGGACAGTGAACACATCTATACTGATGGTTCCACAAACATGCAGTGTTCGTCCGGTGCTGTGGTTGTCCCAGCAAAAGCTATTACCATCAGCTTTAGGACTGACCACCCAACATCATCGACATCTGCTGAACTAGCTGCTCTTCGCGCTGCACTTCGTTTCGTCAATCGGGAGCCACCTCGACAATGGTCAATCTTCAGCGACTCAAGGGCAGCCCTACAATCTGTACTATCAGCTCTGCGTCACGGGCCATTCGAACAGCTCGTATTCGATATTAGATGCCTACGCCATACATCACAGGAGAAAGGACACCACGTGACGTTTCAGTGGCTGCCAAGTCACTGCGGCGTCACTGGAAACGAAGATGCGGATAATGCCGCTCGGGCAGCTCTTGAAGACGCACAAGAAGAGGCCATACCGCTTTCACGATCCGACGCAGCTAGCAGACTTCGACTGCTTGCACAGGAGATCACGCTATCTCTATGGTGCACACCAAACAGCCAGACCAACCAGAGCAACCATCAATACCATCTGCCCTCGTTGATGCACCTCTATATGCCAACTGGACTCCGCCGAAGAGAGGCGACCCTGCTTTATCGCTTATGGCTAGGGGTGGCTTTCACGAAATCTTACTCCTTCCGCATTGGAATGGCCGACAACGCTCTCTGTAATGCCTGTTTTTGCGAGGAGACGCTGGAACATATTCTGTGCGACTGTCCTGAATATAATGTTCAGCGACAGTCCCTGGCATCTGTTCAAGCGCACCTTGACAGTAGACCATTGTCCCTCGACACGATTTTCACATGCCGCCGACAGAAGACATCACAGGTGAAGACGACAAAGGGACTACTTCGGTTTTTGAAAGAGACTGGATTGGACAAGCGGCTGTGAGAGTGATGTCATGTACCATGCCAGATTGATGGACTCCACCGGACGATGTGTGTGTGCTGTGCTATGTGCTCTCTCTCCCTCTTCCCCTTCCCCATCTTTAATATCCCCCATCCTTCCCCCATGTGTAGGGTAGCAAACCGGTTAAGCTAAACTGGTTAACCTCCCTACCTTTCCTTCTCCACTTTTTCCTTCCTTCCTTCCTCCTTAGTTCCAGAAGCCAGCGGACAACTTGGGTCAACGCGCGCGTGAAAGGGAATAGATACACAGAGGAAGGTTGCTGAAAATGTCACACAATGCCAATAACGTTAAAAAAAAAAGAAGACGGCAGCGACGAAAACGAGGCTGCCACCAAAATTTCGCAATCCATCAAAAAGGGTGAGCACTTTTCAAAGCAGTTCCGGGCTCTGACCCGACCTTCGCGTCCTTTCACAAGCGCACCGGTACAAAAGCTGGTCCCCGCCAACCGCCGGCAGCAGGCTGACGCCTCTACCTCCCTGATCCATTCCTGCCGAGTGTCCTAGAAGCAAGGCCACGGATCACGTGATCTTCGCTGGGTCGGGTGGCGTTTATGTGTTTATCGAGAACAGGCACGCATGACATGTCGCCACACTGACAATTGCGGCACGGCGGGCAACGTAATCTGTGGAACAAAAGAAGAAACGTCCAAAAGATAACCGGCACAGAAGGCCAGCAATCCAACACGGCGTGGCACGCGGTCGTGCAAATAGCCTGAGCCATAAACCATTTCCGATTGGCCTTGTGCCATTGGGTACATTGGTGAGAATTGGCAACTTGGGCATTGTGACGCGCACAACTTCTTCGGTCTTCACATGGAATCAGCATCGTTCGATCGTCTCGTCACAGCGTCACCATCACCCGCGTTTCACGCCGTTGACATCAGCGTGTGGTGGCTCCATGGTATTCATTGCGTCGTCAGCATGACGCTCGTATTCAACAGCCTTCAGTACAACCTATACATTAACATAGGCCAAAACGTAAGCAAGAAGAATGCCCTGCGGATCCAATGAAATCGGCGACGTAAGCCTTCATTGTAGGTGTGTTCACATTATTTGTGGGTTTGTCCCTTAAAATGTTTCCCAAGATGTCTCACGAGCGACATTCTCAGAGAACCCTATCGTCTGCAGAGCAACATAGCAGCCAACACACTCTTAGTTCCAGAAGCCAGCGGACAACTTGGGTCAACGCGCACGTGAAAGGGACTAGATACAAAGAGTAAGGTGGCTGAAAATGTCACTCAATGCCAATAACATTGAAAAAAAAAGAAGACGGCAGCGACCAAAAACGAGGCTGCCACCAAAATTTCCCAATCCGTCAGAAAGGGTGAGCACTTTTTAAACCAGTTCCGGGCTCTGACCCGACCTGCGCGCCCTTTCACAAACGCACCTGTACACAAGCTGGTCCCCGCCAACCGCCGGCAGCAGGCTGACGCCGCTACCTCCCTGATCCATTCCTGCCGAGTGTCCTAGACGCAAGGCCACGGATCAGGTGATGTTCGCTAGGTCGTTGGGCGTATATGTGTTTATCGAGAACAGCCACGCATGACACGTCGTCACACTGACAATTGCGGCACGGCCTGCAACGTAAACTGTGGAACAAACGAAGAAACGTCAAAAAGATGAGCGGCACAGAAGGCCGGCAAACCAACACAGCGTGGCACGCGGTGGTACAAATAGCCTGAGCCATAAGCCATTTCCAATTGGCCTTGTGCCATTGGGTACAGTGGTGAGAATTGGCAACTTGGGAATTGTGACGCGCCCAACTTCTTCGGTCTTCGCATGGAATCAGCATCGTTCGATCGTCTCATCACAGCGTCACCATCACCCGCGTTTCACGCCGTTGACGTCAGCGTGTGGTGGCTCCATGGTATTCATTGTGTCGTCAGCATGACGCTGGTATTCAACAGTCTTCAGTACAACCTATGCATTACCTAGACCAAAACATAAGCAAGAAGAACGCGCCGCGTAACCATTGAAATCGGCGAGATAAGTCTTCATTGTAGGTGTGTTCACATTGTTTGTGGGTTTGTCCCATAAATTCTTTCTCAAGATGTCTCAAATTCCACATTCTCAAAGAACCCTATCCTCTGTAGAGCAAGATAGCAGCCAACACACACTTAGTTCCAGAAGCCAGCGGACAACTTGGGTCAACGCGCATGTTATCGGGACTAGATACACAGAGGAAGGTGGCTGAAAATGTCACACAATGCCAATAACATTAAAAAAAAGAAGACGGCAGCGACGAAAACGAGGCTGCCACCAAAATTTCGCAATCCATCAAAAAGGGTGAGCACTTTTCAAAGCAGTTCCGGGCTCTGACCCGACCTTCGCGTCCTTTCACAAGCGCACCGGTACAAAAGCTGGTCCCCGCCAACCGCCGGCAGCAGGCTGACGCCTCTACCTCCCTGATCCATTCCTGCCGAGTGTCCTAGAAGCAAGGCCACGGATCACGTGATCTTCGCTGGGTCGGGTGGCGTTTATGTGTTTATCGAGAACAGGCACGCATGACATGTCGCCACACTAACAATTGCGGCACGGCGGGCAACGTAAACTGTGGAACAAAAGAAGAAACGTCCAAAAGATAACCGCCACAGAAGGCCGGCAATCCAACACGGCGTGGCCCGCGGTCGTAGAAACGGCCTGAGCCATAAAACATTTCCGATTGGCCTTGTGCCATTGGGTACAGTGGTGAGAATTGGCAACTTGGGAATTCTGACGCGCCCATTTTCTTCGGTCTTCGCATGGAATCAGCATCGTTCGATCGTCTCATCACAGCGTCAACATCTCCCGCATTTCACGCTGTTGACGTCAGCGTGTGGTGGCTCCATGGTATTCATTGCGTCGTCAGCATGACGCTGGTATTCAACAGTCTTCAGTACAACCTATGCATTAACCTAGACCAAAACATAAGCAAGAAGAATGCGCCACCTAACCATTGAAATCGGCGAGATAAGCCTTCATTGTAGGTGTGTTCACATTGTTTGTGGGTTTGTCCCATAAATTCTTTCCCAAGATGTCTCAAATTCCACATTCTCAAAGAACCCTATCCTCTGCAGAGCAAGATAGCAGCCAACACACACTTAGTTCCAGAAGCCAGCGGACAACTTGGGTCAACGCGCATGTTAATGGGACTAGATACACAGAGCAAGGTGGCTGAAAATGTCACTCAATGCCAATAACAATGGAAAAAAAGAAGACGGCAGCGACCAAAAACGTGGCTTGCAGCAATATTTCGCAATCCGTCAAAAAGGATGAGTATCGGGCTCCCGGCGTGATTCTGACAGCTCACCGCAGCCCTCGGATCTGCGCCTGCGCCTGGTCGCCAGCAGCTTGCATATACAAACGGCCTACGGACCACCCAACTTCATTCAGCAGCAGTGGCGGTGTAGCAGTGTATGCATGCTTGATTGTTTCGCCTCGACTCCACAGGTTCGTGCACATTTTCCCCTGTCTATGTATTGGTATTCATTTAGTTAATAATTTAGTGCCACTGCTGCTGCTGCTTCCGGTGTTATCATTTAACCATGCCAACTGTCGCCGAACTGTCCAAACGCGTGGAACAGCTAGAAAATACCTTTAAAGAGAGACTTGATAACCTGCTTGACAAGATAACGACAACTGTAGTATCCAAGCTAGATTCCCAGCCTTCCTTGATCATTAAAGGCCTAAAGGACCAGATAGAGGGACTAACAAGCAGTCTTGATTTTCTGAACAGAACTGTTGAATCCTTCAAATCAGAAAAGGAAGAACTAACTGCAATGAACAAATCCCTGATTGCGCATAACGAATCTTTGGAAAGACGAATTGGTGATCTGGAGCAATACTCGCGAAAACACAACTTGGAAATCAAAGGCGTTCCGGTTACCCAGGGTGAAGACTGCATGACGATTCTTCAAACTATTGCCTCTAAAATAGAATGCCCTATCTCTGTTAAAGATATTGACGTCATTCATCGTGTTCCGTCCGCTTCTGAGACAAAGCACTTGCTTGTCCGATTCCACTCTCGAGCCTTGAAAAACGAGTTCATCAGCAAAGCGCGAAAGGCACGCCTTAACACTAGTGACATTGGATTCGGCAAAGCACGAGGTAAAGCTTTTTTCGTAAATGACCACCTCACTCCACAGAATAAGCAATTATTCAGCAAGGCCTTGCAACTGAAGAAAGAAAAAAAGTGGCTTTTTCTGTGGACCGATGACTGCGTCATCAAGGCGAGGCAATCTACTGACAGCAAAGTGTTTCGCATAAGGACTGACGCGGACCTTGCGATATTCAGTTAAACTGACAAATCTTTTTCTTTTTTGTTTTTTTTTTCTTGATTCCTCTTATCCTGATCTGATTGCATGTCGTACATTTCGGTTAGCGATATTCAATCCTATTTTTCGAATAACTATCATTCAGCGATCCATTTTAATTCACGTAGTCTTCGCAAACATTTCTGCGATTTTCAGAATCTATTGTCGTCTTGTCTTCATTCTTTCTCAATTATATGTGTTTCTGAGACATGGCTGAGTGATTTTGACAGAAATCTTTATGGTTTTCCATCATACAATTCAGAATATTGCAATCGCATTTCTTCACAACATGGTGGCTCAGCTATGTTTATTCGGTCCGACATTAGATACAAGCGTAGGCTTGATCTTCACTTAAATATCTGTGATTGTGAGTCCGTGTGGATTGAGGTTGATCATTCTGTAATAGGCAGTGATATTCATATTGTCTTTGGTACCATCTATCGATCACCACATTCGCCAATTACTGCTTTTTGTGAAGCACTTGACACTATTCTTCACATTCTTTCAAAAGAAAAAAAGTCCGTTGTCATCTTGGGTGACGTTAACATTAATTTACTTGATGCTTCCTCCTCTTATCTAACTCAGTATATCAGCTGTTTCCAAGGTTATGGTCTTGAATCTCTACTCTCCCTTCCCACCCGTTGCACTAATAATGGTTTAGGAACACTTATCGACATGCTCTTTCGAACCTTCTTCATCCTCCCTCCGCATTCATTCTTCAAATCAATATTACAGATCATTTCCCAGTTGCACTTTTCTTTGAGAACAGTCCTCGCACAAATAGTGTAAACTTTGTTAAAAATAAGTCTGATCGCGACAAATTCATAGAAATGGTATCTAATTCTGATTGGTCTTGTGTCACTTCAATGAATGATGTTGAATCAGCATACACCGCTTTCATTTCTACAATATCCAATTGCGTATCTTCATCGACAACATGTGTGCAGTGCCATAAACGTTATTCTTCCCCTAGAAACCCATGGTTAACAAAGGGATTACTTAATAGCCTCCGTAAGAAAGATAACCTATATAAAAAAACAAAAAGACAGCCATTTATTGTGCATCTACTTGACCGTTACAAGCAATATTGCAACACACTTAATACTCTAATGAAGATTGCCAAAAAGCGCTATTATCAAAACGTAATTAATTGTACTGGTTCAGATAAAAAAAAACAATGGCGCTTGATCAATTCCTTTCTCAATAAAACCATTAACCCGCCTATAGCCAACATTCATCATGAAGGATCTGTTGTATCTAACCCACTAGATATCGCCAATGCATTTAGTGACTACTACTCTTCTCCCATACCCGTTCCAGCCAGTACGCATGACGAACTTGATCATTTAGGTCACTCATTTTTTCTTTTTCCTGTTACCCCGGATGAGGTAAGAAGAACAATTATTAGTATAAAGTCCTCTAGCGCAGGCATCGATAATATTTCTGCTAACCACGTGAAAATGATTGTTGATCATATTGCGGTTGTGCTCACCTACATAATCAATCTAATTTTTGAAACCGGCGTATTTCCTCATGAGTTAAAGATGAGTAGGGTTATCCCGGTATTTAAAAAAGGTGACCGATGCTTAATTTCTAATTACAGGCCGATATCAGTTCTCCCCTTTTTTAGCAAAGTAATTGAAAAAATAATACATGTTCGCCTGTCTAGCTACTTGGCGAAATTTAACCTACTTCATCCGAAACAATTTGGGTTTAGACAAGGGTATTCGACTAACCTAGCCCTCATTTACTTCACAGAAAAATGGAAGCTAGAAATTGACAATGGTAACTTCGTTGGTTCTGTTTTTCAAGATTTTACTAAAGCTTTTGATACACTAGATCATGACATTCTTTTTTCTAAACTTGCATCTTATGGCATTATTGGCAACTCTCTCAATCTTTTCCGTAGTTATTTATCTGATCGTGAGCAATTAGTATCCATCTCTGTCATCAATTCCACTAAAAAAAATATTAACATCGGCGTTCCGCAAGGCTCAATTCTAGGCCCGCTTTTATTTCTACTATACATTAATGATCTTCCACAGTGTCTAACCACATTATCAGAATGCATCTTATATGCTGACGACACGACTGTCTTATGTTCGAGTAATTCTCTAAGCAACAATTCAAACACCCTTAACGCTGAACTTATTAACGTTAGCGCATGGTGTGCTAAAAATAAGCTTTTGATAAATCCTTCGAAAAGTAAGTTCTTAATTTTCTATTCCAGGTCAATAAATAACGCGCAAGTTAGGCCCCTCTTTGTAAACACACATCCTATTCACCTATCAGATCAATGTTCCTTCCTTGGTATCAAAGCTTGATTCCCGCTTAAGATTTAATTTGCATATTAATGAACTACAGCGGAAAACTTCCTGTGGTATTAGGGTATTACTAAAAGCTAGATGTTACTTTGACTTGACTACTTTGGTCACCTTATATTATGCATTCATTCACAGTCATCTAAATTATTGTGTTGCTTCCTGGGGTCAAACATATTATTGCCACCTTTCTTCCCTCCAACATGTACAGAATCAAGCCATTCGCATTCTCACCTGGAGCAACCGACGTTCACATGTTCCTGATCTGTACCGGGAACTGCACATACTGAATATTGACAATCTAACCAAATTTAATGTCTGCACATTTGCTTACCAAGCAGTTAAAGACCATAACCTTCTCAAATTTGTTCTTATCCGACACCTTACTAACTCAAATATTACGCGCTTTTCCTCCAATAACAATTTTATACTCCCTATGGTACGAACTAACTATGGATCACAAAGAGTAGCAGTTGCTTTAATCAAACTTTGGAATTCACTGCCTTTTAACATTAAATGTGCCTTTTCTATATCGTCATTCAAACATCAGCTTCGGAATTTCATGTTTAACCTATAGCTCCGTTTATTGAATATGTCTTTTAAAACACAACTTCAGTTCTGTCGTTTCTAATACTGTTTGCCTCGTTTCTTTCTTCTGCTTAAGCCTTATCCCTACCGTTTTATATTTTCCATTGTATTATTCTTTTGCATCATTATGTATTTGCATTTGTATTTGCATTTTCGTATTTTTTTTAACTCTCTGCCTTTTTGCTGTCAAGTAGTATTAGTTTTTTTTTAACATTATAAAAGGTCCCCCTACAGTGTTTACACTATGGGACCTTTTTCTGTACTAAATACCAATATTTTTGTATCTGCACAAAGTATTCAATAAACTTCAATTCAATTCAATTCAACTTTTCAAAGCAGTTCCGGGCTCTGATCTGACCTGCGCGCCCTTTCACAAGCGCACCGGTACAAAAGCTGGTCCCCGCCACCTGCCGTCAGCAGGCTCACGCCTCTACCTCCCTGATGCATTCCTGCCGAGTGTCCTAGACACGAGGCCACGGATTAGGTGATGTTCACTAGGTCGTTGGGCGTATATGTGTTTCTCGAGAACAGCCACGCATGACACGTCGCCACACTGACAATTTCGGCACGGCGCGCAACGTAAACTGTGGAACAAACGAAGAAACGTCAAAAAGACAAGCGGCACACGAGGCCGGCAATCGAACACGGCGTGGCACGCGGTCGTACAAACGGCCTGAGCCATAAACCATTTCCGATTGGGCTTCTGCCATTGGGTACATTGGTCAGAATTGGCAACTTGGCAATTGTGACGCACCCAACTTTTTCGGTCTTCGAATGGAATCAGCATCGTTCGTTCGTCTCGTCACAGCGTCACCATCACCCGCGTTTCACGCCGTTGACGTCAGCGTGTGGTGGCTCCATGGTATTCGTTGCGTCGTCAGCATGACGCTGGTATTCAACAGTCTTCAGTACAACCTATACATTAACCTAGGCCAAAACGTAAGCAAGAAGAATGCGCCGCGGATCCATTGAAATCGGCGAGGTAACGTTCATTGTAGGTGTGTTCACATTAATTGTGGGTTTGTCCCTTAAAATGTTTCCCCACACGTCTCACATGGAACATTGTCAGAGAACCCTATCGTCTGCAGAGCAAGATAGCAGCCAACACGCTCTTAGTTCCAGAAGCCACCGGACAACTTGGGTAAACGCCCCTTTCAATGGGATTAGATACACCGAGGAAGGTGGCTGAAAATGTCACACAATGCCAATAAGATTGGAAAAAAAGAAGACGGCAGCGACCAAACACGAGGCTGCCATCAAAATTTCGTAATGCGTCAAAAAGATGAGTACTTTTCAAAGCAGTTCCGGGCTCTGACCTGACCTGCTCGCCCTTTCAAAGCGCACCGGTACACAAGTTGGTCCCCGCCAACTGCCGGAAGCAGGCTGACGCCTCTACCTCCCTGATGCATTCCTGCCGAGTGTCCTAGACACAAGGCCACGGATCAGGTGATGTTCACTAGGTCGTTGGGCGTAGATGTGTTTATCACGAACAGCCACGCATGACACGTCGCCACGCTGACAACTGCGGCACGGCGGGCAACGTAAACGGTGGAACAAACGAAGAAACGTCAAAAAGATAAGCGGCACAGAAGGCCGGCAATCGAACATGGCGTAGCACGCGGTCGTACAAATGGTCTGAGCCATAAACCATTTCCGATGGGGCGTGTGCCATTGGCTACATTGGTCAGAATTGGCAACTTGGCAATTGTGACGCGCCCAACATTTTCGGTCTTCGCATGGAATCAGCATCGTTCGATCGTCTCGTCACAGCGTCACCAAAACCCGCGTTTTACGCCGTTGACGTCAGCGTGTGGTGGCTCCATGGCATTCATTGCGTCGTCAGCATGACGCTGGTATTCAACAGTCTTCAGTACAACCTATACATTAACCTTGGCCAGAACGTAAGCAAGAAGAATGCGCCGTGCATCCATTGAAATCGGTGAGGTAAGCCTTCATTGTAGGTGTGTTCACATTCTTTGTGGGTTTGCCCCTTAAATGTTTTCCCAAGATTTCTCACACGCTACATTCTCAGAGAACCCTATCGTCTAGCAGAGCAAGATAGCAGCCAACACACACTTAGTTCCAGAAGCCAGCGAACAACTTGGGTCAACGCGCACGTGAAAAGGACTAGATGCAAAGAGTAAGGTGGCTGAAAATGTCACACAATGCCAATAACGTTGAAAATAAAGAAGACGGCAGCCACCAAAAACGAGGCTGCCACCAACATTTCGCAATCCGTCAAATAGGATGAGTACTTTTCAAAGCAGTTCCGGGCTCTGACCTGACCTGCGCGCCCTTTCACAAGCGCACCGGTACACAAGCTGGTTTACGCCAACCGCCGGCAGCAGGCTGACGCCTCTACCTCCCTGATCCATTCCTGCCGATTGTCCTAGACAAAAGGCCACGGATCAGGTGATGTTCACTATGTCGTTGGGCGTATATGTGTTTGTCGAGAACAGCCACGCATGACACGTCGCCACACTAACATTTGCGGCACGGCGGGCAACGTAAACTGTGGAACAAACGAAGAAACGTCAAAAAGAGAAGCGGCACATGAGGCCGGCAGTCGAACACGGCGTGACACGCGGTCGAACAAACGGCCTCAGCCATAAACCATTTCCGATTGATCTTGTGCCATTGGGTACGTTGGTCAGAATTCGCAACTTGGGAATTGTGACGCGCCCAACTTCTTCTGTCTTCGCATGGAATCAGCATCGTTCGATCGTCTCGTCACAGCGTCACCATCACCCGCGTTTCACGCAGTTGATGTCAGCATGTGGTGGTTCCATGGTATTCATTGCGTCGTCAGCATGACGCTGGTATTCAACAGTCTTCTGTACAACCTATACATTAACCTAGGCCAAAACGTAAGCAAGAAGAATGCACCGCGGAACCATTGAAATCGGCGAGATAAGCCTTCATTGTAGGTGTGTTCACATTAATTGTGGGTTCGTCCCTTAAAATGTTTCCCCAGACGTCTCACATGCCACATAGTCAGAGAACCCTATCGTCTGAAGAGCAAGATAGCAGCCAACACACTCTTAGTTCCAGAAGCCAGCGGACAACTTGGGTCAACGCGCATGTCAATGGGACTAGATACACAGAGGAAGGTGGCTGAAAATGTCACAAATAGCAATACCATTGGAAAAAAAGAAGACGGCAGCGACCAAAAACGAAGCTGCCAGCAAAATTTCGCAAACCGTCAAAAAGGATGAGTACTTTTCAAAGCCGTTCCGGGCTCTGATCTGACCTGTGCGCCCTTTCACAAGCGCACCGGTACACAAGCTGCTCCCCGCCAACAGCCGTCAGCAGGCTGACGCCTCTACCTCCCTGATGCATTCCTGCCGAGTGTCCTAGACACAAGGCCACGGATTAGGCGATGTTCACTAGGTCTTTTTGCGTATATGTGTTTCTCGATAACAGCCACGCATGACACGTCGCCACACTGACAATTGCGGCACGGCGGGCAACGTAAACTGTGGGACAAACGAAGAAACGTCAAAAAGATAAGCGGCACACGAGGCCGGCAATCGAACACGGCGTGGCACGCGGTCGTACAAACGGCCTGAGCTATAAACCATTTCCGATTGGGCTTGTGCCATTGGGCACATTGGTCAGAATTGGCAACTTGGCAATTGTGACGCGCCCAACTTTTTCGGTCTTCGAATGGAGTCAGCATCGTTCGTTCGTCTCGTGACAGCGTCACCATCACCCGCGTTTCACGCCGTTGACGTCAGCGTGTGGTGGCTCCATGGTATTCGTTGCGTCGTCAGGATAACGCTGGTATTCAACAGCCTTCAGTACAACCTATACATTAACCTGGGCGAAAACTTAAGCAAGAAGAATGCGCCGCGGATCCATTTAAATCGTCGAGGTAACGTTCATTGTAGGTGTGTTCACATTAATTGTGGGTTTGTCCCTTAAAATGTTTCCCCAGACGTCTCACATGCCACATTGTCAGAGAACCCTATCGTCTGCAGAGCAAGATAGCAGCCAAACGCTCTTAGTTCCAGAAGCCAGCGGACAACTTGGGTCAACGCGCATGTTAATGGGACTAGATACACAGAGCAAGGTGGCTGAAAATGTCACTGAATGCCAATAACAATGGAAAAAAAGAAGACGGCAGCGACCAAAAACGAGGCTGCCACGAAAATTTGGTAATCCGTCAAAAACGATGAGTACTTTCAAACCAGTTCCGGGCTCTGACCTGACCTACTCGCCCTTTCACAAGCGCACCGGTACACAAGCTGGTCCCGCCAACCGCCGGCAGCAGGCTGACGCCTCTACCTCCCTTATGCATTCCTGCCGAGTGTCCTAGACACAAGGCCACGGATTAGGTGATGTTCACTAGGTCGTTGGGCGTATATGTGTTTCTCGAGAACAGCCACGCATGACACGTCGCCACACTGACATTTGCGGCACGACGGGCAACGTAAACTGTGGGACAAACGAAGAAACGTCAAAAAGATAAGCGGCACAGGAGGCCGGCAATCGAACACGGCGTGACACGCGGTCGCACAAAGGGCCTGAGCCATAAACCATTCCCGATTGGCCTTGTGTCATTGGGTACATTGGTCAGAATTGGCAACTTGGCAATTGTGAGGCGCCCAACTTCTTCGGTCTTCGCATGGAATCAGCATCGTTCGATCATCTCGTCACAGCGTCACCATCACCCGCGTTTCACGCCGTTGACGTCAGCGTGTGGTGATTCCATGGTATTCATTGCGTCGTCAGCATGACGCTGGTATTCAACAGCCTTGATTACAACCTATACATTAACCTAGGCCAAAACGTACGCAAGAAAAATGCGCCGCGGATCCATTCAAATCGGCGAGGTAAGCCTATGTTGGAGGTGTTGGGCGTATATGTGTTTATCGAGAACAGCCACGCATGACACGTCGCCACACTGACATTTGCGGCACGACGGACAACGTAAACTGTGGGACAAACGAAGAAACGTCAAAAAGATAAGCGGCACAGGAGGCCGGCAATCGAACACGGCGTGACACGCGGTCGCACAAAGGGCCTGAGCCATAAACCATTCCCGATTGGCCTTGTGTCATTGGGTACATTGGTCAGAATTGGCAACTTGGCAATTGTGAGGCGCCCAACTTCTTCGGTCTTCGCATGGAATCAGCATCGTTCGATCATCTCGTCACAGCGTCACCATCACCCGCGTTTCACGCCGTTGACGTCAGCGTGTGGTGATTCCATGGTATTCATTGCGTCGTCAGCATGACGCTGGTATTCAACAGCCTTGATTACAACCTATACATTAACCTAGGCCAAAACGTACGCAAGAAAAATGCGCCGCGGATCCATTCAAATCGGCGAGGTAAGCCTATGTTGGAGGTGTGTTCAAATTGTTTGTGGGTTTGTCCAATAAATCTTTTCCCAAGATGTCTCACATTCCACATTGTCAGAGAACCCTATCGTCTGCAGAGCAAGATAGCAGCCAACACACTCTTAGTTCCAGAAGCCAGCGGACAACTTGGGTCAACGCGCATGTCAATGGGACTAGATACACAAAGGAAGGTGGTTGAAAATGTCAGAAATACCAATAACATTGGAAAAAAAGAAGACGGCAGCGACCAAAAACGAGGCTGCCAGCAAAATTTAACAAACCGTCAAAAAGGATGAGTACTTTTCAAAGCAGTTCCGGGCTCTGATCTGACCTGTGCGCCCTTTCACAAGCGCACCGGTACACAAGCTGGTCCCCGCCAACCGCCGTCAGCAGGCTGACGCCTCTACCTCCGTGATGCATTCCTGCCAGTGTCCTAGACACAAGGCCACGGATTAGGTGATGTTCACTAGGTCGTTGGGCGTATATGTGTTTCTCGAGAACAGCCACGCATGACACGTCGCCACACTGACAATTGCGGCACGGCGGACAACGTAAACTGTGGGACAAACGAAGAAACGTCTAAAAGATAAGCGGCACACGAGGCCGGCAATCGAACACGGCGTGGCACGCGGTCGTACAAACGGCCTGAGCCATAAACCAATTCCGATTGGGCTTGTGCCATTGGGTACATTGGTCAGAATTGGCAACTTGGCAATTGTGACGCGCCCAACTTTTTCGGTCTTCGAATGGAATCAGCATCGTTCGTTCGTCTCGTCACAGCGTCACCATCACCCGCGTTTCACGCCGTTGACGTCAGCGTGTGGTGGCTCCATGGTATTCGTTGCGTCGTCAGCATAACGCTGGTATTCAACAGTCTTCAGTACAACCTATACATTAACCTGGGCCAAAACGTAAGCAAGAAGAATGCGCCGCGGATCCCTTGAATCGGCGAGGTAACGTTCATTGTAGGTGTGTTCACATTAATTGTGGGTTTGTCCCTTAAAATGTTTCCCCAGATGTCTCACATGCCAGATTGTCAGAGAACCCTATCGTCTGCAGAGCAAGATAGCAGCCAACACGCTCTTAGTTCCAGAAGCCAGCGGACAACTTGGGTCAACACCCCTTTCAATGGGACTAGATACACCGAGGAAGGTGGCTGAAAATGTCACACAATGCCAATAACATTGGAAAAAAAGAAGACGGCAGCGACCAGAAACGAGGCTGCCACCAAAATTTGGTAATACGTCAAAAACGATGAGTACTTTCAAAGCAGTTCCGGGCTCTGACCTAACCTACTCGCCCTTTCACAAGCGCACCGGTACACAAGCTGGTCCCGCCAACCGCCGGCAGCAGGCTGACGCCTCTAACTCTCTGGTCCATTCGTGCCGAGTGCCCTAGACACAAGGCCACGGATCAGGTGATGATCACTAGGTCGTTGGGCGTATATGTGTTTATCGAGAACAGCCACGCATGACACGTCGCCACACTGACATTTGCGGCACGACGGGCAAAGTAAACTGTGGAACAAACGAAGAAAACTCAAAAAGATACGCGGAAGAGAAAGCCGGCAATAGAACACGGCGTGGAACGCGGTCGTACAAACGGCCTGCGCCATAAACCATTTCCGATTGATCTTGTGCCATTGGGTACATTGGTCCGAATTGGCAACTTGGGAATTGTGACGCGCCCAACTTCTTCTGTCTTCGCATGGAATCAGCATCGTTCGATCGTCTCGTCACAGCGTCACCATCACCCGCGTTTCACGCTGTTGACGTCAGCGTCTGGTGGCTCCATGGTATTCGTTGCGTCCTCAGCATGACGCTGGTATTCAAAAGTCTTCAGTACAACCTATACATTAACCTAGGCCAAAACGTAAGCAAGAAGAATGCGCCGCGGATCCATTGAAATCGGCGAGGTAACGTTCATTGTAGGTGTGTTCACATTAATTGTGGGTTTGTCCCTTAAAATGTTTCCCCAGACGTCTCACATGCCAGATTGTCAGAGAACCCTATCGTCTGCAGAGCAAGATAGCAGCCAACACACTCTTAGTTCCAGAAGCCAGCGGACAACTTGGGTCAACGCGCATGTTAATGGGACTAGATACACAGAGCAAGGTGGCTGAAAATGTCACTCAATGCCAATAACAATGGAAAAAAAGAAGACGGCAGCGACCAAAAACGAGGCTGCCACCAAAATTTCGCAATCCTCGAAAAAGGATGAGTATTTTTCAAAGCAGTTCCCGGTTCTGACCTGACCTGCGCGCCCTTTCACAAGCGCACCGGTACACAAGCTGGTCCCCGCCAACCGCCGTCAGCAGGCTGACGCCTCTACCTCCCTGATGCATTCCTGCCGAGTGTCCTAGACACAAGGCCACGGATTAGGCGATGTTCACTAGGTCGTTGGGCGTATATGTGTTTCTCCAGAACAGCCACGCATGACACGTCGCCACGCTGACAATTGCGGCACGGCGGGCAACGTAAACTGTGGGACAAACGAAGAAACGTCAAAAAGATAAGCGGCACAGGAGGCCGGCAATCGAACACGGCGTGACACGCGGTCGCACAAAGGGCCTGAGCCATAAACCATTCCCGATTGGCCTTGTGTCATTGGGTACATTGGTCAGAATTGGCAACTTGGCAAATGTGACGCGCCCAACTTCTTCGGTCTTCGCATGGAATCAGCATCGTTCGATCATCTCGTCACAGCGTCACCATCACCCGCGTTTCACGCCGTTGACGTCAGCGTGTGGTGATTCCATGGTATTCATTGCGTCGTCAGCATGACGCTGGTATTCAACAGCCTTGATTACAACCTATATATTAACCTAGGCCAAAACGTACGCAAGAAAAATGCGCCGCGGATCCATTCAAATCGGCGAGGTAAGCCTATGTTGGAGGTGTTGGGCGTATATGTGTTTATCGAGAACAGCCACGCATGACACGTCGCCACACTGACATTTGCGGCACGACGGACAACGTAAACTGTGGGACAAACGAAGAAACGTCAAAAAGATAAGCGGCACAGGAGGCCGGCAATCGAACACGGCGTGACACGCGGTCGCACAAAGGGCCTGAGCCATAAACCATTCCCGATTGGCCTTGTGTCATTGGGTACATTGGTCAGAATTGGCAACTTGGCAATTGTGAGGCGCCCAACTTCTTCGGTCTTCGCATGGAATCAGCATCGTTCGATCATCTCGTCACAGCGTCACCATCACCCGCGTTTCACGCCGTTGACGTCAGCGTGTGGTGATTCCATGGTATTCATTGCGTCGTCAGCATGACGCTGGTATTCAACAGCCTTGATTACAACCTATACATTAACCTAGGCCAAAACGTACGCAAGAAAAATGCGCCGCGGATCCATTCAAATCGGCGAGGTAAGCCTATGTTGGAGGTGTGTTCAAATTGTTTGTGGGTTTGTCCAATAAATCTTTTCCCAAGATGTCTCACATTCCACATTGTCAGAGAACCCTATCGTCTGCAGAGCAAGATAGCAGCCAACACACTCTTAGTTCCAGAAGCCAGCGGACAACTTGGGTCAACGCGCATGTCAATGGGACTAGATACACAAAGGAAGGTGGCTGAAAATGTCAGAAATACCAATAACATTGGAAAAAAAGAAGACGGCAGCGACCAAAAACGAGGCTGCCAGCAAAATTTAACAAACCGTCAAAAAGGATGAGTACTTTTCAAAGCAGTTCCGGGCTCTGATCTGACCTGTGCGCCCTTTCACAAGCGCACCGGTACACAAGCTGGTCCCCGCCAACCGCCGTCAGCAGGCTGACGCCTCTACCTCCGTGATGCATTCCTGCCAGTGTCCTAGACACAAGGCCACGGATTAGGTGATGTTCACTAGGTCGTTGGGCGTATATGTGTTTCTCGAGAACAGCCACGCATGACACGTCGCCACACTGACAATTGCGGCACGGCGGACAACGTAAACTGTGGGACAAACGAAGAAACGTCTAAAAGATAAGCGGCACACGAGGCCGGCAATCGAACACGGCGTGGCACGCGGTCGTACAAACGGCCTGAGCCATAAACCAATTCCGATTGGGCTTGTGCCATTGGGTACATTGGTCAGAATTGGCAACTTGGCAATTGTGACGCGCCCAACTTTTTCGGTCTTCGAATGGAATCAGCATCGTTCGTTCGTCTCGTCACAGCGTCACCATCACCCGCGTTTCACGCCGTTGACGTCAGCGTGTGGTGGCTCCATGGTATTCGTTGCGTCGTCAGCATAACGCTGGTATTCAACAGTCTTCAGTACAACCTATACATTAACCTGGGCCAAAACGTAAGCAAGAAGAATGCGCCGCGGATCCCTTGAATCGGCGAGGTAACGTTCATTGTAGGTGTGTTCACATTAATTGTGGGTTTGTCCCTTAAAATGTTTCCCCAGATGTCTCACATGCCAGATTGTCAGAGAACCCTATCGTCTGCAGAGCAAGATAGCAGCCAACACGCTCTTAGTTCCAGAAGCCAGCGGACAACTTGGGTCAACACCCCTTTCAATGGGACTAGATACACCGAGGAAGGTGGCTGAAAATGTCACACAATGCCAATAACATTGGAAAAAAAGAAGACGGCAGCGACCAGAAACGAGGCTGCCACCAAAATTTGGTAATACGTCAAAAACGATGAGTACTTTCAAAGCAGTTCCGGGCTCTGACCTAACCTACTCGCCCTTTCACAAGCGCACCGGTACACAAGCTGGTCCCGCCAACCGCCGGCAGCAGGCTGACGCCTCTAACTCTCTGGTCCATTCGTGCCGAGTGCCCTAGACACAAGGCCACGGATCAGGTGATGATCACTAGGTCGTTGGGCGTATATGTGTTTATCGAGAACAGCCACGCATGACACGTCGCCACACTGACATTTGCGGCACGACGGGCAAAGTAAACTGTGGAACAAACGAAGAAAACTCAAAAAGATACGCGGAAGAGAAAGCCGGCAATAGAACACGGCGTGGAACGCGGTCGTACAAACGGCCTGCGCCATAAACCATTTCCGATTGATCTTGTGCCATTGGGTACATTGGTCCGAATTGGCAACTTGGGAATTGTGACGCGCCCAACTTCTTCTGTCTTCGCATGGAATCAGCATCGTTCGATCGTCTCGTCACAGCGTCACCATCACCCGCGTTTCACGCTGTTGACGTCAGCGTCTGGTGGCTCCATGGTATTCGTTGCGTCCTCAGCATGACGCTGGTATTCAAAAGTCTTCAGTACAACCTATACATTAACCTAGGCCAAAACGTAAGCAAGAAGAATGCGCCGCGGATCCATTGAAATCGGCGAGGTAACGTTCATTGTAGGTGTGTTCACATTAATTGTGGGTTTGTCCCTTAAAATGTTTCCCCAGACGTCTCACATGCCAGATTGTCAGAGAACCCTATCGTCTGCAGAGCAAGATAGCAGCCAACACACTCTTAGTTCCAGAAGCCAGCGGACAACTTGGGTCAACGCGCATGTTAATGGGACTAGATACACAGAGCAAGGTGGCTGAAAATGTCACTCAATGCCAATAACAATGGAAAAAAAGAAGACGGCAGCGACCAAAAACGAGGCTGCCACCAAAATTTCGCAATCCTCGAAAAAGGATGAGTATTTTTCAAAGCAGTTCCCGGTTCTGACCTGACCTGCGCGCCCTTTCACAAGCGCACCGGTACACAAGCTGGTCCCCGCCAACCGCCGTCAGCAGGCTGACGCCTCTACCTCCCTGATGCATTCCTGCCGAGTGTCCTAGACACAAGGCCACGGATTAGGCGATGTTCACTAGGTCGTTGGGCGTATATGTGTTTCTCCAGAACAGCCACGCATGACACGTCGCCACGCTGACAATTGCGGCACGGCGGGCAACGTAAACTGTGGGACAAACGAAGAAACGTCAAAAAGATAAGCGGCACAGGAGGCCGGCAATCGAACACGGCGTGACACGCGGTCGCACAAAGGGCCTGAGCCATAAACCATTCCCGATTGGCCTTGTGTCATTGGGTACATTGGTCAGAATTGGCAACTTGGCAAATGTGACGCGCCCAACTTCTTCGGTCTTCGCATGGAATCAGCATCGTTCGATCATCTCGTCACAGCGTCACCATCACCCGCGTTTCACGCCGTTGACGTCAGCGTGTGGTGATTCCATGGTATTCATTGCGTCGTCAGCATGACGCTGGTATTCAACAGCCTTGATTACAACCTATATATTAACCTAGGCCAAAACGTACGCAAGAAAAATGCGCCGCGGATCCATTGAAATCGGCGAGGTAAGCCTATGTTGGAGGTGTGTTCAAATTGTTTGTGGGTTTGTCCAATAAATCTTTTCCCAAGATGTCTCACATTCCACATTGTCAGAGAACCCTATCGTCTGCAGAGCAAGATAGCAGCCAACACACTCTTAGTTCCAGAAGCCAGCGGACAACTTGGGTCAACGCGCATGTCAATGGGACTAGATACACAAAGGAAGGTGGCTGAAAATGTCACAAATACCAATAACATTGGAAAAAAAGAAGACGGCAGCGACCAAAAACGAGGCTGCCAGCAAAATTTAACAAACCGTCAAAAAGGATGAGTACTTTTCAAAGCAGTTCCGGGCTCTGATCTGACCTGTGCGCCCTTTCACAAGCGCACCGGTACACAAGCTGGTCCCCGCCAACCGCCGTCAGCAGGCTGACGCCTCTACCTCCCTGATGCATTCCTGCCGAGTGTCCTAGACACAAGGCCACGGATTAGGTGATGCTCACTAGGTCGTTGGGAGTATATGTGTTTCTCGAGAACAGCCACGCATGACACGTCGCCACACTGACAATTGCGGCACGGCGGACAACGTAAACTGTGGGACAAACGAAGAAACGTCTAAAAGATAAGGGGCACACGAGGCCGGCAATCGAACACGGCGTGGCACGCGGTCGTACAAACGGCCTGAGCCATAAACCAATTCCGATTGGGCTTGTGCCATCGGGTACATTGGTCAGAATTGGCAACTTGGCAATTGTGACGCGCCCAACTTTTTCGGTCTTCGAATGGAATCAGCATCGTTCGTTCGTCTCGTCACAGCGTCACCATCACCCGCGTTTCACGCCGTTGACGTCAGCGTGTGGTGGCTCCATGGTATTCGTTGCGTCGTCAGCATAACGCTGGTATTCAATAGTCTTCAGTACAACCTATACATTAACCTAGGCCAAAACGTAAGCAAGAAGGATGCGCCGCGGAACCATTGAAATCGGCGAGATAAGCCTTCATTGTAGGTGTGTTCACATTGTTTGTGGGATTGTCCCATAAATTTTTCCCAAGATGTCTCACATTCCACATTCTCAAAGAACCCTATCCTCTGCAGAGGAAGATAGCAGCCAACACACACTTAGTTCCAGAAGCTAGCGGACAACTTGGGTCAACGCGCATGTTAATGGGACTAGATATACAGAGAAAGGTTGCTGAATATGTCACACAATGCCAATAACATTGGAAAAAAAGAAGACGACAGCGACCAAAAACGTGGCTTGCAGCAAAATTTCGCAATCCGTCAAAAAGGATGAGTACTTTTCAAAGCAGTTCCGGGCTCTGATCTCACCTGCGCGCCCTTCACAAGCGCACCGGTACACAAGCTGGTCCCCGCCAACCGCCGTCAGCAGGCTGACGCCTCTACCTCCCTGATGCATTGCTGCCGAGTGTCCTAGACACAAGGCCACGGATTAGGTGATGTTCACTAGGTCGTTGGTCGTATATGTGTTTCTCGAGAACAGCCACGCATGACACGTCGCCACACTGACAATTGCGGCACTGCGGGCAACGTAAACTGTGGAACAAACGAAGAAAATTCAAAAAGATACGCGGAACAGAAGGCCGGCAATAGAACACGGCGTGGCACGCTGTCGTACAAACGGCCTGAGCCATAAACCATTTCCGATTGGGCTTGTGCCATTGGGTACATTGGTCAGAATTGGCAACTTGGCAATTGTGACGTGCCCAACTTTTTCGGTCTTCGAATGGAATCAGCATCGTTCGTTCGTCTCGTCACAGCGTCACCATCACCCGCGTTTCACGGCGTTGACGTCAGCGTGTGGTGCCTCCATGGTATTCGTTGCGTCGTCAGCATAACGCTGGTATTCAACAGTCTTCAGTACAACGTATACATTAACCTAGGGCAAAACGTAAGCAAGAAGAATGCGCCGCGGAACCATTGAAATCGGCGAGATAAGCCTTCATTGTAGGTGTGTTCACATTGTTTGTGGGTTTGTCCCATAAATTTTTCCCAAAATGTCTCACATTCCACATTCTCAAAGAACCCTATCCTCTGCAGAGGAAGATAGCAGCCAACACACACTTAGTTCCAGAAGCTAGCGGACAACTTGGGTCAACGCGCATGTTGATGGGACTAGATACACAGAGAAAGGTGGCTGAAAATGTCACACAATGCAAATAACATTGGAAAAAAAAGAAGACGGCATCGAGCAAACACGTGGCTTGCAGCAAAATTTCGCCATCCGTCAAAAAGGATGAGTACTTTTCAAAGCAGTTCCGGGCTCTGATCTGACCTGCGCGCACTTTCACAAGCGCACCGGTACACAAGCTGGTCGCCGCCAACCGCCGTCAGCAGGCTGACCCCTCTACCTCCCTGATGCATTCCTGCCGAGTGTCCTAGGCACAAGGCCACAGATTAGGTGATGTTCACTAGGTCGTTGGGCGTATATGTGTTTCTCGAGAACAGCCACGCATGACACGTCGCCACACTGACAATTGCGGCACGGCGGGCAACGTAAACTGTGGAACAAACGAAGAAAAGTCAAAAAGATACGAGGAACAGAAGGCCGGCAATAGAACACGGCGTGGCACGCTGTCGTACAAACGGCCTGAGCCATAAACCATTTCCGATTGGGCTTGTGCCATTGGGTACATTGGTCAGAATTGGCAACTTGGCAATTGTGACGTGCCCAAATTTTTCGGTCTTCGAATGGAATCAGCATCGTTCGTTCGTCTCGTCACCGCGTCACCATCACCCGCGTTTCACGGCGTTGACGTCAGCGTGTGGGGGCTCCATGGTATTCGTTGCGTCGCCAGCATAACGCTGGTATTCAACAGTCTTCAGTACAACGTATACATTAACCTAGGCCAAAACGTAAGCAAGAAGAATGCGCCGAAGATGCACTGAAATCGGCGACGTAACGTTCATTGTAGGTGTGTTCACAATAATTGTGGGTTCGCCCCTTAAAATGTTTCCCCAGACGTGTCACATGCCACATTGTCCGAGAACCATATCGTCTGCAGAGCAAGATAGCAGCCAACACACTCTTAGTTCCAGAAGCCAGCGGACAACTTGGGTCTACGCCCCTTCCAATGGGACTAGATACACAGAGGAAGGTGGCTGAAAATGTCACACAATGCCAATAACATTGGAAAAAAAGAAGACGGCAGCGATCAAAAACGAGGCTGCCACCAAAATTTCACAATCCGTCAAAACTGGTGAGTACGTTTCAAAGCAGTTCCGGGCTGTGACCTGATCTGCGCGCCCTTTCACAAGCGCCCCGGTACACAAGCTGGTCCCCGCCAACCGCCGGCAGCAGGCTGACGCCTCAGCTCCCTGATCCATTCCTGCCGAGTGTCCCAGACACAAGGCCACGGATCAGGTGATGTTCACTAGGTCGTTGGGCGTATATGTGTTTATATTGAACAGACACGCATCACGCGTCGCCACACTGACAATTGCGGCACGGCGGGCAACGTTAACTGTGGAACAAACGAAGAAACGTCAAAACGATAAGCGGCACACGAGGCCGGCAATGAAACACGGCGTGGCACGCGGTCGTACAAACAGCCTGAGCCATAAACCATTTCTGATTGGCCTTGTGCCATTGGGTAAATTGGTCAGAATTGGCAACTTGCGAATTGTGACGTGCCCAGCATCTTCGGTCTTCGCATGGAAGCAGCATCGGTCGATCGTCTCGTCACAGCGTCGCCATCACCCGCGTTTAACGCCTTTGCCGTCAGCGTGTGGTGGCTCCATGGTATTCATTCCTTTGTCAGCATGACGCTGGTATTCAACAGCCTTCAGTACAACCTATACATTAACATAGGCCAAAACGTAAGCAAGAAGAATGCACCGCGGATCCATTGAAATCGGCGAGGTAAACCTTCATTGTAGGTGTGTTCACATTGTTTGTGAGTTTGTCCCTAAAATGTTTTTCCAGATGTCCCACAAGCCACATTGCCAGAGAACCATATCGTCTGCAGAGCTAGATAGGAGCCAACACACTCTTAGTTCCAGAAGCCAGCGGACAACTTGGGTCAACGCGCACGTGAAAGGGAATAGATACACAGAGGAAGGTTGCTGAAAATGTCACACAATGCCAATAACATTAAAAAAAAAGAATACGGCAGCGACGAAAATGAGGCTGCCACCAAAATTTCGCAATCCATCAAAAAGGGTGAGCACTTTTCAAAGCAGTTCCGGGCTCTGACCCGACCTTCGCGTCCTTTCACAAGCGCACCGGTACAAAAGCTGGTCCCCGCCAACCGCCGGCAGCAGGCTGACGCCTCTACCTCCCTGATCCCTTCCTGCCGAGTGTCCTAGAAGCAAGGCCACGGATCACGTGATCTTCGCTGGGTCGGGTGGCGTTTATGTGTTTATTGAGAACAGGCACGCATGACATGTCGCCACACTGACAATTCCGGCACGGCGGGCAACGTAAACTGTGGAACAAAAGAAGAAACGTCCAAAAGATAACCGGCACACAAGGCCGGCAATCCAACACGGCGTGGCACGCGGTCATACAAATAGCCTGAGCCATAAACCATTTCCGATTGGCCTTGTGCCATTGGGTACATTGGTGAGAATTGGCAACATGGGAATTGTGACGCGCCCAACTTCTTCGGTCTTCGCATGGAATCAGCATCGTTCGATCGTCTCGTCACAGCGTCACCATCACCCGCGTTTCACGCCGTTGACATCAGCGTGTGGTGGCTCCATTGTATTCATTGCGTCGTCAGCATGACGCTGGTATTTAACAGCATTCAGTACAACCTATACATTAACCTAGATCAAAACGTAAGCAAGAAGAATGCGCTGCGGATCCATTGAAATCGGCGCGGTTACCCTTCATTGTAGGTGTGTTCACATTGTTTGTGGGTTTGTCCCATAAATCTTTTCCCAAGATGTCTCACATTCCGCATTCTCAAAGAACCCTATCCTCTGCAGAGCAAGATAGCAGCCAACACACACTTAGTTCCAGAAGCCAGCGGAACCTTTGGTCAACGCACACGTGAAAGGGACTAGATACAAAGAGTAAGGTGGCTGAAAATGTCACGCAATGCCAATAACAATGGAAAAAAAGAAGACGGCAGCGACCAAAAACGAGGCTGCCACCAAAATTTCGCAATCCTCCAAAAAGGATCAGTACTTTTCAAAGCAGTTCCCGACTCTGACCTGACCTGCGCGCCCTTTCACAAGCGCACCGGTACCCAAGCTGGTCCCCGCCAACTGCCGGAAGCAGCCTGACGCCTCACCTCCCTAAACCATTCCTGCCTAGTGTCCTAGACACAAGGCCACGGATGAGGTGATGTTCACTAGGTCGTTGGGTTTATATGTGTTTATCGAGAACAGCCACGCATGACACGTCGCCACACTGACATTTGCGGCACGACGGGCAACGTAAACTGTGGAACAAACGAAGAAAAGTCAAAAAGATACGCGGAACGGAAGGCCGGCAATAGAACACGGCGTGGCACGCGGTCGTACAAACGGCCTGAGCCATAAACCATTTCCGATTGATCTTGTGCCATTGGGTACATTGGTCAGAATTGGCAACTTGGGAATTGTGACGCGCCCAACGTCTTCTGTCTTCGCATGGAATCAGCATCGTTCGATCGTCTCGTCACAGCGTCACCATCACCCGCGTTTCACGCTGTTGACGCCAGCGTGTGGTGGCTCCATGGTATTCGTTGCGTCCTCAGCATGACGCTGGTATTCAACAGTCTTCAGTACAACCTATACATTAACCTAGGCCAAAACGTAAGCAAGAAGAATGCGCCGCGGATCCATTGAAATCGGCGAGGTAACGTTCATTGTAGGTGTGTTCACATTGTTTGTGGGTTCGTCCCTTAAAATGTTTCCCCAGACGTCTCACATGCCACATTGTCAGAGAACCCTATCGTCTGCAGAGCAAGATAGCAGCCAACACACTCTTAGTTCCAGAAGCCAGCGGACAACTTGGGTCAACGCGCATGTCAATGGGACTAGATACACAGAGGAAGGTGGCTGAAAATGTCACAAATACCAATAACATTGGAAAAAAAGAAGACGGCAGCTACCAAAAACGAGGCTGCCAGCAAAATTTCGCAAACCGTCAAAAAGGATGAGTACTTTTCAAAGCAGTTCCGGGCTCTGATCTGACCTGTGCGCCCTTTCACAAGCGCACCGGTACACAAGCTGGTCCCCGCCAACCGCCGTCAGCAGGCTGACGCCTCTACCTCCCTGATGCATTCCTGCCGAGTGTCCTAGACACAAGGCCACGGATTAGGCGATGTTCACTAGGTCGTTGGGCGTATATGTGTTTCTCCAGAACAGCCACGCATGACACGTCGCCACACTGAATATTGCGGCACGGCGGGCAACGTAAACTGTGGGACAAACGAAGAAACGTCAAAAAGATAAGCGGCACACGAGGCCGGCAATCGAACACGGCGTGACACGCGGTCGCACAAAGGGCCTGAGCCATAAACCATTCCCGATTGGCCTTGTGTCATAGGGTACATTGGTCAGAATTGGCAACTTGGCAATTGTGATGCGCCCAACTTCTTCGGTCTTCGCATGGAATCAGCATCGTTCGATCATCTCGTCACAGCGTCACCATCACCCGCGTTTCACGCTGTTGACGTCAGCGTGTGGTGGTTCCATGGTATTCATTGCGTCGTCAGCATGACGCTGGTATTCAACAGTCTTCAGTACAACCTATACATTAACCTAGGCCAAAACGTAAGCAAGAAGGATGCGCCGCGGAACCATTGAAATCGGCGAGATAAGCCTTCATTGTAGGTGTGTTCACATTGTTTGTGGGATTGTCCCATAAATTTTTCCCAAGATGTCTCACATTCCACATTCTCAAAGAACCCTATCCTCTGCAGAGGAAGATAGCAGCCAACACACACTTAGTTCCAGAAGCTAGCGGACAACTTGGGTCAACGCGCATGTTAATGGGACTAGATACACAGAGAAAGGTTGCTGAAAATGTCACACAATGCCAATAACATTGGAAAAAAAGAAGACGACAGCGACCAAAAGCGAGGCTGCCACCAAAATTTCGCAATCCATCAAAAAGGGTGAGCACTTTTCAAAGCAGTTCCGGGCTCTGACCCTACCTTCCCGTCCTTTCACAAGCGCACCGGTACAAAAGCTGGTCCCCGCCAACCGCCGGCAGCAGGCTGACGCCTCACCTCCCTGATCCATTCCTGCCGAGTGTCCTAGACACAAGGCCACGGATCAGGTGATGTTCACTAGGTCGTTGGACGTATATGTGTTTATCGAGAACAACCACGCATGACACGTCGCCACACTGACATTTGCGGCACGACGGGCAACGTAAACTGTGGAACAAACGAAGAAAAGTCAAAAAGATACGCGGAACAGAAGGCCGGCAATAGAACACGGCGTGGCACGCTGTCGTACAAACGACCTGAGCCATAAGCCATTTCCGATTGGGCTTGTGCCA
This sequence comes from Dermacentor andersoni, assembly GCF_023375885.2. Classification (NCBI taxonomy): domain Eukaryota; kingdom Metazoa; phylum Arthropoda; class Arachnida; order Ixodida; family Ixodidae; genus Dermacentor; species Dermacentor andersoni. Next base: position 249,438,171 of record NC_092815.1, read on the forward strand.
TTGGGTACATTGGTCAGAATTGTCAACTTGGCAATTGTGACGTGCCCAACTTTTTCGGTCTTCGAATGGAATCAGCATCGTTCGTTCGTCTCGTCACAGCGTCACCATCACCCGCGTTTCACGGCGTTGACGTCAGCGTGTGGTGGCTCCATGGTATTCGTTGCGTCGCCAGCATAACGCTGGTATTCAACAGTCTTCAGTACAACGTATACATTAAACTAGGCCAAAACGTAAGCAAGAAGAATGCGCCGCAGATCCACTGAAATCGGCGACGTAACGTTCATTGTAGGTGTGTTCACATTAATTGTGGGTTCGTCCCTTAAAATGTTTCCCCAGACGTCTCACATGCCACATTGTCAGAGAACCCTATCGTCTGCAGAGCAAGACAGCAGCCAACACACTCTTAGTTCCAGAAGCCAGCGGACAACTTGGGACTACGCCCCTTTCCATGGGACTAGATACACAGAGGAAGGTGGCTGAAAATGTCACACAATGCCAATAACATTGGAAAAAAAGAAGACGGCAGCGACCACAAACGAGGCTGCCACCAAAATTTCGCAATCCATCAAAAAGGGTGAGCACTTTTCAAAGCGGTTCCGGGCTCTGACCCTACCTTCCCGTCCTTTCACAAGCGCACCGGTACAAAAGCTGGTCCCCGCCAACCGCCGGCAGCAGGCTGACGCCTCACCTCCCTGATCCATTACTGCCGAGTGTCCTAGACACAAGGCCACGGATCAGGTGATGTTCACTAGGTCGTCGGACGTATATGTGTTTATCGAGAACAACCACGCATGACACGTCGCCACACTGACATTTGCGGCACGACGGGCAACGTAAACTGTGGAACAAACGAAGAAACATCAAAAAGATACGCGGAAGAGAAGGCCGGCAATAGAACACGGAGTGGCACGCGGTCGTACAAACGGCCTGAGCTATAAACCATTTCCGATTGGGCTTGTGCCATTGGGTACATTGGTCAGAATTGGCAACTTGGCAATTGTGACGCGCCCAACTTTTTCGGTCTTCGAATGGAATCAGCATCATTCGTTCGTCTCGTCACAGCGTCACCATCACCCGCGTTTCACGCTGTTGACGTCAGCGTGTGGTGGCTCCATGGCATTCGTTGCGTCGTCAGCATGACGCTGGTATTCAACAGTCTTCGGTAGAACCTATACATTAACCTAGGCCAAAACCTAAGCAAGAAGAATGCACCGCGGAACGATTGAAATCGGCGAGATAAGCCTTCATTGTAGGTGTTTTCACATTAATTGTGTGTTGGTCCCTTAAAATGTTTCCCCAGACGTCTCACATGCCACTATGTCAGGGAACCCTATCGTCCGCAGAGCAAGATAGCAGCCAACACACTCTTAGTTCCAGAAGCCAGCGGACAACTTGGGTCAACGCGCATGTCAATGGGACTAGATACACAGAGAAAGGTTGCTGAAAATGTCGCACAATGCCAATAACATTGGAAAAAAAGAAGACGGCAGCGACCAAAAACGTGGCTTGCAGCAAGATTTCGCAATCCGTCAAAAAGGATGAGTACTTTTCAAAGCAGTTCCGGGCTCTGATCTGACCTGTGCGCCCTTTCACAAGCGCACCGGTACACAAGCTGGTCCCCGCCAACCGCCGTCAGCAGGCTGACGCCTCTACCTCCCTGATGCATTCCTGCCGAGTGTCCTAGACACAAGGCCACGGATTAGGTGATGTTGACTAGGTCGTTGGGCGTATATGTGTTTCTCGAGAACAGCCACGCATGACACGTCGCCACACTGACAATTGCGGCACGGCGGGCAACGTAAACTGTGGGACAAACGAAGAAATGTCAAAAAGATAAGCGGCACACGAGGCCGGCAATCGAACACGGCGTGGCACGCGGTCGTACAAACGGCCTGAGCCATAAACCATTTCCGATTGGCCTTGTGCCATTGGGTACATTGGTCAGAATTGGCAACTTGGGAATTGTGACGCGCCCAACTTATGTCTTCGCATCGAATCAGCATCGTTCGATCGTCTCGTCACCGCGTCACCATCACCCGCGTTTCACGCTGTTGACGTCAGCGTGTGGTGGTTCCATGGTGTTCATTGCGTCGTCAGCATGACGCTGGTATTCAACAGTCTTCAGTACAACCTATACATTAACCTAGGCCAAAACGTAAGCAAGAAGAATGCGCCGCGGAACCATTGAAATCGGCGAGATAAGCCTTCATTGTAGGTGTGTTCACATTGTTTGTGGGATTGTCCCATAAATTTTTCCCAAGATGTCTCACATTCCACATTCTCAAAGAACCCTACCCTCTGCAGAGGAAGATAGCAGCCAACACACACTTAGTTCCAGAAGCTAGCGGACAACTTGGGTCAACGCGCATGTTAATGGGACTAGATACACAGAGAAAGGTTGCTGAAAATGTCGCACAATGCCAATAACATTGGAAAAAAAGAAGACGGCAGCGACCAAAAACGTGGCTTGCAGCAAGATTTCGCAATCCGTCAAAAAGGATGAGTACTTTTCAAAGCAGTTCCGGGCTCTGATCTGACCTGCGCGCCGTTTCACAAGCGCACCGGTACACAAGCTGGTCCCCGCCAACCGCCGTCAGCAGGCTGACGCCTCTACCTCCCTGATGCATTGCTGCCGAGTGTCCTAGACACAAGGCCACGGATTAGGTGATGTTCACTAGGTCGTTAAGCGTATATGTGTTTCTCGAGAACAGCCACGCATGACACGTCGCCACACTGACAATTGCGGCACTGCGGGCAACGTAAACTGTGGAACAAACGAAGAAAAGTCAAAAAGATACGCGGAACAAAAGGCCGGCAATAGAACACGGCGTGGCACGCTGTCGTACAAACGGCCTGAGCCATAAACCATTTCCGATTTGGCTTGTGCCATTGGGTACATTGGTCAGAATTGGCAACTTGGCAATTGTGACGTGCCACACTTTTTCGGTCTTCGAATGGAATCAGCATCGTTCGTTCGTCTCGTCACAGCGTCACCATCACCCGCGTTTCACGGCGTTGACGTCAGCGTGTGGTGCCTCCATGGTATTCGTTGCGTCGTCAGCATAACGCTGGTACTCAACAGTCTTCAGTACAACGTATACATTAACCTAGGCCAAAACGTAAGCAAGAAGAATGCGCCGCGGAACCATTGAAATCGGCGAGATAAGCCATCATTGTAGGTGTGTTCACATTGTTTGTGGGTTTGTCCCATAAATTTTTCCCAAGATGTCTCACATTCCACATTCTCAAAGAACCCTATCCTCTGCAGAGGAAGATAGCAGCCAACACACACTTAGTTCCAGAAGCTAGCGGACAACTTGGGTCAACGCGCATGTTAATGGGACTAGATACACAGAGAAAGGTGGCTGAAAATGTCACACAATGCCAATAACATTGGAAAAAAAAGAAGACGGCAGCGACCACAAACGAGGCTGCCACCAAAATTTCGCAATCCATCAAAAAGGGTGAGCACTTTTCAAAGCAGTTCCGGGCTCTGACCCTACCTTCCCGTCCTTTCACAAGCGCACTGGTACAAAAGCTGGTCCCCGCCAACCGCCGGCAGCAGGCTGACGCCTCACCTCCCTGATCCATTCCTGCCGAGTGTCCTAGACACAAGGCCACGGATCAGGCGATGTTCACTAGGTCGTTGGACGTATATGTGTTTATCGAGAACAACCACGCATGACACGTCGCCACACTGACATTTGCGGCACGACGGGCAACGTAAACTGTGGAACAAACGAAGAAACATCAAAAAGATACGCGGAAGAGAAGGCCGGCAATAGAACACGGAGTGGCACGCGGTCGTACAAACGACCTGAGCCATAAACCATTTCCGATTGGGCTTGTGCCATTGGGTACATTGGTCAGAATTGGCAACTTGGCAATTGTGACGCGCCCAACTTTTTCGGTCTTCGAATGGAATCAGCATCATTCGTTCGTCTCGTCACAGCGTCACCATCACCCGCGTTTCACGCCGTTGACGTCAGCGTGTGGTGGCTCCATGGCATTCGTTGCGTCGTCAGCATGACGCTGGTATTCAACAGTCTTCAGTACAACCTATACATTAACCTATGCCAAAACGCAAGCAAGAAGAATGCGCCGCGGATCCATTGAAATCGGCGAGGTAACGTTCATTGTAGGTGTGTTCACATTGTTTGTGGGTTTGTCCCTTAAAATATTTCCCCAGACGTCTCACAAGCCACATTGTCAGAGAACCCTATCGTCTGCACAGCAAGATAGCAGCCAACACACTCTTAGTTCCAGAAGCGAGCGGACCACTTGGGTCAACGCCCCTGTCAATGGGACTAGATACACAGAGGAAGGTGGCTGAACATGTCACACAATGCCAATAACATTGGAAAAAAAGAAGACGGCAGTGACCAAAAACGAGGCTGCCACCGAAATTTCGTAATCCGTCAAAGAGGATGAGTACTTTTCAAAGCAGTTCCGGGCTCTGATCTGACCTGCGCGCCCTTTCACAAGCGCACCGGTTCACAAGCTGGTCCCCGCCAACCGCCGTCAGCAGGCTGACGCCTCTACCTCCCTGATGCATTCCTGCCGAGTGTCCTAGACACAAGGCCACGGATTAGGTGATGTTCACTAGGTCGTTGGCCGTATATGTGTTTCTCGCGAACAGCCACGCATGACACGTCGCCACACTGACGTTTGGGGCACGGCGGGCAACGTAAACTCTGGAACAAACGAAGAAACGTCAAAAAGATAAGCGGCACACGAGGCCGGCAATCGAACACGGCGTGACACGCGGTCGCCCAAACGGCCTGAGCCATAAACCATTTCCGATTGGCCTTGTGTCATTGGGTACATTGGTCAGAATTGGCAACTTGTCAATTGTGACGCGCCCAACTTCTTCGGTCTTCGCATGGAATCAGCATCGTTCGATCATCTCGTCACAGCGTCACCATCACCCGCGTTTCACGCCGTTGACGTCAGCGTGTGGTGGTTCCATGGTATTCATTGCGTCGTCAGCATGACGCTGGTATTCAACAGCCTTAATTACAACCTATACATTAACCTAGGCCAAAACGTCTGCAAGAAAAATGCGCCGCGGATCCATTGAAATCGGCGAGGTAAGCCTATGTTGGAGGTGTCTTCAAATTCTTTGTGGGTTTGTCCAATAAATCTTTTCCCAAGATGTCTCACATTCCACATTCTCAAAGAACCCTATCCTCTACAGAGCAAGATAGCAGCCAACACACACTTTGTTCCGGAAGCCAGCGGACAACTTGGGTCAACGCGCATGTTAATGGGACTAGATACACAGAAGAAGGTGGCTGAAAATGTCACTCAATGCCAATAACATTGGAAAAAAAAGACGGCAGCGATCAAAAATGAGGCTGCCACCAAAATTTCGCAATCCGTCAAAAATGGTGAGTACTTTTCAAAGCAGTTCCGGGCTGTGACCTGACCTGCGCGCCCTTTCACAAGCGCCCCGGTACACAAGCTGGTCCCCGACAACCGCCGGCAGCAGGCTGACGCCTCTACCTCCCTGATCGATTCCTGCCGAGTGTCCTAGACACAAGGCCGCGGATCAGGTGATGTTCACTAGGTCGTTGGGCGTATATGTGTTTATCATGAACAGACACGCATGACGCGTCACCACACTGACAATTGCGGCACGGCGGGCAACGTAAACTGTGGAACAAACGAAGAAACGTCAAAACGATAAGCGGCACACGAGGCCGGCAATCAAACACGGCGTGGCACGCGGTCGTACAAACGGCCTGAGCCATAAACCATTTCCGATTGGCCTTGTGCCATTGGGTAGATTGGTCAGAATTGGCAACTTGCGAATTGTGACGTGCCCAACTTCTTCGGTCTTCGCATGGAAGCAGCATCGGTCGATCGTCTCGTCACAGCGTCACCATCACCCGCGTTTCACGGCGTTGACGTCAGCGTGTGGTGGCTCCATGGTATTCGTTGCGTCGCCAGCATAACGCTGGTATTCAACAGTCTTCAGTACAACGTATACATTAACCTAGGCCAAAACGTAAGCAAGAAGAATGCGCCGAAGATCCACTGAAATTGGCGACGTAACGTTCATTGTAGGTGTGTTCACATTAATTGTGGGTTCGCCCCTTAAAATGTTTCCCCAGACGTGTCACATGCCACATTGTCAGAGAACCATATCGTCTGCAGAGCAAGATAGCAGCCAACACACTCTTAGTTCCAGAAGCCAGCGGACAACTTGGGTCTACGCCCCATTCCATGGGACTAGATACACAGAGGAAGGTGGCTGAAAATGTCACACAATGCCAATAACATTGGAAAAAAAGAAGACGGCAGCGACCACAAACGAGGCTGCCACCAAAATTTCGCAATCCATCAAAAAGGGTGAGCACTTTTCAAAGCAGTTCCGGGCTCTGACCCTACCTTCCCGTCCTTTCACAAGCGCACTGGTACAAAAGCTGGTCCCCGCCAACCGCCGGCAGCAGGCTGACGCCTCACCTCCCTGATCCATTCCTGCCGAGTGTCCTAGACACAAGGCCACGGATCAGGTGATGTTCACTAGGTCGTTGGACGTATATGTGTTTATCGAGAACAACCACGCATGACACGTCGCCACACTGACATTTGCGGCACGACGGGCAACGTAAACTGTGGAACAAACGAAGAAACATCAAAAAGATACGCGGAAGAGAAGGCCGGCAATAGAACACGGAGTGGCACGCGGTCGTACAAACGGCCTGAGCCATAAACCATTTCCGATTGGGCTTGTGCCATTGGGTACATTGGTCAGAATTGGCAACTTGGCAATTGTGACGCGCCCAACTTTTTCGGTCTTCGAATGGAATCAGCATCATTCGTTCGTCTCGTCACAGCGTCACCATCACCCGCGTTTCACGCCGTTGACGTCAGCGTGTGGTGGCTCCATGGCATTCGTTGCGTCGTCAGCATGACGCTGGTATTCAACAGTCTTCAGTACAACCTATACATTAACCTAGGCCAAAACGTAAGCAAGAAGAATGCGCCGCGGATCCATTGAAATCGGCGAGGTAACGTTCATTGTAGGTGTGTTCACATTGTTTGTGGGTTTGTCCCTTAAAATATTTCCCCAGACGTCTCACAAGCCACATTGTCAGAGAACCCTATCGTCTGCACAGCAAGATAGCAGCCAACACACTCTTAGTTCCAGAAGCCAGCGGACAACTTGGGTCAACGCGCATGTTAATGGGACTAGATACACAGAAGAAGGTGGCTGAAAATGTCACTCAATGCCAATAACATTGGAAAAAAAAGACGGCAGCGATCAAAAACGAGGCTGCCACCAAAATTTCGCAATCCGTCAAAAATGGTGAGTACTTTTCAAAGCAGTTCCGGGCTGTGACCTGACCTGCGCGCCTTTCACAAGTGCCCCGGTACACAAGCTGGTCCCCGACAACCGCCGGCAGCAGGCTGACGCCTCTACCTCCCTGATCCATTCCTGCCGAGTGTCCTAGACACAAGGCCGCGGATCAGGTGATGTTCACTAGGTCGTTGGGCGTATATGTGTTTATCATGAACAGACACGCATGACGCGTCGCCACACTGACAATTGCGGCACGGCGGGCAACGTAAACTGTGGAACAAACGAAGAAACGTCAAAACGATAAGCGGTACACGAGGCCGGCAAACCAACACAGCGTGGCACGCGGTGGTACAAATAGCCTGAGCCATAAGCCATTTCCGATTGGCCTTGTGCCATTGGGTACAGTGGTGAGATTTGGCAACTTGGGAATTGAGACGCGCCTAACTTTTTCGGTCTTCGCATGGAATCAGCATCGTTCGATCGTCTCATCACAGCGTCACCATCACCCGCGTTTCACGCCGTTGACGTCAGCGTGTGGTGGCTCCATGGTATTCATTGCGTCGTCAGCATGACGCTGGTATTCAACAGTCTTCAGTACAACCTATGCATTAACCTAGACCAAAACATAAGCAAGAAGAATGCGCCGCGTAACCATTGAAATCGGCGAGATAAGCCTTCATTGTAGGTGTGTTCACATTGTTTGTGGGTTTGTCCCATAAATTCTTTCTCAAGATGTCTCAAATTCCACATTCTCAAAGAACCCTATCCTCTGCAGAGCAAGATAGCAGCCAACACACACTTAGTTCCAGAAGCCAGCGGACAACTTGGGTCAACGCGCATGTTAATGGGACTAGATACACAGAGCAAGGTGGCTGAAAATGTCACTCAATGTCAATAACAATGGAAAAAAAGAAGACGGCAGCGACCAAAAACGAGGCTGCCACCAAAATTTCGCAATCCTCCAAAAAGGATGAGTACTTTTCAAAGCAGTTCCCGGCTCTGACCTGACCTGCGCGCCCTTTCACAAGCGCACCGGTACACAAGCTGGTCCCCGCCAACTGCCGGAAGCAGGTTGACGCCTCTACCTCCCTGATCCATTCCTGCCGAGTGTCCTAGACACCACGCCACGGATCAGGTGATGTTCACTAGGTCGTTGGGCGTATATATGTTTATCGCGAACAGCCACGCATGACACGTCGCCACACTGGCAATTCCGGCAAGGCGGGCAACGTAAACTATGGAACAAACAAAGAAACGTCAAAAAGATAAGCGGCACACGAGGCCGGCAATCGAACACGGCGTGGCACGCGGTCGTAGAAACGGCCTGAGCCATAAACCATTTCCGATTGGCCTTGTGCCATTGGGTACATTGGTCAGAATTGGCAACTTGAGAATTGTGACGCGCCCAACTTCTTCTGTCTTCGCATCGAATCAGCATCGTTCGATCGTCTCGTCACAGCGTCACCATCACCCGCGTTTCACGCCGTTGACGTCAGCGTGTGGTGGCTCCATGGTATTCGTTGCGTCGTCAGCATAACGCTGGTATTCAACAGTCTTCAGTACAACCTATACATTAACCTAGGCCAAAACGTACGCAAGAAGAATGCGCCGCGGATCTATTGAAATCGGCGAGGTAAGCCTTCATTGTAGGTTTGTTCACATTGTTTGTGGGTTTGTCCCATCAATCTGTTCCCAAGATGCCTCACATTCCACTTTCTCAAAGAACCCTATCCTCTGCAGAGCAAGATAGCAGCCAACACACACTTAGTTCCAGAAGCCAGCGGACAACTTGGGTCAACGCGCATGTTAATGGGACTAGATACACAGAATAAGGTGGCTGAAAATGTCACTCAATGCCAATAACATTGGAAAAAAAGAAGACGGCAGCGATCAAAAACGAGGCTGCCACCTAAATTTCGCAATCCGTCAAAAATGGTGAGTACTTTTCTAAGCAGTTCCGGGCTGTGACCTGACCTGCGCGCCCTTTCACAAGGGCCCCGGTACAGAAGCTCGTCCCCCCCAACCGCCGGCAGCAGGCTGACGCCTCACCTCCCTGATCCATTCCTGCCGAGTGTCCTAGACACAAGGCCACGGATCAGGTGATGTTCACTAGGTCGTTGGGCGTATATGTGTTTATCGAGAACAGACACGCATGACACGTCGCCACACTGACAATTGCTGCACGGCGAGCAACGTAAACTGTTAAACAAACGAAGAAACGTCAAAAAGATAAGCGGCACACGAGGCCGGCAATCGAACACGGCGTGTCACGCGGTCGTACAAACGGGTTGAGCCATTAACTATTTCTGATTGGCCTTGTGTCATTGGGAACATTGGTCAGAATTGGCAACTTGGCAATTCTGACGCGCCCAACTTCTTCGGTCTTCGCATGGAATCAGCATCGTTGTATCATCTCGTCACAGCGTCACCATCACCCGCGTTTCACGCCGTTGACGTCAGCGTGTGGTGGTTCTATGGTATTCATTGCGTCGTCAGAATGACGCTGGTATTCAACAGCCTTCATTACAACCTATACATTAACCTAGGCCAAAACGTACGCAAGAAGAATGCGCCGCGGATCTATTGAAATCGGCGAGGTAAGCCTTCATTGTAGGTTTGTTCACATTGTTTGTGGGTTTGTCCCATAAATCTTTTCCCAAGATGTCTCACATTCCACATTCTCAAAGAACCCTATCCTCTGCAGAGCAAGATAGCAGCCAACACACACTTAGTTCCAGAAGCCAGCGGACAACTTGGGTCAAAGCGCATGTCAATGGGACTAGATACACAGAGGATGGTGGCTGAAAATGTCACAAAATGCCAATAACATTGGAAAAAAAGAAGACGGCAGCGACCAAAAACGAGGCTGCCAGCAAAATTTCGCATTCCGTCAAAAAGGATGAGTACTTTTCACAGCACTTCCGGGCTCTGATCTGACCTGCGCGCCCTTTCACAAGCGCACCGGTACACAAGCTGGTCCCCGCCAACCGCCGTCAGCAGGCTGACGCCTCTACCTCCCTGATGCATTCCTGCCGAGTGTCCTAGACACAAGGCCACGGATTAGGTGATGCTCACTAGGTCGTTGGGCGTATATGTGTTTCTCGAGAACAGCCACGCATGACACGTCGCCACGCTGACAATTGCGGCACGGCGGGCAACGTAAACTGTGGAACAAACGAAGAAACGTCTAAAAGACAAGCGGCACACGAGGCCAGCAATAGAACACGGCGTGGCACGCGGTTGTATAAACGGCCTGAGCCATAAACCATTTCCGATTGGGCTTGTGCCATTGGGTACGGTGGTCGGAATTGGCAACTTGGCAATTGTGACGCGCCCAACTTTTTCGGTCTTCGAATGGAATTAGCATCGTTCGTTCGTCTCGTCACAGCGTCACCATCACCCGCGTTTCACGCCGTTGACGTCAGCGTGTTGTGGCTCATTGGAATTCGTTGCGTCGTCAGCATAAAGCTGGTATTCAGCAGTCTTCCTATAAATTAAGCTGGGCCAAAACGTAAGCAAGAAGAATGCGCCGCGGATCCATTGAAATCGGCGAGGTAACGTTCATAGTAGGTGTGTTTACATTAATTGTGGGTTTGTCCCTTAAAATGTTTCCCCAGACGTCTCACATGCCACATTATCAGACAACCCTATCGTCTGCAGAGCAAGATAGCAGGCAACACGCTCTTAGTTCCAGAAGCCAGCGGACAACTTGGGTCAACGCGCATGTTAATGGGACTAGATACACAGAGAAAGGTGGCTGAAAATGTCACTCAATGCCAATAACAATGGAAAAAAAGAAGACGGCAGCGACCAAAAACGAGGCTGCCAGCAAAATTTCGCATTCCGTCAAAAAGGATGAGTACTTTTCACAGCACTTCCGGGCTCTGATCTGACCTGCGCGCCCTTTCACAAGCGCACCGGTACACAAGCTGGTCCCCGCCAACCGCCGTCAGCAGGCTGACGCCTCTACCTCCCTGATGCATTCCTGCCGAGTGTCCTAGACACAAGGCCACGGATTAGGTGATGCTCACTAGGTCGTTGGGCGTATATGTGTTTCTCGAGAACAGCCACGCATGACACGTCGCCACGCTGACAATTACGGCACGGCGGGCAACGTAAACTGTGGAACAAACGAAGAAACGTCAAAAAGACAAGCGGCACACGAGGCCGGCAATAGAACACGGCGTGGCACGCGGTCGTACAAACGGCCTGAGCCATAAACCATTTCCGATTGGGCTTGTGCCATTGGGTACATGGTCAGAATTGGCAACTTGGCAATTGTGACGCGCCCAACTTTTTCGGTCTTCGAATGGAATTAGCATCGTTCGTTCGTCTCGTCACAGCGTCACCATCACCCGCGTTTCACGCCGTTGACGTCAGCGTGTGGTGGCTCATTGGTATTCGTTGCGTCGTCAGCATAAGGCTGGTATTCAGCAGTCTTCCTATACATTAACCTGGGCCAAAACGTAAGCAGGAAGAATGCGCCGCGGATCCATTGAAATCGGCGAGGTAACGTTCATAGTAGGTGTGTTTACATTAATTGTGGGTTTGTCCCTTAAAATGTTTCCCCAGACGTCTCACATGCCACATTGTCAGACAACCCTATCGTCTGCAGAGCAAGATAGCAGGCAACAGGCTCTTAGTTCCGGAAGCCAGCGGACAACTTGGGTCAACGCGCATGTTAACGGGACTAGATACACAGAGGAAGGTGGCTGAAAATGTCACTCAATGCCAATAACAATGGAAAAAAGAAGACGGCAGCGACCAAAAACGAGGCTGCCACCAAAATTTCGCAATCTTCCAAAAGGATGAGTACTTTTCAAAGCAGTTCCCGGCTCTGACCAAACCTGCGCACCCTTTCACAAGCGCACCGGTACACAAGCTGGTCCCAGCCAACTGCCGGAAGCAGGCTGACGCCTCTACCTCCCTGATCCATTCCTGCCGAGTGTCCTAGACACAAGGCCACGGATCAGGTGATGTTCACTAGGTCGTTGGGCGTATATGTGTTTATCGCGAACAGCCACGCATGACACGTCGCCACACTGACAATTCCGGCACGGCGGGCAACGTAAACTGTGGAACAAACAAAGAAACGTCAAAAAGATAAGCGGCACACGAGGCCGGCAATCGAACACGGCGTGGCACGCGGTCGTAGAAACGGCCTGAGCCATAAACCATTTCCGATTGGCCTTGTGCCATTGGGTACATTGGTCAGAATTGGCAACTTGGGAATTGTGACGCGCCCAACTTCTGTCTTCGTATGGAATCAGCATCGTTCGATCGTCTCGTCACAGCGTCACCATCACCCGCGTTTCAAGCTGTTGACGTCAGCGTGTGGTGGTTCCATGGTATTCATTGCGTCGTCAGCTAGGCGCTGGTATTCAACAGGCTTTAGTACAACCTATACATTAACCTAGGCCAAAACGTAAGCAAGAAGAATGCGCCGCGGAACCATTGAAATCGGCGAGATAAGCCTTCATTGTAGGCGTGTTCACATTGTTTGTGGGTTTGTCCCATAAATTTTTTCCCAAGATGTCTCACATTCCACATTCTCAAAGAACCCTATCCTCTGCAGAGCAAGATAGCCGCCAACACACACTTAGTTCCAGAAGGCAGCGGAAGACTTGGGTCAACGCGCATGTTATTGGGACTAGATACACAGAGCAAGGTGGCTGAAAATGTCACACAATGCCAATAACATTGGAAAAAAAGAAGACGGCAGCGACCAAAAACGAGGCTGCCACCAAAATTTCGCAATCCGTCAAAAAGGATGAGCACTTTTCAAAGCAGTTCCGGGCTCTGACCTGACCTGCTCGCCCTTTCACAAGCGCACCGGTACACAAGCTTGTCCCCGCCAACTGCCGGAAGCAGGCTGGCGCCTCTACCTCCCTGATCCATTCCTGCCGAGTGTCCTAGACACAAGGCCACGGATCAGGTGATGTTCACTAGGTCGTTGGGCGTATATGTGTTTATCGCGAACAGCCACGCATGACACGTCGCCACAATGACATTTGCGGCACGGCGGGCAACGTAAACTGTGGAACAAACGAAGAAACGTCAAAAAGATAAGCGGCACACGAGGCCGCCAATCGAACACGGCGTGACACGCGGTCGCACAAACGGCCTGAGCCATAAACCATTTCCGATTGGCCTTGTGTCATTGGGTACATTGGTAAGAATTGGCAACTTGGCAATTGTGACGCGCCCAACTTCTTCGGTCTTCGCATGGAATCAGCATCGTTCGATCATCTCGTCACAGCGTCACCATCACCCACGTTTCACGCCGTTGACGTCAGGGTGTGGTGGTTCCATGGTATTCATTGCGTCGTCAGCTAGACGCTGGTATTCAACAGTCTTTAGTACAACCTATACATTAACCTAGGCCAAAACGTAAGCAAGAAGAATGCGCCGCGGAACCATTGAAATCGGCGAGATAAGCCTTCATTGTAGGCGTGTTCACATTGTTCGTGGGTTTGTCCCATAAATTTTTTCCCAAGATGTCTCACATTCCACATTCTCAAAGAACCCTATCCTCTGCAGAGGAAGATAGCAGCCAAGACACACTTAGTTCCAGAAGCTAGCGGACAACTTGGGTCAACGCGCATGTTAATGGGACTAGATACACAGAGAAAGGTGGCTGAAAATGTCACACAATGCCAATAACATTGGAAAAAAAGAAGACGGCAGCGACGAAAAACGAGGCTGCCACCAAAATTTCCCAATCCGTCAGAAAGGGTGAGCACTTTTTAAACCAGTTCCGGGCTCTGACCCGACCTGCGCGCCCTTTCACAAACGCACCGGTACACAAGCTGCTCCCCGCCAACCGCCGGCAGCAGGCTGACGCCTCTACCTCCCTGATCCATTCCTGCCGAGTGTCCTAGACACAAGGCCACGGATCAGGTGATGTTCACTAGGTCGTTGGGCGTATATGTGTTTATCGAGAACAGCCACGCATGACACGTCGCCACACTGACGTTTGCGGCACGGCGGGCAACGTAAACTGTGGAACAAACGAAGAAACGTCCAAAAGATAAGCGGCACGCGAGGCCGGCAATCGAACACGGCGTGACACGCGGTCGCACAAACGGCATGAGCCATAACCCATTTCCGATTGGCCTTGTGTCATTGGGTACATTGGTCAGAATTGGCAACTTGGCAATTGTGACCCGCCCAACTTCTTCGGTCTTCGCATGGAATCAGCATCGTTCGATCATCTCGTCACAGCGTCACCATCACCCGCGTTTCACGCCGTTGACGTCAGCCTGTGGTGGTTCCATGGTATTCATTGCGTCGTCAGCATGACGCTGGTATTGAACAGCCTTCATTACAACCTATACATTAACCTAGGCCAAAACGTACGCAAGAAAAATGCGCCGCGGATCCATTGAAATCGGCGAGGTAAGCCTATGTTGAGGTGTGTTCAAATTGTTTGTGGGTTTGTCCAATAAATCTTTTCCCAAGACGTCTCACATTCCACATTCTCAAAGAACCCTATCCTCTACAGAGCAAGATAGCAGCCAACACACACTTAGTTGCAGAAGCCAGCGGACAACTTGGGTCAACGCGCATCTTAATGGGACTAGATACACAGAAGAGGATGGCTGAAAATGTAACTCGATGCCAATAACATTGGAAAAAAAGAAGACGGCAGCGATCAAAAACGAGGCTGCCACCAAAATTTCGCAATCCGTCGAAAATGGTGAGTACTTTTCAAAGCAGTTCCGGGCTGTGACCTGACCTGCGCCCCCTTTCACAAGCGCCCCGGTACACAAGCTGGTCCCCGCCAGCCGCCGGCAGCAGGCTGACGCCTCACCTCCCTGATCCATTCCTGCCGAGTGTCCTAGAAGCAAGGCCACGGATCAGGTCATGTTCACTAGGTCGTTGGGCGTATATGTGTTTAACGAGAACAGCCACGCATGACACGTCGCCACACTGACGTTTGCGGCACGGCGGGCAACGTAAACTGTGGAACAAACGAAGAAACGTCCAAAAGATAAGCGGCACGCGAGGCCGGCAATCGAACACGGCGTGACACGCGGTCGCAGAAACGGCATGAGCCGTAAACCATTTCCGATTGGCCTTGTGTCATTGGGTACATTGGTCAGAATTGGCAACTTGGGAATTGTAACCTGCCCAACTTCTGTCTTCGCATGGAATCAGCATCGTTCGATCGTCTCGTCACAGCGTCACCATCACCCGCGTTTCACGCTGTTGACGTCAGCGTCTGGTGGTTCCATGGTATTCATTGCGTCGTCAGCATGACGCTCGTATTCAACAGTCTTCAGTACAACCTATACATTAACCTAGACCAAAACATAAGCAAGAAGAATTCGCCGCGTAACCATTGAAATCGGCGAGATAAGCCTTCATTGTAGGTGTGTTCACATTGTTTGTGGGTTTGTCCCATAAATTCTTTCCCAAGATGTCTCAAATTCCACATTCTCAAAGAACCCTATCCTCTGCAGAGCAAGATAGCAGCCAGCACACACTTAGTTCCAGAAGCCAGCGGACAACTTGGGTCAACGCGCATGTTAATGGGACTAGATACACAGAGCAAGGTGGCTGAAAATGTCACTCAATGCCAATAACAATGGAAAAAAAGAAGACGGCAGCGACCAAAAACGAGGCTGCCACCAAAATTTCGCAATCTTCCAAAAAGGATGAGTACTTTTCAAAGCAGTTCCCGGCTCTGACCTAACCTGCGCGCCCTTTCACAAGCGCACCGGTACACAAGCTGGTCCCCGCCAACTGCTGGAAGCAGGCTGACGCCTCTACCTCCCTGATCCATTCCTGCCAAGTGTCCTAGACACAAGGCCACGGATCAGGTGATGTTCCCTAGGTCGTTGGGCGTATATGTGTTTATCGCGAACAGCCACGCATGGCACGTCGCCACACTGACAATTCCGGCACGGCGGGCAACGTAAACTGTGGAACAAACAAAGAAACGTCAAAAAGATAAGCGGCACACGAGGCCGGCAATCGAACACGGCGTGGCACGCGGTCGTAGAAACGGCTAGAGCCATTAACCATTTCCGATTGGCCTTGTGCCATTGGGTACATTGCTCAGAATTGGCAACTTGGGAATTGTGACGCGCCCAACTTCTTCTGTCTTCGCATGGAATCAGCATCGTTCGATCATCTCCTCACTGCGTCACCATCACCCGCGCTTGACACCGTTGACGCCAGCGTGTGGTGGTTCCATGGTATTCTTTGCGTCGTCAGCATCACGCTGGTATTCAACAGTCTTTAGTACAACCTATACATTAACCTAGATCGAAACGTAAGCAAGAAGAATGCGCCGCGGATCTATTGAAATCGGCGAGGTTAGCCGTCATTGTAGGTGTGTTCACATTGTTTGTGGGTTTGTCCGATAAATCTTTTCCCAAGATGTCTCACATTCCACATTCTCAAAGAACCTTATCCTCTGCAGAGCAAGATAGCAGCCAACACACACTTAGTTCCAGAAGCCAGCGGACAACTTGGGTCAACGCGCATGTTAATGGGACTAGATACACAGAGCAAGGTGGCTGAAAGTGTCACCTAATGCCAATAACAACGAAAAAAAAGAAGACGGCAGCGATCAAAAACGAGGCTGCCATCAAAATTTCGTAATGCGTCAAAAAGATGAGTACTTTTCAAAGCAGTTCCGGGCTCTGACCTGACCTGCTCGCCCTTTCACAAGCGCACCGGTACACAAGCTGGTCCCCGCCAACCGCCCGCAGGAGGCTGACGCCTCTAACTCCCTGATCCATTCGTGCCGAGTGTCCTAGACACAAGGCCACGGATCAGGTGATGATCACTAGGTCGTTCGGTGTATATGTGTTTATCGAGAACAGCCACGCATGACACGTCGCCACACTGACATTTGCGGCACGACGGGCAAAGTAAACTGTGGAACAAACGAAGAAAACTCAAGAAGTTACGCGGACTAGAAGGCCGGCAATAGAACACGGCGTGGCAAGCGGTCGTACAAACGGCCTGAGCCATAAACCATTTCCGATTGATCTTGTGCCATTGGGTACATTGGTCAGAATTGGCAACTTGGGAATTGTGACGCGCCCAACTTCTTCTGTCTTCACATGGAATCAGCATCGTTCGATCGTCTCGTCACAGCGTCACCATCACCCGCGTTTCACGCTGTTGACGTCAGCGTCTGGTGGCTCCATGGTATTCGTTGCGTCCTCAGCATGACGCTGGTATTCAACAGTCTTTAGTACAACCTATACATTAACCTAGGCCAAAACGTAAGCAAGAAGAATGCGCCGCGGAACCATTGAAATCGGCGAGATAAGCCTTCATTGTAGGTGTGTTCACATTGTTTGTGGGTTTGTCCCATAAATTTTTTCCCAAGATGTCTCACATTCCACATTCTCAAGGAACCCTATCCTCTGCAGAGCAAGATAGCAGCCAACACACACTTAGATCCAGAAGCCAGCGGACAACTTGGGTCAACGCGCATGTTAATGGGACTAGATACACAGAAGAAGGTGGCTGAAAATATAACTCAATGCCAATAACATTGGAAAAAAAGAAGACGGCAGCGATCAAAAACGAGGCTGCCACCAAAATTTCGCAATCCGTCAAGAATAGTGAGTACTTTTCAAAGCAGTTCCGGGCTGTGACCTGACTTGCGCGCCCTTTCACAAGCGCCCCGGTACACAAGCTGGTAACCGCCGGCAGCAGGCTGACACCTCACCTCCCTGATCCATTCCTGCCTAGTGTCCTAGACACAAGGCCACGGATAAGGTGATGTTCACTAGGTCTTTGGGCTTATATGTGTTTATCGAAAACAGCCACGCATGACACGTCGCCACACTGACATTTGCGGCACGACGGGCAACGTAAACTGTGGAACAAACGAAGAAAAGTCAAAAAGTTACGCGGAATAGAAGGCCGGCAAAAGAACACGGCGTGGCAAGGGGTCGTACAAACGGCCTGAGCCATAAACCATTTCCGATTGATCTTGTGCCATTGGGTACATTGGTCAGAATTGGCAACTTGGGAATTGTGACGCGCCCAACATCTTCTGTCTTCGCATGGAATCAGCATCGTTCGATCGTCTCGTCACAGCGTCACCATCACCCACGTTTCACGCTGTTGACGTTAGTGTCTGCTGGCTCCATGGTATTCGTTGCGTCCTCAGCATAACGCTGGTATTCAACAGTCTTCAGTACAACCTATACATTAACCTAGGCCAAAACGTAAGCAAGAAGAATGCGCCGCAGAACCATTGAAATCGGCGAGATAAGCCTTCATTGTAGGTGTGTTCACATTGTTTGTGGGTTTGTCCCATAAATTTTTTCCCAAGATGTCTCACATTCCACATTCTCAAAGAACCCTATCCTCTGCAGAGCAAGATAGCAGCCAACACACACTTAGATCCAGAAGCCAGCGGACAACTTGGGTCAACGCGCATGTTAATGGGACTAGATACACAGAAGAAGGTGGCTGAAAATATCACTCAGTGCCAATAACATTGGAAAAAAAGAAGACGGCAGCGATCAAAAACGAGGCTGCCACCAAAATTTCGCAATCCGTCAAGAATTGTGAGTACTTTTCAAAGCAGTTCCGGGCTGTGACCTGACCTGCGCGCCCTTTCACAAGCGCCCCGGTACACAAGCTGGTAACCGCCGGCAGCAGGCTGACACCTCACCTCCCTGATCCATTCCTGCCTAGTGTCCTAGACACAAGGCCACGGATAAGGTGATGTTCACTAGGTCGTTGGGCTTATATGTGTTTATCGAAAACAGCCACGCATGACACGTCGCCACACTGACATTTGCGGCACGACGGGCAACGTAAACTGTGGAACAAACGAAGAAAAGTCAAAAAGATACGCGGAACAGAAGGCCGGCAATACAACACGGCGTGGCACGCGGTCGTACAAACGGCCTGAGCCATAAACCATTTCCGATTGGTCTTGTGCCATTGGGTACATTGGTCAGAATTGGCAACTTGGGAATTGTGACGCGCCCAACTTCTTCTGTCTTCGCATGGAATCAGCATCGTTCGATCGTCGCGTCACAGCGTCACCATCACCCGCGTTTCACGCTGTTGACGTCAGCGTCTGGTGGCTCCATGGTATTCGTTGCGTCCTCAGCATGACGCTGGTATTCAACAGTCTTCAGTACAACCTATACATTAACCTAGATCAAAACGTAAGCAAGAAGAATGCGCCGCGGATCCATTGAAATCGGCGAGGTTAGCATTCATTGTAGGTGTGTTCACATTGTTTGTGGGTTTCTCCAATAAATCTTTTCCCAAGATGTCTCACATTCCACATTCTTAAAGAACCCTATCCTCTGCAGAGCAAGATAGCAGCCAACACACACTTAGTTCAAGAAGCCAGCGGACAACTTGGGTCAACGCGCATGTTAATGGGACTAGATACACAGAAGAAGGTGCTGAAAATGTAACTCAATGCCAATAACATTGGAAAAAAAGAAGACGGCAGCGATCAAAAATGAGGCTGCCATCAAAATTTCGTAATGCGTCAAAAAGATGAGTACTTTTCAAAGCAGTTCCGGGCTCTGACCTGACCTGCTCGCCCTTTAACAAGCGCACCGGTACACAAGCTGGTCCCCGCCAACCGCTCGCAGCAGGCTGACGCCTCTACCTCCCTGATGCATTCCTGCCGAGTGTCCTAGACACAAGGCCACGGATCAGGTGATGTTCTCTAGGTCGTTGGGCGTATATGTGTTTATCGAGAACAGCCACGCATGGCACGTCGCCACACTGACGTTTGCGGCACGGCAGGCAACGTAAACTGTGGAACAAACGAAGAAACGTCCAAAAGATAAGCGGCACGCGAGGCCGGCAATCGAACACGGCGTGACACGCGGTCGCACAAACGGCCTGAGCCATAAACCATTTCCGATTGATCTTGTGCCATTGGGTACATTGGACAGAATTGGCAACTTGGGAATTGTGACGCGCCCAACATCTTCTGTCTTCGCATGGAATCAGCATCGTTCGATCGTCTCGTCACAGCGTCACCATCACCCGCGTTTCACGCTGTTGACGTCAGTGTCTGCTGGCTCCATGGTATTCGTTGCGTCCTCAGCATGACGCTGGTATTCAACAGTCTTCAGTACAACCTATACATTAACCTAGGCCAAGACGTAAGCAAGAAGAATGCGCCGCAGAACCATTGAAATCGGCGAGATAAGCCTTCATTGTAGGTGTGTTCACATTGTTTGTGGGTTTGTCCCATAAATTTTTTCCCAAGATGTCTCACATTCCACATTCTCAAAGAACCCTATCCTCTGCAGAGCAAGATAGCAGCCAACACACACTTAGATCCAGAAGCCAGCGGACAACTTGGGTCAACGCGCATGTTAATGGGACTAGATACACAGAAGAAGGTGGCTGAAAATATCACTCAGTGCCAATAACATTGGAAAAAAGAAGACGGCAGCGATCAAAAACGAGGCTGCCACCAAAATTTCGCAATCCGTCAAGAATAGTGAGTACTTTTCAAAGCAGTTCCGGGCTGTGACCTGACCTGCGCGCCCTTTCACAAGCGCCCCGGTACACAAGCTGGTAACCGACGGCAGCAGGCTGACACCTCACCTCCCTGATCTATTTCTGCCTAGTGTCCTAGACACAAGGCCACGGATAAGGTGATGTTCACTAGGTCGTTGGGCTTATATGTGTTTATCGAAAACAGCCACGCATGACACGTCGCCACACTGACATTTGCGGCACGACGGGCAACGTAAACTGTGGAACAAACGAAGAAAAGTCAAAAAGATACGCGGAACAGAAGGCCGGCAATACAACACGGCGTGGCACGCGGTCGTACAAACGGCCTGAGCCATAAACCATTTCCGATTGGTCTTGTGCCATTGGGTACATTGGTCAGAATTGGCAACTTGGGAATTGTGACGCGCCCAACTTCTTCTGTCTTCGCATGGAATCAGCATCGTTCGATCGTCGCGTCACAGCGTCACCATCACCCGCGTTTCACGCTGTTGACGTCAGCGTCTGGTGGCTCAATGGTATTCGTTGCGTCCTCAGCATGACGCTGGTATTCAACAGTCTTCAGTACAACCTATACATTAACCTAGATCAAAACGTAAGCAAGAAGAATGCGCCGCGGATCCATTGAAATCGGCGAGGTTGGCCTTCATTGTAGGTGTATTCACATTGTTTGTGGGTTTGTCCAATAAATCTTTTCCCAAGATGTCTGACATTCCACATTCTTAAAGAACCCTATCCTCTGCAGAGCAAGATAGCAGCCAACACACACTTAGTTCCAGAAGCTAGCGGACAACTTGGGTCAACGCGCATGTTAATGGGACTAGATACACACAGGAAGGTGGCTGAAAATGTCACACAATGCCAATAACATTGGAAAGAAAGAAGACGGCAGCGACCAAAAACGAGGCTGCCACCAAAATTTCGCAATCCGTCAAAAAGGATGAGTACTTTTCAAAGCAGTTCCGGGCTCTTACCTGACCTGCTCGCACTTTCACAAGCGCGCCGGTACACAAGCTTGTCCCCGCCTACCACCGGCGGCAGGCTTCACCTCTACCTCCCTGATCCATTCCTGCCGAGTGTCCTAGACACAAGGCCACGGATCAGGTGATGTTCACTAGGTCGTTGGGCGTATATGTGTTTATCGAGAACAGCCATGCATGACACGTCGCCACACTGACATTTGCGGCACGGCGGGCAACGTAAACTGTAGAACAAACGAAGAAACGTCAAAAAGATCAGCGGCACACGAGGCCGGCAATCGAACACGGCGTGATACGCGGTCGCACAAACGGCCTGAGCCATAAACCACTTCCGATTGGCCTTGTGTCATTGGGTACATTGGTCAGAATTGGCAACTTGGCAATTGTGACGCGCCCAACTTCTTCGGTCTTCGCATGGAATCAGCATCGTTCGATCATCTCGTCACAGCGTCACTATCACCCGCGTTTCACGCCGTTGACGTCAGCGTGTGGTGGTTCCATGGTATTCATTCCGTCGTCAGCATGACGCTGGTATTCAACAGCCTTCAGTACAACCTATACATTAACCTAGGCCAAAACGTAAGCAAGAAGAATGCGCCGCGGATCCATTGAAATCGGCGAGGTAACGTTCATTGTAGGTGTGTTCACATTAATTGTGGGTTTGTCCCTTAAAATGTTTCCCAAGACGTCTCACATGCCACATTGTCAGAGAACCCTATCGTCTGCAGAGCAAGATAGCAGCCAACACGCTCTTAGTTCCAGAAGCCAGCGGACAACTTGGGTCAACGCCCCTTTCAATGGGACTAGATACACCGAGGAAGGTGGCTGAAAATCTCACACAATGCCAATAACATTGGAAAAAAAGAAGACGGCAGCGACCAAAAACGAGGCTGCCACCAAAAATTTGGTAAGCCGTCAAAAATGCTGAGTACTTTCAAAGCAGTTCCGGGCTCTGACCTGACCTACTCGCCCTTTCACAAGCGCACAGGTACACAAGCTGGTCCCCGCCAACCGCCGTCAGCAGGCTGACGCCTCTACCTCCCTGATCCATTCCTGCGGAGTGTCCTAGACACAAGGCCACGGATCAGGTGATGATCACTAGGTGGTTGGGCGTATATGTGTTTCTCGAGAACAGCCACGCATGACACGTCGCCACACTGACAATTGCGGCACGGCGGGCAACGTAAAGTGGGGAACAAACGAATAAACGTCAGAAAGATAAGCGGCACACGAGGGCGGCAATCGAACACGGCGTGGCACGCGGTCGTAAAAACGGCCCGAGCCATAAACCATTTCCGGTTGGCCTTGTGTCATTGGGTACATTGGTCAGAATTGGCAACTTGGCAATTGTGACCCGCCCAACTTCTTCGGTCTTCGCATGGAATCAGCATCGTTCGATCATCTCGTCACAGCGTCACCATCACCCGCGTTTCACGCCGTTGACGTCAGCGTGTGGTGGTTCCATGGTATTCATTGCGTCGTCAGCATGACGCTGGTATTCAACAGCCTTCATTACAACCTATACATTAACCTAGGCCAAAACGTACGCAAGAAAAATGCGCCGCGGATCCATTGAAATCGGCGAGGTAAGCCTATGTTGGATGTGTGTTCAAATTGTATGTGGGTTTGTCCAATAAATCTTTTCCCAAGATGTCTCACATTCCACATTCTCAAAGAACCGTATCCTCTACAGAGCAAGATAGCAGCCAACACACACTTAGTTCCAGAAGGCAGCGGACAACTTGGGTCAACGCGCATGTTAATGGGACTAGATACACAGAACAAGGTGGCTGAAAATGTCACTCAATGCCAATAACATTGGAAAAAAAGAAGACAGCAGCGATAAAAAACTAGGCTGCCACCAAAATTTCGCAATCCGTCAAAAATGGTGAGTACTTTTCAAAGCAGTTCCGGGCTGTGACCTGACCTGCGCGCCCTTTCACAAGCGCCCCGGTACACAAGCTGGTCCCCGCCAACCGCCGGCAGCAGGCTGACGCCTCACCTCCCTGATCCATTCCTGCCGAGTGTCCTAGACACAAGGCCACGGATCAGGTGATGTTCACTAGGTCGTTGGGCGTATATGTGTTTATCATGAACAGACACGCATGACGCGTCGCCACACTGACAATTGCGGCACGGCGGGCAACGTAAACTGTGGAACAAACGAAGAAACGTCAAAAAGATAAGCGGCACACGAGGCCGGCAATCAAACACGGCGGGGCACGCGGTCGTACAAACGGCCTGAGCCATAAACCATTTCCGATTGGCCTTGTGCCATTGGGTACATTGGTCAGAATTGGCAGCTTGCGAATTGTGACGTGCCCAACTTCGGTCTTCGCATGGAAGCAGCATCGGTCGATCGTCTCGTCACAGCGTCACCATCACCCGCGTTTAACGCCGTTGCCGTCAGCGTGTGGTGGCTCCGTGGTATTCATTCCGTCGTCAGCATGACGCTGGTATTCAACAGCCTTCAGTACAACCTATACATTACCATAGGCCCAAACGTAAGCAAGAAGAATGCACCGCGGATCCATTGAAATCGGCGAGGTAAACCTTCATTGTAGGTGTGTTCACATTGTTTGTGAGTTTGTCCCTTAAAATGTTTTTCCAGATGTCTCACAAGCCACATTGCCAGAGAACCCTATCGTCTGCAGAGCTAGATAGCAGCCAACACACTCTTAATGGAAAGTAAGCCGCCTGGTGCCACTCTTAAAGCAGGGCAAATCCCCATTAGAACTCACCTCTTACCGCCCAATAGCGCTGGCCAGCTGTGTAGGAAAGATAATGGAACGGATGATCCTCGGCCGCCTGGAATGGTACCTTGAATACTACAAGATGTATCCGATTTCCATGGCTGGTTTCCGACGTGACCGCTCTTCCATCGACAATGTAGTTGATCTCGTTTCATATGTCCAGCACGAAAGGTCCCGTAAGCCTATATCTGCAGCTTTATTCTTAGATGTGAAAGGGGCATACGATAACTTATTACATGAGGCCATTCTCGACGCCCTTGCGACGGTTGGCCTCAGTGGTCGAGTTTTTTTGTGGATTGCAAGTTACCTATCTGCAAGATCATTCTTTGTGTTAACTGACGATGGCCCAACTACGCGACGCTATACCAGCAGGGGCGTTCCTCAAGGCGGTGCTCTCAGCCCGACGCTATTCAACCTCGCTCTTGTTGGACTTGCTGAATACTTGCCAACTACCATCAAAATTTCAATATACGCTGACGACATCTGTGTCTGGACTTCGGCAGTCACACGTCCTCAGATACGTGCGCGACTTCAAAGAGCGGCCACTTTGACAGCGAACTACTTGTGTAAACAGGGTCTCAGCATATCACCAGAAAAATGCGCACTAGTAGCATTTACTCGCAAACCGATGACGCCTTATATCATCTCAATCAATGGGCGGACCATTTCCTATGTCCGAACCCACAGATTCCTTGGCGTAATTATTGACCGAGACCTCTGTTGGAGCACGCACGTGGCCTACATGAAACGGCGCCTGACAGCAACTTCCCAGGTGTTTAAATACTTGACAGGAAAGACGTGGGGGATGTCAGTAGACGCAATGCTTAAACTTCACAGAGCTCTCTTTCTCGGTTTTCTAAGATATAGTCTACCTGTACTGACCAACACCTGCAAGACAAATATTCGTGTTCTGCAGGCAGCACAAGCTCAAGCACTCAGAGTCTGCCTTGGTTTGCCCAGATGCACGTCAACAGAGGCAACTCTTGCGATTGCTCGGGACCATCGAATGCGAACTCACATTACGGTGGAAGCCCTGAGAACGCACATCAGACATTTTGCACGTGCCACCTATCACCACCTTGCAGCACTACCTTCAGACAGGCACCAATCATCATTCTCTAAAACTATCATCAAATACAACGACAAACTTCCATCGGGCTTCACCGCTGCATCTAAACCATCGATACCCCCTTGGTGTCTTATCAGCCCCACAGTCCATCTCAGTGTACCAGGAATCGGGAAAAAGTCTGAACTGTCGTCGCCTGTGCTGAAACAACTGTCTCTGCTTCTTCTGCACGAGAGGTACGCGGACAGTGAACACATTTATACAGATGGTTCCACAAACATGCAGTGTTCGTCCGGTGCTGTGGTTGTCCCAGCAAAAGCTATTACCATCAGCTTTAGGACTGACCACCCAACATCATCGACATCTGCTGAACTAGCTGCTCTTCGCGCTGCACTTCGTTTCGTCAATCGGGAGCCACCTCGACAATTGTCAATCTTCAGCGACTCAAGGGCAGCCCTACAATCTGTACTATCAGCTCTGCGTCACGGGCCATTCGAACAGCTCGTATTCGATATTAGATGCCTACTGCATACAACACAGGAGAAAGGACACCACGTGACGTTTCAGTGGCTGCCAAGTCACTGCGGCGTCACTGGAAACGAAGATGCGGATAATGCCGCTCGGGCAGCTCTTGAAGACGCACAAGAAGAGGCCATACCGCTTTCACGATCCGACGCAGCTAGCAGACTTCGACTGCTTGCACAGGAGATCACGCTATCTCTATGGTGCACACCAAACAGCCAGACCAACCAGAGCAACCGTCAATACCATCTGCCCTCGTTGATGCATCTCTATATGCCAACTGGACTCCGCCGAAGAGAGGCGACCCTGCTTTATCGCTTATGGCTAGGGGTGGCTTTCACGAAATCTTACTCCTTCCGCATTGGAATGGCCGACAACGCTCTCTGTAATGCCTGTTTTTGCGAGGAGACGCTGGAACATATTCTGTGCGACTGTCCTGAATATAATGTTCAGCGACAGTCCCTGGCATCTGTTCAAGCGCACCTTGACAGTAGACCATTGTCCCTCGACACGATTTTCACATGCCGCCGACAGAAGACATCGCAGGTGAAGACGACAAAGGGACTACTTCGGTTTTTGAAAGAGACTGGATTGGACAAGCGGCTGTGAGAGTGATGTCATGTACCATGCCAGATTGATGGACTCCAACGGACGATGTGTGTGTGCTGTGCTATGTGCTCTCACTCCCTCTTCCCCTTCCCCATCTTTAATATCCCCCATCCTTCCCCCATGTGTAGGGTAGCAAACCGGTTAAGCTAAACTGGTTAACCTCCCTACCTTTCCTTCTCCACTTTTTCCTTCCTTCCTTCCTCCTTAGTTCCAGAAGCCAGCGGACAACTTGGGTCAACGCGCGCGTGAAAGGGAATAGATACACAGAGGAAGGTTGCTGAAAATGTCACACAATGCCAATAACGTTAAAAAAAAAAGAAGACGGCAGCGACGAAAACGAGGCTGCCACCAAAATTTCGCAATCCATCAAAAAGGGTGAGCACTTTTCAAAGCAGTTCCGGGCTCTGACCCGACCTTCGCGTCCTTTCACAAGCGCACCGGTACAAAAGCTGGTCCCCGCCAACCGCCGGCAGCAGGCTGACGCCTCTACCTCCCTGATCCATTCCTGCCGAGTGTCCTAGAAGCAAGGCCACGGATCACGTGATCTTCGCTGGGTCGGGTGGCGTTTATGTGTTTATCGAGAACAGGCACGCATGACATGTCGCCACACTGACAATTGCGGCACGGCGGGCAACGTAATCTGTGGAACAAAAGAAGAAACGTCCAAAAGATAACCGGCACAGAAGGCCGGCAATCCAACACGGCGTGGCACGCGGTCGTACAAATAGCCTGAGCCATAAACCATTTCCGATTGGCCTTGTGCCATTGGGTACATTGGTGAGAATTGGCAACTTGGGAATTGTGACGCGCACAATTTCTTCGGTCTTCGCATGGAATCAGCATCGTTCGATCGTCTCGTCACAGCGTCACCATCACCCGCGTTTCACGCCGTTGACATCAGCGTGTGGTGGCTCCATGGTATTCATTGCGTCGTCAGCATGACGCTCGTATTCAACAGCCTTCAGTACAACCTATACATTAACATAGGCCAAAACGTAAGCAAGAAGAATGCCCTGCGGATCCAATGAAATCGGCGACGTAAGCCTTCATTGTAGGTGTGTTCACATTATTTGTGGGTTTGTCCCTTAAAATGTTTCCCAAGATGTCTCACGAGCGACATTCTCAGAGAACCCTATCGTCTGCAGAGCAACATAGCAGTCAACACACTCTTAGTTCCAGAAGCCAGCGGACAACTTGGGTCAACGCGCACGTGAAAGGGACTAGATACAAAGAGTAAGGTGGCTGAAAATGTCACTCAATGCCAATAACATTGAAAAAAAAAGAAGACGGCAGCGACCAAAAACGAGGCTGCTACCAAAATTTCCCAATCCGTCATAAAGGGTGAGCACTTTTTAAACCAGTTCCGGGCTCTGACCCGACCTGCGCGCCCTTTCACAAACGCACCTGTACACAAGCTGGTCCCCGCCAACCGCCGGCAGCAGGCTGACGCCGCTACCTCCCTGATCCATTCCTGCCGAGTGTCCTAGACGCAAGGCCACGGATCAGGTGATGTTCGCTAGGTCGTTGGGCGTATATGTGTTTATCGAGAACAGCCACGCATGACACGTCGTCACACTGACAATTGCGGCACGGCCTGCAACGTAAACTGTGGAACAAACGAAGAAACGTCAAAAAGATGAGCGGCACAGAAGGCCGGCAAACCAACACAGCGTGGCACGCGGTGGTACAAATAGCCTGAGCCATAAGCCATTTCCAATTGGCCTTGTGCCATTGGGTACAGTGGTGAGAATTGGCAACTTGGGAATTGTGACGCGCCCAACTTCTTCGGTCTTCGCATGGAATCAGCATCGTTCAATCGTCTCATCACAGCGTCACCATCACCCGCGTTTCACGCCGTTGACGTCAGCGTGTGGTGGCTCCATGGTATTCATTGCGTCGTCAGCATGACGCTGGTATTCAACAGTCTTCAGTACAACCTATGCATTGACCTAGACCAAAACATAAGCAAGAAGAATGCGCCGCGTAACCATTGAAATCGGCGAGATAAGCCTTCATTGTAGGTGTGTTCACATTGTTTGTGGGTTTGTCCCATAAATTCTTTCTCAAGATGTCTCAAATTCCACATTCTCAAAGAACCCTATCCTCTGTAGAGCAAGATAGCAGCCAACACACACTTAGTTCCAGAAGCCAGCGGACAACTTGGGTCAACGCGCATGTTAATGGGACTAGATACACAGAGGAAGGTGGCTGAAAATGTCACACAATGCCAATAACATTAAAAAAAAGAAGACGGCAGCGACGAAAACGAGGCTGCCACCAAAATTTCGCAATCCATCAAAAAGGGTGAGCACTTTTCAAAGCAGTTCCGGGCTCTGACCCGACCTTCGCGTCCTTTCACAAGCGCACCGGTACAAAAGCTGGTCCCCGCCAACCGCCGGCAGCAGGCTGACGCCTCTACCTCCCTGATCCATTCCTGCCGAGTGTCCTAGAAGCAAGGCCACCGATCACGTGATCTTCGCTGGGTCGGGTGGCGTTTATGTGTTTCTCGAGAACAGGCACGCATGACATGTTGCCACACTGACAATTGCGGCACGGCGGGCAACGTAAACTGTGGAACAAAAGAAGAAACGTCCAAAAGATAACCGCCACAGAAGGCCGGCAATCCAACACGGCGTGGCACGCGGTCGTAGAAACGGCCTGAGCCATAAAACATTTCCGATTGGCCTTGTGCCATTGTGTACAGTGGTGAGAATTGGCAACTTGGGAATTGTGACGCGCCCATTTTCTTCGGTCTTCTCATGGAATCAACATCGTTCGATCGTCTCATCACAGCGTCAACATCTCCCGCATTTCACGCCGTTGACGTCAGCGTGTGGTGGCTCCATGGTATTCATTGCGTCGTCAGCATGACGCTGGTATTCAACAGTCTTCAGTCCAACCTATGCATTAACCTAGACCAAAACATAAGCAAGAAGAATGCGCCACCTAACCATTGAAATCGGCGAGATAAGCCTTCATTGTAGGTGTGTTCACATTGTTTGTGAGTTTGTCCCATAAATTCTTTCCCAAGATGTCTCAAATTCCACATTCTCAAAGAACCCTATCTTCTGCACAGCAAGATAGCAGCCAACACACACTTAGTTCCAGAAGCCAGCGGACAACTTGGGTCAACGCGCATGTTAATGGGACTAGATACACAGAAGAAGGTGGCTGAAAATATCACTCAATGCCAATAACATTGGAAAAAAAGAAGACGGCAGCGATCAAAAACGAGGCTGCCACCAAAATTTCGCAATCCGTCAAGAATAGTTAGTACTTTTTAAAGCAGTTCCGGGCTGTGACCTGACCTGCGCGCCCTTTCACAAGCGCCCCGGTACACAAGCTGGTAACCGCCGGCAGCAGGCTGACACCTCACCTCCCTGATCCATTCCTGCCTAGTGTCCTAGACACAAGGCCACGGATAAGGTGATGTTCACTAGGTCGTTGGGCTTATATGTGTTTATCGAAAACAGCCACGCATGACACGTCGCCACACTGACATTTGCGGCACGACGGGCAACGTAAACTGTGGAACAAACGAAGAAAAGTAAAAAAGATACGCGGAACAGAAGGCCGGCAATACAACACGGCGTGGCACGCGGTCGTACAAACGGCCTGAGCCATAAACCATTTCCGATTGGGCTTGTGCCATTGGGTACATTGGTCAGAATTGGCAACTTGGCAATTGTGACGCGCCCAACTTTTTCGGTCTTCGAATGCAATCAGCATCGTTCGTTCGTCTCGTCACAGCGTCACCATCGCCCGCGTTTCACGCCGTTGACGTCAGCGTGTGGTGGCTCCATGGTATTCGTTGCGTCGTCAGCATAACGCTGGTATACAACAGTCTTCAGTACAACCTATACATTAACCTGGGCCAGAACGTAAGCAAGAAGAATGCGCCACGGATCCATTGAAATCGGTGAGGTAACGTTCATTGTAGGTGTGTTCACATTAATTGTGGGTTTGTCCCTTGAAATGTTTCCCCAGACGTCTCGCATGCCAGATCGTCAGAGAACCCTATCGTCTGCAGAGCAAGATAGCAGCCAACACGCTCTTAGTTCCAGAAGCCAGCGGACAACTTGGGTCAACGCGCATGTCAATGGGACTAGATACACAGAGGAAGGTGGCTGAAAATGTTACAAATACCAATAACATTGGAAAAAAAGAAGACGGCAGCGACCAAAAGCGAGGCTGCCAGCAAAATTTCGCAAACCGTCCAAAAGGATGAGTACTTTTCAAAGCAGTTCCGGGCTCTGATCTGACCTGTGCGCCCTTTCACAAGCGCACCGGTACACAAGCTGGTCCCCGCCAACCGCCGTCAGCAGGCTGACGACTCTACATCCCTGATGCATTCCTGCCGAGTGTCCTAGACACAAGGCCACGGATTAGGCGATGTTCACTAGGTCGTTGGGCGTATATGTGTTTATCGAGAACAGCCAAGCATGACACGTCGCCACACTGACATTTGCGGCACGGCGGGGAACGTAAACTGTGGAACAAACGAAGAAACGTCAAAAAGATAAGCGGCACACGAGGCCGGCAATCGAACACGGCGTGACACGCGGTCGTACAAACGGCCTGAGCCATAAACCATTTCCGATTGGCCTTATGCCATTGGGTACCTTGGTCAGAATTGGCAACTTGGGAATTGTAACGCGCCCAACTTCTGTCTTCGCATGGAATCAGCATCGTTCGATCGTCTCGTCACAGCGTCACCATCACCCGCGTTTCACGCTGTTGACGTCAGCGTGTGGTGGTTCCATGGTATTCATTGCGTCGTCAGCATGACGCTGGTATTCAACAGTCTTCAGTACAACCTATACATTAACCTAGACAAAAACATAAGCAAGAAGAATGCGCCACGTAACCATTGAAATCGGCGAGATAAGCCTTCATTGTAGATGTGTTCACATTGTTTGTGGGTTTGTCCCATAAATTCTTTCCCAAGATGTCTCAAATTCCACATTCTCAAAGAACCCTATCCTCTGCAGAGCGAGATAGCAGCCAACACACACTTAGTTCCAGAAGCCAGCGGACAACTTGGGTCAACGCGCATGTTAATGGGACTAGATACACAGAAGAAGGTGGCTGAAAATATCACTCAATGCCAATAACATTGGAAAATAAGAAGACGGCAGCGATCAAAAACGAGGCTGCCACCAAAATTTCGCAATCCGTCAAGAATAGTGAGTACTTTTCAAAGCAGTTCCGGGCTGTGACCTGACCTGCGCGCCCTTTCACAAGCGCCCCGGTACACAAGCTGGTAACCGCCGGCAGCAGGCTGACACCTCACCTCCCTGATCCATTCCTGCCTAGTGTCCTAGACACAAGGCCACGGATAAGGTGATGTTCACTAGGTCGTTGGGCTTATATGTGTTTATCGAAAACAGCCACGCATGACACGTCACCACACTGACATTTGCGGCACGACGGGCAACGTAAACTGTGGAACAAACGAAGAAAAGTCAAAAAGATACGCGGAACAGAAGGCCGGCAATACAACACGGCGTGGCACGCGGTCGTACAAACGGCCTGAGCCATAAACCATTTCCGATTGGGCTTGTGCCATTGGGTACATTGGTCAGAATTGGCAACTTGGCAATTGTGACGCGCCCAACTTTTTCGGTCTTCGAATGGAATCAGCATCGTTCGTTCGTCTCGTCACAGCGTCACCATCACCCGCGTTTCACGCCGTTGACGTCAGCGTGTGGTGGCTCCATGGTATTCGTTGCGTCGTCAGCATAACGCTGGTATACAACAGTCTTCAGTACAACCTATACATTAACCTGGGCCAAAACGTAAGCAAGAAGAATGCGCCGCGGATCCATTGAAATCGGCGAGGTAACGTTCATTGTAGGTGTGTTCACATTAATTCTGGGTTTGTCCCTTAAAATGTTTCCCCAGACGTCTCACATGCCAGATTGTCAGAGAACCCTATCGTCTGCAGAGCAAGATAGCAGCCAACACGCTCTTAGTTCCAGAAGCCAGCGGACAACTTGGGTCAACACCCCTTTCAATGGGACTAGATACACCGAGGAAGGTGGCTGAAAATGTCACACACTGCCAATAGCATTGGAAAAAAAAAAGACGGCAGCGACCAAAAACGAGGCTGCCACCAAAATTTGGTAATCCGTCAAAAATGATGAGTACTTTCAAAGCAGTTCCGGGCTCTGACCTAACCTACTCGCCCTTTCACAAGCGCACCGGTACACAAGCTGGTCCCGCCAACCGCCGGCAGCAGGCTGACGCCTCCAACTCTCTGGTCCATTCGTGCCGAGTGCCCTAGACACAAGGCCACGGATCAGGTGATGTTCACTAGGTCGTTGGGCGTATATGTGTTTATCGCGAACAGCCACGCATGAGACGTCGCCACACTGACAATACCGGCACGGCGGGCAACGTAAACTGTGGAACAAACAAAGAAACGTCAAAAAGATAAGCGGCACACGAGGCCGGCAATCGAACACGGCGTGGCACGCGGTCGTAGAAACGGCCTGAGCCATAAACCATTTCCGATTGGCCTTCTGCCATTGGGTACATTGGTCAGAATTGGCAACTTGGGAATTGTGACGCGCCCAACTTCTTCTGTCTTCGCATGGAATCAGCATCGTTCGATCGTCTCGTCACAGCGTCACCATCACCCGCGTTTCACGCTGTTGACGTCAGCGTGTGGTGGTTCCATGGTATTCATTGCGTCGTCAGCATGACGCTGGTATTCAACAGTCTTCAGTACAACCTATACATTAACCTAGGCCAAAACGTAAGCAAGAAGAATGCGCCACGTAACCATTGAAATCGGCGAGATAAGCCTTCATTGTAGGTGTGTTCACATTGTTTGTGGGTTTGTCCCATAAATTCTTTCTCAAGATGTCTCAAATTCCACATTCTCAAAGAACCCTATCCCCTGCAGAGCAAGATAGCAGCCAACACACACTTAGTTCCAGAAGCCAGCGGACAACTTGGGTCAACGCGCATGTTAATGGGACTAGATACACAGAGCAAGGTGGCTGAAAATGTCACTCATTGCCAATAACAATGGAAAAAAAGAAGACGGCAGCGACCAAAAACGAGGCTGCCAACAAAATTTCGCAATCCTCCAAAAAGGATGAGTACTTTTCAAAGCAGTTCCCGGCTCTGACCTGACCTGCGCGCCCTTTCACAAGCGCACCGGTACACAAGCTGGTCCCCGCCAACTGCCGGAAGCAGGCTGACGCCTCTACCTCCCTGATCCATTCCTGCCGAGTGTCCTAGACACAAGGCCACGGATCAGGTGATGTTCACTAGGTCGTTGGGCGTATATGTGTTTATCGCGAACAGCCACGCATGACACGTCGCCACACTGACAATACCGGCACGGCGGGCAACGTAAACTGTGGAACAAACAAAGAAACGTCAAAAAGATAAGCGGCACAAGAGGCCGGCAATCGAACACGGCGTGGCACGCGGTCGTAGAAACAGCCTGAGCCATAAACCATTTCCGATTGGCCTTGTGCCATTGGGTACATTGGTCAGAATTGGCAACTTGGGAATTGTGACGCGCCCAACTTCTTCTGTCTTCGCATGGAATCAGCATCGTTCGATCGTCTCGTCACAGCGTCACCATCACCCGCGTTTCACGCTGTTGACGTCAGCGTGTGGTGGTTCCATGGTATTCATTGCGTCGTCAGCATGACGCTGGTATTCAACAGTCTTCAGTACAACCTATACATTAACCTAGGCCAAAACGTAAGCAAGAAGAATGCGCCACGGAACCATTGAAATCGGAGAGATAAGCCTTCATTGTAGGTGTGTTCACATTGTTTGTGGGTTTGTCCCATAAATTTTTTCCCAAGATGTCTCACATTCCACATTCTCAAAGAACCCTATCCTCTGCAGAGGAAGATAGCAGCCAACACACACTTAGTTCCAGAAGCTAGCGGACAACTTGGGTCAACGCGCATGTTAATTGGACTAGATACACAGAGCAAGGTGGCTCAAAATGTCACTCAATGCCAATACAATGGAAAAAAAGAAGACGGCAGCGACCAAAAACGAGGCTGCCACCAAAATTTCGCAATCTTTCAAAAAGGATGAGTACTTTTTAAAGCAGTTCCCGGCTCTGACCTGACCTGCGCGCCCTTTCACAAGCGCACCGGTACACAAGCTTGTCCCCGCCAACTGCCGGAAGCAGGCTGACGCCTCTACCTCCCTGATCCATTCCTGCCGAGTGTCCTAGACACAACGCCACGGATCAGGTGATGTTCACTAGGTCGTTGGGCGTATATGTGTTTATCGAGAACAGCCACGCATGACACGTCGCCACACTGACGTTTGCGGCACGGCGGGCAACGTAAACTGTGGAACAAACGAAGAAACGTCAAAAAGATAAGCGGCACACGAGGCCGGCAATCGAACACGGCGTGACACGCGGTCGCACAAACGGCCTGAGCCATAAACCATTTCCGATTGGCCTTGTGTCATTGGGTACATTGGTCAGAATTGGCAGCTTGGCAATTGTTACGCGCCCAACTTCTTCGGTCTTCGCATGGAATCAGCATCGTTCGATCATCTCGTCACAGCGTCACCATCACCCGCGTTTCACGCCGTTGACATCAGCGTGTGGTGGTTCCATGGTATTCATTGCGTCGTCAGCATGACGCTGGTATTCAACAGCCTTCATTACAGCCTATACATTAACCTAGGCCAAAACGTACGGAAGAAAAATGCGCCGCGGATCCATTGAAATCGGCGAGGTAAGCCTATGTTGGAGGTGTGTTCAAATTCTTTGTGGGTTTGTCCAATAAATCTTTTCCCAAGATGTCTCACATTCCACATTCTCAAAGAACCCTATCCTCTACAGAGCAAGATAGCAGCCAACACACACTTTGTTCCAGAAGCCAGCGGACAAGTTGGGTCAACGCGCATGTTAATGGGACTAGATACACAGAAGAAGGTGGCTGAAAATGTCACTCAATGCCAATAACATTGGAAAAAAAAAGACGGCAGCGATCAAAAACGAGGCTGCCACCAAAATTTCGCAATCCATCAAAAATGGTGAGTACTTTTCAAAGCAGTTCCGGGCTGTGACCTGACCTGCGCGCCCTTTCACAAGGGCACCGGTACACAAGCTGATCCCCGCCAACTGCCGGAAGCAGGCTGACGCCTCTACCTCCCTGATCTATTCCTGCCGAGTGTCCTAGACACAAGGCCACGGATCAGGTGATGTTCACTAGGTCGTTGGGCGTATATGTGTTTATCGCGAACAGACACGCATGACACGTCGCCACACTGACAATTCCGGCACGGCGGGCAAAGTAAACTGTGGAACAAACAAAGAAACGTCAAAAAGATAAGCGGCACACGAGGCCGGCAATCGAACTTGGCGTGGCACGCGGTCGTAGAAACGGCCTGAGCCACAAGCCATTTCCGATTGGCCTTGTGCCATTGGGTACAGTGGTGAGAATTAGCAACTTGGGAATTGTGACACGCCCAACTTCTTCGGTCTTCGCATGGAATCAGCATCGTTCGATCGTCTCATCACAGCGTCAACATCACCCGCGTTTCACGCCGTTGACGTCAGCGTGTGGTGGCTCCATGGTATTCGTTGCGTCGTCAGCATAACGCTGGTATTCAACAGTCTTCAGTACAACGTATACATTAACCTAGACCAAAACGTAAGCAAGAAGAATGCGCCGCCGATCCACTGAAATCGGCGAGGTAACGTTCATTGTAGGTGTGTTCACATTATTTGTGGGTTTGTCCCTTAAAATGTTTCCCCAGACGTCTCACATGCCACATTGTCAGAGAACCCTATCGTCTGCAGAGCAAGATAGCAGCCAACACACTCTTAGTTCCAGAAGCCAGCGGACAACTTGGGTCTACGCCCCTTTCAATGGGACTAGATACACAGTGGAAGGTGGCTGTAAATGTCACACAATGCCAATAACATTGGAAAAAAAGAAGACGGCAGCGACCAAAAACGAGGCTGCCACCAAAATTTCGCAATCCGTCAAAAAGGATGAGTACTTTTCAAAGCAGTTCCGGGCTCTGACCTGACCTGCTCGCCCTTTGACAAGCGCACCGGTACACAAGCTTGTCCCCGCCTACCGCCGGCAGCAGGCTGACGCCTCTACCTCCCTGATCCATTCCTGCCGAGTGTCCTAGACACAACGCCACGGATCAGGTGATGTTCACTAGGTCGTTGGGCGTATATGTGTTTATCGAGAACAGCCACGCATGACACGTCGCCACACTGACGTTTGCGGCACGGCGGGCAACGTAAACTGTGGAACAAACGAAGAAACGTCAAAAATATAAGCGGCACACGAGGCCGGCAATCGAACACGGCGTGACACGCGGTCGCACAAACGGCCTGAGCCATAAACCATTTCCGATTGGCCTTGTGTCATTGGGTACATTGGTCAGAATTGGCAGCTTGGCAATTGTTACGCGCCCAACTTCTTCGGTCTTCGCATGGAATCAGCATCGTTCGATCATCTCGTCACAGCGTCATCATCACCCGCGTTTCACGCCGTTGACGTCAGCGTGTGGTGGTTCCATGGTATTCATTGCGTCGTCAGCATGACGCTGGTATTCAACAGCCTTCATTACAACCTATACATTAACCTAGGCCAAAACGTACGCAAGAAAAATGCGCCGCGGATCCATTGAAATCGGCGAGGTAAGCCTATGTTGGAGGTGTGTTCAAATTCTTTGTTGGTTTGTCCAATAAATCTTTTCCCAAGATGTCTCACATTCCACATTCTCAAAGAACCCTATCCTCTACAGAGCAAGATAGCAGCCAACACACACTTTGTTCCAGAAGCCAGCGGACAAGTTGGGTCAACGCGCATGTTAATGGGACTAGATACAAAGAAGAAGGTGGCTGAAAATGTCACTCAATGCCAATAACATTGGAAAAAAAAAGACGGCAGCGATCAAAAACGAGGCTGCCACCAAAGTTTCGTAATCCATCAAAAATGGTGAGTACTTTTCAAAGCAGTTCCTGGCTGTGACCTGACCTGCGCGCCCTTTCACAAGCGCACCGGTACACAAGCTGGTCCCCGCCAACTGCCGGAAGCAGGCTGATGCCTCTACCTCCCTGATCTATTCCTGCCGAGTGTCCTAGACACAAGGCCACGGATCAGGTGATGTTCACTAGGTCGTTGGGCGTATATGTGTTTATCGCGAACAGCCACGCATGACACGTCGCCACACTGACAATTCCGGCGCGGCGGGCAAAGTAAACTGTGGAACAAACAAAGAAACGTCAAAAAGATAAGCGGCACACGAGGCCGGCAATCGAATTTGGCGTGGCACGCGGTCGTAGAAACGGCCTGAGCCATAAGCCATTTCCGATTGGCCTTGTGCCATTGGGTACAGTGGTGAGAATTAGCAACTTGGGAATTGTGACGCGCCCAACTTCTTCGGTCTTCGCATGGAATCAGCATCGTTCGATCGTCTCATCACAGCGTCAACATCACCCGCGTTTCACGCCGTTGACGTCAGCGTGTGGTGGCTCCATGGTATTCGTTGCGTCGTCAGCATAACGCTGGTATTCAACAGTCTTCGGTACAACCTATACATTAACCTAGGCCAAAACGAAAGCAAGAAGAATGCACCGCGGAACCATTGAAATCGGCGAGATAAGCCTTCATTGTAGGTGTGTTCACATTAATTGTGGGTTTGTCCCTTAAAATGTTTCCCCAGACGTCTCACATGCCACATTGTCAGATAACCCTATCGTCTGCAGAGCAAGATAGCAGCCAACACACTCTTAGTTCCAGAAGCCAGCGGACAACTTGGGTCAACGCGCATGTCAATGGGACTAGATACACAGAGGAAGGTGGCTGAAAATGTCACAAATACCAATAACATTGGAAAAAAAGAAGATATCAGCGACCAAAAACGAGGCTGCCAGCAAAATTTCGCAAACCGGCAAAAAGGATGAGTACTTTTCAAAGCAGTTCCGGGCTCTGATCTGACCTGTGCGCCCTTTCACAAGCGCACCGGTACACAAGCTGGTCCCGCCAACCGCCGGCAGCAGGCTGACGCCTCTACCTCCCTTATGCATTCCTGCCGAGTGTCCTAGACACAAGGCCACGGATTAGGTGATGTTCACTAGGTCGTTGGGCGTATATGTGTTTATCGCGAACAGCCACGCACGACACGTCGCCACACTGACAATTCCGGCACGGCGGGCAACGTAAACTGTGGAACAAACAAAGAAACGTCAAAAAGATAAGCGGCACACAAGGCCGGCAATCGAACATGGCGTGGCACGCGGTCGTAGAAACGGCCTGAGCCATAAGCCATTTCCGATTGGCCTTGTGCCATTGGGTACAGTGGTGAGAATGGGCAACTTGGGAATTGTGACGCGCCCAACTTCTTCGGTCTTCGCATGGAATCAGCATCGTTCGATCGTCTCATCACAGCGTCAACATCACCCGCGTTTCACGCCGTTGACGTCAGCGCGTGGTGGCTCCGTGGTAGTCATTGCGTCGTCAGCATGACGCTGGTATTTAATAGCGTTGATTAAAACCTATACATTAACCTAGGCCAAAACGTACGCAATAAAAATGCGCCGCGGATCCATTGAAATCGGCGAGGTAAGCCTATGTTGGAGGTGTGTTCAAATTGTTTGTGGGTTTGTCCAATAAATCTTTTCCCAAGATGACTCACATTCCACATTCTCAAAGAACCCTATCCTCTACAGAGCAAGATAGCAGCCAACACACACTTAGTTCCAGAAGCCAGCGGACAACTTGGGTCAACGCGCATGTTAATGGGACTAGATACACAGAAGAAGGCCCTGAAAATGTCACTCAATGCTAATAACATTGGAAAAAAAGAAGACGGCAACGATCAAAAACGAGGCTGCCACCAAAATTTCGCAATCCGTCAAAAATGGTGAGTACTTTTCAAAGCAGTTCCGGGCTGTGACCTGACCTGCGGGCCCTTTCTCAAGCGCCCCGGTACACAAGCTGGTCCCCGCCAACCGCCGGCAGCAGGCTGACGCCTCACCTCCCTGATCCATTCCTGCCGAGTGTCCTAGACACAAGGCCACGGATCAGGTGATGTGCACTAGGTCGTTGGGCGTATGTGTGTTTATCATGAACAGACACGCATGACGCGTCGCCACACTGACAATTGCGGCACGGCGGGCAACGTAAACTGTGGAACAAACGAAGAAACGTCAAAACGATAAGCGTCACACGAGGCCGGCAATCAAACACGGCGTGGCACGCGGTCGTACAAAGGGCCTGAGCCATAAACCATTTCCGATTGGCCTTGTGCCATTGGGTACATTGGTCAGAATTGGCAACTTGCGAATTGTGACGCGCCCAACTTCTTCTGTCTTCGCGTCGAATCAGCATCGTTCGATCGTCTCGTCACAGCGTCACCATCACCCGCGTTTCACGCCGTTACCGTCAGCGTGTGGTGGCTCCATGGTATTCGTTGCGTCGTCAGCATAACGCTGGTATTCAACAGTCTTCACTACAACCTATACATTAACCTAGGCCAAAACATAAGCAAGAAGAATGCACCGCGGAACCATTGAAATCGGTGAGATAAGCCTTCATTGTAGGTGTGTTCACATTGTTTGTGAGTTTGTCCCTTAAAATGTTTTTCCAGATGTCTCAAATTCCACATTCTCAAAGAACCCTATCCTCTGCAGAGCTAGATAGGAGCCAACACACACTTAGTTCCAGAAGCCAGCGGACAACTTTGGTCAACGCGCATGTTAATGGGACTAGATACACAGAGCAAGGTGGCTGAAAATGTCACTCAATGCCAATAACAATGGAAAAAAAGAAGATATCAGCGACCAAAAACGAGGCTGCCAGCAAAATTTCGCAAACCGGCAAAAAGGATGAGTACTTTTCAAAGCAGTTCCGGGCTCTGATCTGACCTGTGCGCCCTTTCACAAGCGCACCGGTACACAAGCTGGTCCCGCCAACCGCCGGCAGCAGGCTGACGCCTCTACCTCCCTTATGCATTCCTGCCGAGTGTCCTAGACACAAGGCCACGGATTAGGTGATGTTCACTAGGTCGTTGGGCGTATATGTGTTTATCGCGAACAGCCACGCACGACACGTCGCCACACTGACAATTCCGGCACGGCGGGCAACGTAAACTGTGGAACAAACAAAGAAACGTCAAAAAGATAAGCGGCACACAAGGCCGGCAATCGAACATGGCGTGGCACGCGGTCGTAGAAACGGCCTGAGCCATAAGCCATTTCCGATTGGCCTTGTGCCATTGGGTACAGTGGTGAGAATGGGCAACTTGGGAATTGTGACGCGCCCAACTTCTTCGGTCTTCGCATGGAATCAGCATCGTTCGATCGTCTCATCACAGCGTCAACATCACCCGCGTTTCACGCCGTTGACGTCAGCGTGTGGTGGCTCCGTGGTAGTCATTGCGTCGTCAGCATGACGCTGGTATTTAATAGCGTTGATTAAAACCTATACATTAACCTAGGCCAAAACGTACGCAATAAAAATGCGCCGCGGATCCATTGAAATCGGCGAGGTAAGCCTATGTTGGAGGTGTGTTCAAATTGTTTGTGGGTTTGTCCAATAAATCTTTTCCCAAGATGACTCACATTCCACATTCTCAAAGAACCCTATCCTCTACAGAGCAAGATAGCAGCCAACACACACTTAGTTCCAGAAGCCAGCGGACAACTTGGGTCAACGCGCATGTTAATGGGACTAGATACACAGAAGAAGGCCCTGAAAATGTCACTCAATGCTAATAACATTGGAAAAAAAGAAGACGGCAACGATCAAAAACGAGGCTGCCACCAAAATTTCGCAATCCGTCAAAAATGGTGAGTACTTTTCAAAGCAGTTCCGGGCTGTGACCTGACCTGCGGGCCCTTTCTCAAGCGCCCCGGTACACAAGCTGGTCCCCGCCAACCGCCGGCAGCAGGCTGACGCCTCACCTCCCTGATCCATTCCTGCCGAGTGTCCTAGACACAAGGCCACGGATCAGGTGATGTGCACTAGGTCGTTGGGCGTATGTGTGTTTATCATGAACAGACACGCATGACGCGTCGCCACACTGACAATTGCGGCACGGCGGGCAACGTAAACTGTGGAACAAACGAAGAAACGTCAAAACGATAAGCGTCACACGAGGCCGGCAATCAAACACGGCGTGGCACGCGGTCGTACAAAGGGCCTGAGCCATAAACCATTTCCGATTGGCCTTGTGCCATTGGGTACATTGGTCAGAATTGGCAACTTGCGAATTGTGACGCGCCCAACTTCTTCTGTCTTCGCGTCGAATCAGCATCGTTCGATCGTCTCGTCACAGCGTCACCATCACCCGCGTTTCACGCCGTTACCGTCAGCGTGTGGTGGCTCCATGGTATTCGTTGCGTCGTCAGCATAACGCTGGTATTCAACAGTCTTCACTACAACCTATACATTAACCTAGGCCAAAACATAAGCAAGAAGAATGCACCGCGGAACCATTGAAATCGGTGAGATAAGCCTTCATTGTAGGTGTGTTCACATTGTTTGTGAGTTTGTCCCTTAAAATGTTTTTCCAGATGTCTCAAATTCCACATTCTCAAAGAACCCTATCCTCTGCAGAGCTAGATAGGAGCCAACACACACTTAGTTCCAGAAGCCAGCGGACAACTTTGGTCAACGCGCATGTTAATGGGACTAGATACACAGAGCAAGGTGGCTGAAAATGTCACTCAATGCCAATAACAATGGAAAAAAAGAAGACGGCAGCGACCAAAAACGTGGCTTGCAGCAATATTTCGCAATCCGTCAAAAAGGATGAGTATCGGGCTCCCGGCGTGATTCTGACAGCTCACCGCAGCCCTCGGATCTGCGCCTGCGCCTGGTCGCCAGCAGCTTGCATATATAAACGGCCTACGGACCACCCAACTTCATTCAGCAGCAGCAGCAGTGGCGGTGTAGCAGTGTATGCATGCTTGATTGTTTCGCCTCGACTCCACAGGTTCGTGCACATTTTCCCCTGTCTATATATTGGTATTCATTTAGTTAATAATTTAGTGCCACTGCTGCTGCTGCTTCCGGTGTTATCATTTAACCATGCCAACTGTCGCCGAACTGTCCAAACGCGTGGAACAGCTAGAAAATACCTTTAAAGAGAGACTTGATAACCTGCTTGACAAATAACAACTGTAGTATCCAAGCTAGATTCCCAGCCTTCCTTG
This sequence comes from Dermacentor andersoni, assembly GCF_023375885.2. Lineage (NCBI taxonomy): Eukaryota > Metazoa > Arthropoda > Arachnida > Ixodida > Ixodidae > Dermacentor > Dermacentor andersoni. The sequence continues at coordinate 249,481,075 of NC_092815.1, forward strand.
ATCATTAAAGGCCTAAAGGACCAGATAGAGGGACTAACAAGCAGTCTTGATTTTCTGAACAGAACTGTTGAATCCTTCAAATCAGAAAAGGAAGAACTAACTGCAATGAACAAATCCCTGATTGCGCATAACGAATCTTTGGAAAGACGAATTGGTGATCTGGAACAATACTCGCGAAAAAACAACTTGGAAATCAAAGGCGTTCCGGTTACCCAGGGTGAAGACTGCATGACGATTCTTCAAACTATTGCCTCTAAAATAGAATGCCCTATCTCTGTTAAAGATGTTGACGTCATTCATCGTGTTCCGTCCGCTTCTGAGACAAAGCACTTGCTTGTCCGATTCCACTCTCGAGCCTTGAAAAACGAGTTCATCAGCAAAGTGCGAAAGGCACGCCTTAACACTAGTGACATTGGATTCGGCAAAGCACGAGGTAAAGCTTTTTTCGTAAATGACCACCTCACTCCACAGAATAAGCAATTATTCAGCAAGGCCTTGCAACTGAAGAAAGAAAAAAAGTGGCTTTTTCTGTGGACCGATGACTGCGTCATCAAGGCGAGGCAATCTACTGACAGCAAAGTGTTTCGCATAAGGACTGACGCGGACCTTGCGATATTCAGTTAAACTGACAAATCTTTTTCTTATTTGTTTTTTTTTTCTTGATTCCTCTTATCCTGATCTGATTGCATGTCGTACATTTCGGTTAGCGATATTCAATCCTATTTTTCGGATAACTATCGTTCAGCGATCCATTTTAATTCACGTAGTCTTCGCAAACATTTATGCGATTTTCAGAATCTATTGTCTTCTTGTCTTCATTCTTTCTCAATTATATGTGTTTCTGAGACATGGCTGAGTGATTTTGACAGAAATCTTTATGGTTTTCCATCATACAATTCAGAATATTGCAATCGCATTTCTTCACAACATGGTGGCTCAGCTATGTTTATTCGGTCCGACATTAGATACAAGCGTAGGCTTGATCTTCACTTAAATATCTGTGATTGTGAGTCCGTGTGGATTGAGGTTGATCATTCTGTAATAGGCAGTGATAGTCATATTGTCTTTGGTACCATCTATCGATCACCACATTCGCCAATTCCTGCTTTTTGTGAAGCACTTGACACTATTCTTGACATTCTTTCAAAAGAAACAAAGTCCGTTGTCATCTTGGGTGACGTTAACATTAATTTTCTTGATGCTTCCTCCTCTTATCTAACTCAGTATATCAGCTGTTTCCAAGGTTATGGTCTTGAATCTCTACTCTCCCTTCCCACCCGTTGCACTAATAATGGTTTAGGAACACTTATCGATCATGCTCTTTCGAACCTTCTTCATCCTCCCTCCGCATTCATTCTTCAAATCAATATTACAGATCATTTCCCAGTTGCACTTTTCTTTGAGAACAGTCCTCGCACAAATAGTGTAAACTTTGTTAAAAATAAGTTTGATCGCGACAAATTCATAGAAATGGTATCTAATTCTGATTGGTCTTGTGTCACTTCAATGAATGATGTTGAATCAGCATACACCGCTTTCATTTCTACAATATCCAATTGCGTATCTTCATCGACAACATGTGTGCAGTGCCATAAACGTTATTCTTCCCCTAGAAACCCATGGTTAACAAAGGGATTACTTAATAGCCTGCGTAAGAAAGATAACCTATATAAAAAAACAAAAAGACAGCCATTTAATGTGCATCTACTTGACCGTTACAAGCAATATTGCAACACACTTAATACTCTAATGAAGATTGCCAAAAAGCGCTATTATCAAAACGTAATTAATTGTACTGGTTCAGATAAAAAAAAACAATGGCGCTTGATCAATTCCTTTCTCAATAAAACCATTAACCCGCCTATAGCCAACATTTATCATGAAGGATCTGTTATATCTAACCCACTAGATATCGCCAATGCATTTAGTGACTACTACTCTTCTCCCATACCCGTTCCAGCCAGTACGCATGACGAACTTGATCATTGTGGTCACTCATTTTTTCTTTTTCCTGTTACCCCGGATGAGGTAAGAAGAACAATTATTAGTATAAAGTCCTCTAGCGCAGGCATCGATAATATTTCTGCTAACCACGTGAAAATGATTGTTGATCATATTGCGGTTGTGCTCACCTACATAATCAATCTAATTTTTGAAACCGGCGTATTTCCTCATGAGTTAAAGATGAGTAGGGTTATCCCGGTATTTAAAAAAGGTGACCGATGCTTAATTTCTAATTACAGGCCGATATCAGTTCTCCCCTTTTTTAGCAAAGTAATTGAAAAAATAATACATGTTCGCCTGTCTAGCTACCTGGCGAAATTTAACCTACTTCATCCGAAACAATTTGGGTTTAGACAAGGGTATTCGACTAACCTAGCCCTCATTTACTTCACAGAAAAATGTAAGCTAGAAATTGACAATGGTAACTTCGTTGGTTCTGTTTTTCTAGATTTTACTAAAGCTTTTGATACACTAGATCATGACATTCTTTTTTCTAAACTTGCATCTTATGGCATTATTGGCAACTCTCTCAATCTTTTCCGTAGTTATTTATCTGATCGTGAGCAATTAGCATCCATCTCCGGCATCAATTCCACTAAAAAAATTATTAACATCGGCGTTCCGCAAGGCTCAATTCTAGGCCCGCTTTTATTTCTACTATACATTAATGATCTTCCACAGTGTCTAACCACATTATCAGAATGCATCTTATATGCTGACGACACGACTGTCTTATGTTCGAGTAATTCTCTAAGCAACAATTCAAACACCCATAACGCTGAACTTATTAACGTTAGCGCATGGTGTGCTAAAAATAAGCTTTTGATAAATCCTTCGAAAAGTAAGTTCTTAATTTGCTATTCCAGGTCAATAAATAACGCGCAAGTTAGGCCCCTCTTTGTAAACACACATCCTATTCACCTATCAGATCAATGTTCCTTCCTTGGTATCAAAGCTTGATTCCCGCTGAAGATTTAATTTGCATATTAATGAGCTACAGCGGAAAACTTCCTGTGGTATTAGGGTATTACTAAAAGCTAGATGTTACTTTGACTTGACTACTTTGGTCACCTTATATTATGCATTCATTCACAGTCATCTAAATTATTGTGTTGCTTCCTGGGGTCAAACATATTATTGCCACCTTTCTTTCCTCCAACATGTACAGAATCAAGCCATTCGCATTCTCACCTGGAGCAACCGACGTTCACACGTTCCTGATCTGTACCGGGAACTGCACATACTGAATATTGACAATCTAACCAAATTTAATGTCTGCACATTTGCTTACCAAGCAGTTAAAGACCATAACCTTCTCAAATTTGTTCTTATCCGACACCTTACTAACTCAAATATTACGCGCTTTTCCTCCAACAACAATTTTATACTCCCTAAGGTACGAACTAACTATGGTTCACAAAGAGTAGCATTTGTTTTAATCAAACTTTGGAATTCACTGCCTTTTAACATTAAATGTGCCTTTTCTATATCGTCATTCAAACATCAGCTTCGCAATTTCATGTTTAACCTATAGCTCCGTTTATTGAATATGTCTTTTAAAACACAACTTCAGTTCTGTCGTTTCTAATACTGTTTGCCTCGTTTCTTTCTTCTGCTTAAGCCTTATCCCTACCGTTTTATATTTTCCATTGTATTATTCTTTTGCATCATTATGTATTTGCATTTGTATTTGCATTTTCGTATTTTTTTTAACTCTCTGCCTTTTTGCTGTCAAGTAGTATTAGTTTTTTTTTTAACATTATAAAAGGTCCCCCTACAGTGTTTACACTATGGGACCTTTTTCTGTACTAAATACCAATATTTTTGTATCTGCACAAAGTATTCAATAAACTTCAATTCAATTCAATTCAACTTTTCAAAGCAGTTCCGGGCTCTGATCTGACCTGCGCGCCCTTTCACAAGCGCACCGGTACAAAAGCTGGTCCCCGCCACCCGCCGTCAGCAGGCTCACGCCTCTACCTCCCTGATGCATTCCTGCCGAGTGTCCTAGACACAAGGCCACGGATTAGGTGATGTTCACTAGGTCGTTGGGCGTATATGTGTTTCTCGAGAACAGCCACGCATGACACGTCGCCACACTGACAATTTCGGCACGGCGCGCAACGTAAACTGTGGAACAAACGAAGAAACGTCAAAAAGACAAGCGGCACACGAGGCCGGCAATCGAACACGGCGTGGCACGCGGTCGTACAAACGGCCTGAGCCATAAACCATTTCCGATTGGGCTTCTGCCATTGGGTACATTGGTCAGAATTGGCAACTTGGCAATTGTGACGCGCCCAACTTCTTCTGTCTTCGCATGGAATCAGCATCGTTCGATCGTCTCGTCACAGCGTCACCATCACCCGCGTTTCACGCCGTTGACGTCAGCGTGTGGTGGCTCCATGGTATTCGTTGCGTCGTCAGCATGACGCTGGTATTCAACAGTCTTCAGTACAACCTATACATTATCCTAGGCCAAAACGTAAGCAAGAAGAATGCGCCGCGGATCCATTGAAATCGCCGAGGTAACGTTCATTGTAGGTGTGTTCACATTAATTGTGGGTTTGTCCCTTAAAATGTTTCCCCACACGTCCCACATGCCACATTGTCAGAGAACCCTATCGTCTGCAGAGCAAGATAGCAGCCAACACGCTCTTAGTTCCAGAAGCCACCGGACAACTTGGGTAAACGCCCCTTTCAATGGGATTAGATACACCGAGGAAGGTGGCTGAAAATGTCACACAATGCCAATAAGATTGGAAAAAAAGAAGACGGCAGCGACCAAAAACGAGGCTGCTATCAAAATTTCGTAATGCGTCAAAAAGATGAGTACTTTTCAAAGCAGTTCCGGGCTCTGACCTGACCTGCTCGCCCTTTCAAAGCGCACCGGTACACAAGTTGGTCCCCGCCAACTGCCGGAAGCAGGCTGACGCCTCTACCTCCCTGATGCATTCCTGTCGAGTGTCCTAGACACAAGGCCACGGATCAGGTGATGTTCACTAGGTCGTTGGGCGTAGATGTGTTTATCACGAACAGCCACGCATGACACGTCGCCACACTGACAATTGCGGCACGGCGGGCAACGTAAACTGTGGAACAAACGAAGAAACGTCAAAAAGATAAGCGGCACAGAAGGCCGGAAGTCGAACTTGGCGTGGCACGCGGTCGTACAAATGGTCTGAGCCATAAACCATTTCCGATGGGGCGTGTGCCATTGGCTACATTGGTCAGAATTGGCAACTTGGCAATTGTGACGCGCCCAACATTTTCGGTCTTCGCATGGAATCAGCATCGTTCGATCGTCTCGTCACAGCGTCACCATAACCCGCGTTTCACGCCGTTGAGGTCAGCGTGTGGTGGCTCCATGGCATTCATTGCGTCGTCAGCATGACGCTGGTATTCAACAGTCTTCAGTACAACCTATACATTAACCTTGGCCAGAACGTAAGCAAGAAGAATGCGCCGTGCATCCATTGAAATCGGTGAGGTAAGCCTTCATAGTAGGTGTGTTCACATTCTTTGTGGGTTTGCCCCTTAAATGTTTTCCCAAGATTTCTCACACGCTACATTCTCAGAGAACCCTATCGTCTAGCAGAGCAAGATAGCAGCCAACACACACTTAGTTCCAGAAGCCAGCGGACAACTTGGGTCAACGCGCACGTGAAAGGGACTAGATGCAAAGAGTAAGGTGGCTTAAAATGTCACACAATGCCAATAACGTTGAAAATAAAGAAGACGGCAGCGACCAAAAACGAGGCTGCCACCAACATTTCGCAATCCGTCAAATAGGATGAGTACTTTTCAAAGCAGTTCCGGGCTCTGAACTGACCTGCGCGCCCTTTCACAAACGCACCGGTACACAAGCTGGTTTACGCCAACCGCCGGCAGCAGGCTGACGCCTCTACCTCCCTGATCCATTCCTGCCGATTGTCCTAGACAAAAGGCCACGGATCAGGTGATGTTCACTATGTCGTTGGGCGTATATGTGTTTGTCGAGAACAGCCACGCATGACACGTCGCCACACTGACAATTGCGGCACGGCGTGCAACGTAAACTGTGGAACAAACGAAGAAACGTCAAAAAGATAAGCGGCACAGGAGGCCGGCTATGGAACATGGCCGTAGTAATGGCCTGAGCCATAAACCATTTCCGATTGGGCTTGTGCCATTGGGTACATTGGTCAGAATTGGCAACTTGGGAATTGTGACGCGCCCAACTTCTTCGGTCTTCGCATGGAATCAGCATCGTTCGATCGTCTCGTCACAGCGTCACCATCACCCGTGTTTCACGCTGTTGGCGTCAGCGTGTGGTGGTTCCATGGTATTCATTGCGTCGTCAGCATGACGCTGGTATTCAACAGCCTTCAGTACAACCTATACATTGGATGGATGTGTGTTGTTTAGTGGCGCAAGGGCCAGGTGTGGCCAAGGAGCGCCATGACTGATATTGATGTGTTAAGCGCTGATTGGTGAGTCACGATGATGGGGTGTAACATGGCTGCAAAGTGGCCTAAAATTAATCGCTATCGTAGAAGCATAAAACGATATATAGGTATAAAATTATGACAGTGATACGTGGAGTGGTCTCTGGTATAGTACGAGTGACAAGTGATCATGGGGCTAAAATGCATGAATATGGAAATAGCACATATGTCTCCTTAAAGCCTTTGAGCCCAAAGGCTGGGAGGCAGGTGCATTCTTTTAATGCAGCTACCGCAGCAGAAACCTCTGGTAATAGGCTGTGCTACGGATTTCCTGGGGCTATAATATGAAAACTATGTACAGCTTTTAAAAATTGAAACAGTGATTGATGTTTAAAGAGAGGTTCCATACCTATAATCATTTGAGGATGAAGTGGAATTTGTTGCCGGTGAGGTAATGGAAAATGCTTTTTCCTATTTGCGTCTAATTCCCTGCAGTGCATCAGGATGTGAAGCACGGTAAGTGGGTCACCACATTTATCACACGTGGGTGGATCACCACCTGACAAGAGGTATGCGTGTGTACTGTATGTGTGTCCTATTCTAAGTCTGCAAAGTGTCACTTCCGTACGGTGGTTCTTTGCTACCGGCGGCCAGTTACCAAGATACGGCTTGATAACATGTAGTTTGTTTTCTGTTTGTTTGTCCCACAAGCGCTGACAGAAAGCCCTTAGCGTTTTTTCTTATTGAGGGCTTGAGGTCCACTACAGGGATAGTCGTGGAAATGTCTGCAGCGTTCGCGTGGACGGATGTGGCTAGCTGGTCAGCCAACACGTTTCCTTCAATCTCGCGGCGCCCCGGCACCCAGCATACTACGATATGCTGCTTGGACGCATAGGTGGTGCATAATGCTGAATAGATATAGATACAATTATAGGATTTTTATATTTCTTCACAGTTTTCAATGCGTTTACGACGCTCAAAGAGTCTGTATATATAACTGCCTTTGGGATGTTCAATTCTTTAATGTGTTTAACGGCAGCCAATATGGCGTAGGCTTTTGCTGTAAAGATACTTTTGCTCGTGTGCAGAACACCGGTATCCGAAAAGGATGGACCGACTGCTGCGTAAGATACGCCAGAATTAGACTTTGATGCGTCTGTAAAGAATTCAGGACAGGAGTATTTGTGCTGTAATTCCAGGAAGTACATTCGTATATGCGCGAGAGGCGCGCGCTTTGTAACAGGTACGAAGGATGTATCACACTCGATTGGTTGCCACTGCCACGGTGGGGGCCGTATAGCAGGGGACATAAGGTGGTATTCACGCAGGGGAACCCTTGTTTCTTCAGCTATGTCTCTAACACGCAGTGAGAAAGGCTTTGCCACTGTGGGCCGGTTGCGAAAAAGTTGACAACTGGACAAATCGTTTATGGTGTAATACGCGGGGTGCTGACTGTTTCCGTTCACTATAAGAAAATACATGAAAGATGAATATATTCTCTGCAGTTGAAGTGACCATTCATCCGATTCAGCGTACAGACTTTCCACTAGGCTTGTTCTAAAGGCACCTGTGGACAGGCGAATTCCTAAGTGGTGGACAGGGTCTAGCATCTTTAAGGCAGTTGGAGTAGCCGACTGGTAGACAATGCCTCCATAGTCTAATCGTGTGCGTATTAGGCTTTTATACAAGTTCAAGAGACATTTTCTATCACTGCCCCAGGTTGTGCGTGAGAGCACCTTTAAGGTATTCATTGTTTTCATACATTTTTTTTAAGATACTTTATGTGCTGTACAAAGGTTAATTTCGTGTCTAAAATTATGCCTAAAAATTTATGTTCCCTGTTTACAGGCAGACGCTCACCATGCAACACAATTTCAGGATCAGGGTACAGGCCTATTTTTCTAGAGAAAATCACACATGTGCTTTTTTGTGGGTTCAATCTGAACCCGTTCTCATTAGCCCATTTGGAGATCTTGTTAAGACCTAGCTGGACCTGTCGCTCAAAGATTGCAAGAGAACTTGATTGAAATCCTATCTGCACGTCGTCAACATATGTTGAATAGAAGATGTTATGTGGTATGTGTAGACGAAGAGAATTCATTTTTACAAAAAAGAGCGTGCAGCTAAGCACCCCACCCCGCGGCACTCCAGTTTCCTGTACAAATTTCCGTGACAGAACATTGCTCACTCGAACACGGAATGCTCGATTCGACAGATAACTTTCGATAACATTGAACATATTTCCGTGTATACCTAACTGTGAGAGGTCTCTCAATATCCCAAGAGAGAGAGAGAGAGAAGGGAAGACAGAAAGGCAGGGAGGTTAACTAGACTGAGTCCAGTTTGCTACGCTACACGTGGGGAGGGGAATGGGCAGTGAAAGAGGGAGAGAGTCAATATCCCAAACCACCACGTTGTAGCATAGGCCTTCTCCATTATGGACAAAGGCTTCACGGATACGTGCCTCGATACGTATGAGATGGTCAGTGGTGGATCGACCCTCCGAAACCCGCACTGGTATGGGTCGAGCAATTTGTTTGATTCTAGGAAGTGTAGTAGGCGACAGTTAATCATTTTTTCGAATACTTTGCAGAGACAACTTGTTAGTGCTATAGGTCTGTAACTTGTTACAGAGGAAGGATCCTTTCCGTGCTTCAGAATTGGAATTATTATAGCCTCCTTCCAAGCAGAGGGGATCTCGCCGGAAAACCATATAACGTTGTAAAGAGAAAGGAGGGTTTTCTTTGTTTCGGTTGCTAGTTGTTTTAGCATCTCATATATTACGCGGTCTGAACCTGGGGCGGATGTATTACAACAGTTCAGAGCTGCCTGCAGTTCTGCTATGCAGAATGGCTCGTTGTAGGCCGGACGTTTTGCACATTTTCTTTCTAACTTTTGCTTCTCTATTCGTGATTTGTAATTTAGGAATGTTTCGGAGTAGTGTGAGGAGCTGGATATTTGTTCAAAGTGTGTACCAAGAAAGTTGGCTTGTTCTTCCCGGCTTTCTCTGTGGCTATTTACTAAACGCAGGGAATATGTTTGTTGCCCATTGACTTTTTTCACTCTATTCCATACTTTCCTCTCATCTCTGTACGAGTTGATGCTTGATATATACTTCGCCCAACTCTCTCGTCTTGCTTGTCGGCGCGTTCTCCTCGCTTGGGATTTGACATGTTTAAAGTTTTCCAGGTTTTCTACTGTTGGAGAATCGCGAAGCCTCGCCCACGCTTTGTTCTGGTCCCTCCGTGCTTGCCTACATGCATCGTTCCACCAGGGAACAAGCCGTTTGGAACCCATGCCACTCGCTTGAGTAATACATTTACATGCGGCATCAAGTATAAAAGCTGTAAAATATGCAACAGAGTCATCTATGGTTATACCGGACATCTCAGACCAGGTCATGTGTGTAAGAGTTCGGTACTGTTCCCAATCGGCTGAGTCAACCTTCCACCGAGGGAGCTGCGGGGGAAGGTGATCTTGTTTCGGCGTAGTTAGGATTATTGGGAAGTGGTCACTCCCATACGGGTTGTTAAGCACATGCCATTTAAAATAGGGTAAAAGCGTCGGCGATAAAATGCTAAGATATATGGCAGAGTATGACTTGTTGGCCAGGTTAAAATATCTGGGCTCCTTCGTGTTCAAGAGACATGTTCCAGAGGAAAAAATTACCTGTTCAATGACGCGACCTCGCGCATCACAGCGTGAATCACCCCACAAACTACTGTGTGCATTAAGATCACCGAGAATCATAAAGGGCTCTGGGAGCTCATCTGTTAATGATTCTAGGTCGCGTCTATGAAGCTGATAATGTGGTGGTATGTACAAAGAGCAGATGGTAATGAGTTTATTTAAAAGTACGGCTCGAACGGCCATGGCCTCAAGGGCCGTTTGGAGCTTCAGATGCTGACACGCTGCACTTCTAAGCAATGATGGCTACACCGCCGGATGATGCGACAGCATCCTCGCGGTCTTTCCTGAAAATCATGTATTGCCGGAGGAAGTTAGTGTGCTTGGAAGTTAGGTGGGTTTCTTGAACACACAGCACTTTATGTTTAAACTTACAGAGGATTTCTTGGACGTCATCTAGGTTTCTTAATAGTCCTCTGACATTCCACTGTATGACGTCATCCATGTTTAATAAGAAATTGTGCTGTGTGTCTCAGAAGTGACATTACTTTACAGAGCCTCTTTTAGGCCCTGTAATTGGTGTTTTGTCTTTTTTGGAGCAGTCAAGAGAACCTCGCCGCTCCTTCGACGCTACTTGCGCCGTTGGGCTTGGACCGGTGTCCATAGCCTCTTGCGAGGCACTGGGCACCCGCTCCAGAGAGCGATGTGTACGTCGCTTAGACTTCATCTCAAGCGATGAAGTCTTCGTCCCCACCGAGGCAGAGGTCGACAAGACCCCTGTGGCCTCTGCGGTGCCCTGGCTGCTGCCGGAGCTTGAAGAGGCCTCTGGTGTGGACAGTTTGAGAGATGGCAGGGCAGCGCTGGCTGCTCCCACCGTAGGGGCGGGTGGCGCTAGCATCGGCACGCTAGGCGTGGTCCGGGCTGCCGGCAGAGGCTGTTGTGCTGCCGCCCCCCGTTGCACCACTTCAGCGAAAGTTGTTTTTAGTGAAAATAGCGAGGAAACCCTTTGTCGTGCTTCACGGAATGTTATGTTCTCCTTAAATTTTACAGTAATTATTTCCTTTTCTTTCTTCCAGGCTGGACAAGCTCTGGAGTATGCAGGGTGACTGCCGTCGCAGTTCGCACAATGTACCTCATTATTGCAGTCGTCAGCAGAGTGACCGGTTGTGGCGCACTTTGCACACAAAGCTGTCCTCGCCAGCTCTGGGATGCGTGACTAAATCTCTGACATTTGAAGCAACGTCGCGGGTTCGGAATGTAGGGTCGAACATGAACTTTTACATAGCCGGTTTCAAGTGTTTCGGGTAGAGTAGTTGAGCTGAAAGTGAGTATTAAATGCTTTGTTGGGATTTCATTGTCATTTCGTCTGATTTTGATGCGCTGCACATCGATTACGCCTTGGTCCTTCCATCCATCCAGGAGTTCTTCTTCATTCAGTGTCATTAGGTCTTCATGTGATACTACGCCTTTTACTGTATTCATGGTTCGATGTGCGCTCACAGAAACAGGGATGTGACCAAAAGCTACGAGATGTGCGAGTCTGTTGTACTGTTCTTTGTCTTTTAGTTCGAGGAGCAAATCCCCACTTGCCATCTTTGTTACTTTATAACCAGCTCCAATGGTCTCTTTTAGGCACTTGGCCAGAAGGAATGGGGAAATTGCTCTGGCCTTTGTGGATGATTGTTCACAGTGAAGGACGTGGAATTTCGGAAACGTTTCTTTGTTTTTGGGTAAGAAGAGCGAGGTTGCGTCGGTGCGTACCCTTTTCGGGGCACGATCGGTTGAAAACGGGTTGGAGGATCCCATAGAAAAAAGTGAGTTGTTCGGCAACGGCATCTGCCACCCACCACAGAGCCCAACAAGGGGACGTGGCAGAACATGTAAACAAGTCTGCGCAGCGCCAGCAGTATGCCGTTACTATAACCCAATATGGTATACCTAAGGTAGGACAGCCACACCAGGTTAACCCTTGCCGCCAGGAAAAGTCGAAGTGAATGGAAAAGATGAGAAGACAGGAAAGGTCAGAAGTTGAAGAGAAAGACGAAGATGAGGGTAGAGAGAGACAGGAAAAGGCGACTGTCGGTTTCCTCCAGGTGGGTCAGTCTGGAGGTGCCGTCTATGTGAAGCAGAGGCCGAAGAGGTGTGTTGCCTCCACCGGGGGGCGTTAAAGGTCCAAACATCCAGCTTCGGCTCAACCCCCAGGATCACCCTTTTTCCCAGACACGGCTAAGCCGCGCACGGCTACACGCGGGAGTGTCCAACCCTCGTGTGCTCGGGTACGTGGTGTCGCAACACACCAAACGCCTGGTTGCGCCGACGGCCCTGCGGGGTCAACCTATACATTAACATAGGCCAAAACATAAGCAAGAAAAAAGCGCCGCAGATCCATTGAAATCGGCGAGGTAAGCCCTCATTGTAGGTGTGTTCACATTGTTTCTGGGTTTGTCCCTTAAATTTTTTCCCAAGATGTCTCACATGCCACATTCTCAGAGAACCCTATCGTCTAGCAGAGCAAGATAGCAGCCAACACACACTTAGTTCCAGAAGCCAGCGGACAACTTGTGTGAACGCGCACGTGAAAGGGTCTAGATGCAAAGAGTAATGTCGCTAAAAATTTCACACAATACCAATAACATTGAAAAACAAGATGGCAGCGAGGAAAACGAGGCTGCCACCAAAATTTCGCATTCCGTCAAGAAGGATGAGTACTTTTCAAAGCAGTTCCGGGCTCTGACCTGACCTGCTCGCCCTTTCACAAGCGCACCGGTACACAAGCTGGTCACCGCCAACCGCCGCCAGCAGGCTGACGCCTCTAACTCCCTGCTCCATTCGTGCCGAGTGTCCTAGACACAAGGCCACGGATCAGGTGATGTTCACTAGGTCGTTGGGCGTATATGTGTTTATCGAGAACAGCCATGCATGACACGTCGCCACACTGACATTTGCGGCACGGCGGGCAACGTAAACTGTTAAACAAACAAAGAAACGTCAAAAAGATAAGCGGCACACGAGGCCGGCAATCGAACACGGCGTGGCACGCGGTCGTACAAACGGCCTGAGCCATAAACCATTTCTGATTGGCCTTGTGTCATTGGGTACATTGGTCAGAAATGGCAACTTGGCAATTGTGACGCGCCCAACTTCTTCGGTCTTCGCATGGTATCAGCATCGTTCGATCATCTCGTCACAGCGTCACCGTCACCCGCGTTTCACGCCGTTGACGTCAGCGTGTGGTGGTTCCATGGTATTCATTGCGTCGTCAGCATGACGCTGGTATTCAACAGCCTTCATTACAACCTATACATTAACCTAGGCCAAAACGCACGCAAGAAGAATGCGCCGCGGATCTATTGAAATCGGCGAGGTAAGCCTTCATTGTAGGTTTGTTCACATTGTTTGTGAGTTTGCCCCATAAATCTTTTCCCAAGATGTCTCACATTCCACATTCTCAAAGAACCCTATCCTCTGCAGAGCAAGATAGCAGCCAACACAAGCTTAGTTCCAGAAGCCAGCGGACAACTTGGGTCAACGCGCATGTCAATAGGACTAGATACACAGAGGAAGGTGGCTGAAAATGTCACAAAATGCCAATAACATTGGAAAAAAAGAAGACCGCAGCGACCAAAAACGAGGCTGCCAGACAAATTTCGTAATCCGTCAAGAAGGATGAGTACTTTTCAAAGCAGTTCCGGGCTCTGACCTGCCCTGCTCGCCCTTTCACAAGCGCACCGGTACACAAGCTGGTCCCCGCCAACCGCCGCCAGCAGGCTGACGCCTCTAACTCCCTGCTCCATTCGTGCCGAGTGTCCTAGACACAAGGCCACGGATCAGGTGATGTTCACTAGGTCGTTGGGCGTATATGTGTTTATCGAGAACAACCATGCATGACACGTCGCCACACTGACATTTGCGGCACGGCGGGCAACGTAAACTGTTAAACAAACGAAAAAACGTCAAAAAGATAAGCGGTACACGAGGCCGGCAATCGAACACGGCGTGACACGCGGTCGTGCAAACGGCCTGAGCCATAAACCATTTCCGATTGGCCTTGTGTCATTGGGTACATTGGTCAGAATTGGCAACTTGGGAATTGTGACGCGCCCAACTACTTCTGTCTTCGCATGGAATCAGCATCGTTCGATCGTCTCGTCACAGCGTTACCATCACCCGCGTTTCACGCAGTTGACGTCAGCGTGTGGTGGTTCCATGGTATTCATTGCGTCGTCAGCATGACGCTGGTATTCAACAGCCTTCATTACAACCTATACATTAACCTAGGCCAAAACGTAAGCAAGAAGAATGCGCCGCGGATCCATTGAAATCGGCTAGGTAAGCCTTCATTGTAGGTGTGTTCACATTGTTCGTGGGTTTGTCCCTTAATATGTTTCCCCAGACGTCTCACAAGCCACATTGTCAGAGAACCCTATCGTCTGCAGAGCAAGATAGCAGCCAACACAAGCTTAGTTCCAGAAGCCAGCGGACAACTTGGGCCAACGCGCATGTCAATGGGACTAGATACGCAGAGGAGGGTGGCTGAAAATGTCACAAAATGCCAATAACATTGGAAAAAAAGAAGACCGCAGCGACCAAAAACGAGGCTGCCAGAAAATTTCGTAATCCGTCAAAAAGTATGAGTACTTTTCAAAGCAGTTCCGGGCTCTGACCTGAGCTGCTCGCCCTTTCACAAGCGCACCGGTACACAAGCTGGTCCCCGCCAACCGCCGCCAGCAGGCTGACGCCTCTAACTCCCTGCTCCATTCGTGCCGAGTGTCCTAGACACAAGGCCGCGGACCAGGTGATGTTCACTAGGTCGTTGGGCGTATATGTGTTTATCGAGAACAGTCATGCATGACACGTCGCCACACTCACATTTGCGGCACGGCGGGCAACGTAAACTGTGGAACAAAAGAAGAAACGTCCAAAAGATAACCGGCACAGAAGGCCGGCAATCCAACACGGCGTGGCACGCGGTCGTACAAATAGCCTGAGCCATAAACCATTTCCGATTGGCCTTGTGCCATTGGGTACATTGTTGAGAATTGGCAACTTGGGAATTGTGACGCGCCCAATTTCTTCGGTCTTCGCATGGAATCAGCATCGTTCGATCGTCTCGTCACAGCGTCACCATCACCCGCGTTTCACGCCGTTGACATCAGCGTGTGGTGGCTCCATGGTATTCATTGCGTCGTCAGCATGACGCTCGTATTCAACAGTCTTCAGAACAACCTATACATTAACATAGGCCAAAACGTAAGCAAGAAGAATGCCCTGCGGATCCAATGAAATCGGCGACGTAAGCCTTCATTGTAGGTGTGTTCACATTATTTGTGGGTTTGTCCCTTAAAATGTTTCCCAAGATGTCTCACGAGCGACATTCTCAGAGAACCCTATCGTCTGCAGAGCAACATAGCAGCCAACACACTCTTAGTTCCAGAAGCCAGCGGACAACTTGGGTCAACGCGCACGTGAAAGGGAGTAGATACAAAGAGTAAGGTGGCTGAAAATGTCACGCAATGCCAATAACATTGAAAAAAAAAAGAAGACGGCAGCGACCAAAAACGAGGCTGCCACCAAAATTTCCCAATCCGTCAGAAAGGGTGAGCACTTTTTAAACCAGTTCCGGGCTCTGACCCGACCTGCGCGCACTTTCACAAGCGCCCCGGTACACAAGCTGGTCCCCGCCAACCGCCGGCAGCAGGCTGACGCCTCACCTCCCTGATCCATTCCTGCCGAGTGTCCTAGACACAAGGCCACGGATCAGGTGATGTTCACTAGGTCGTTGGGCGTATGTGTGTTTATCATGAACAGACACGCATGACGCGTCGCCACACTGACAATTGCGGCACGGCGGGCAACGTAAACTGTGGAACAAACGAAGAAACGTCAAAAAGATAAGCGGCACACGAGGCCGGCAATCGAACACGGCGTGACACGCAGTCGCACAAACGGCCTGAGCCATAAACCATTTCCGATTGGCCTTGTGTCATTGGGTACATTGGTCAGAATTGGCAACTTGGCAATTGTGACCCGCCCAACTTCTTCGGTCTTCGCATGGAATCAGCATCGTTCGATCGTCTCATCACAGCGTCAACATCACCCGCGTTTCACGCCGTTACCGTCAGCGTGTGGTGGCTCCATGGTATTCGTTGCGTCGTCAGCATAACGCTGGTATTCAACAGTCTTCACTACAACCTATACATTAACCTGGGCCAAAACGTAAGCAAGAAGAATGCGCCGCGTAACCATTGAAATCGGCGAGATAAGCCTTCATTGTAGGTGCGTTCACATTGTTTGTGGGTTTGTCCCATAAATTTTTTCCCAAGATGTCTCAAATTCCACATTCTCAAAGAACCCTATCCTCTGCAGAGCAAGATAGCAGCCAACACACACTTAGTTCCAGAAGCCAGCGGACAACTTTGGTCAACGCGCATGTTAATGGGACTAGATACACAGAGCAAGGTGGCTGAAAATGTCACTCAATGCCAATAACAATGGAAAAAAAGAAGACGGCAGCGACCAAAAACGTGGCTTGCAGCAATATTTCGCAATCCGTCAAAAAGGATGAGTATCGGGCTCCCGGCGTGATTCTGACAGCTCACCGCAGCCCTCGGATCTGCGCCTGCGCCTGGTCGCCAGCAGCTTGCATATATAAACGGCCTACGGACCACCCAACTTCATTCAGCAGCAGCAGCAGTGGCGGTGTAGCAGTGTATGCATGCTTGATTGTTTCGCCTCGACTCCACAGGTTCGTGCACATTTTCCCCTGTCTATATATTGGTATTCATTTAGTTAATAATTTAGTGCCACTGCTGCTGCTGCTTCCGGTGTTATCATTTAACCATGCCAACTGTCGCCGAACTGTCCAAACGCGTGGAACAGCTAGAAAATACCTTTAAAGAGAGACTTGATAACCTGCTTGACAAATAACGACAACTGTTGTATCCAAGCTAGATTCCCAGCCTTCCTTGATCATTAAAGGCCTAAAGGACCAGATAGAGGGACTAACAAGCAGTCTTGATTTTCTGAACAGAACTGTTGAATCCTTCAAATCAGAAAAGGAAGAACTAACTGCAATGAACAAATCCCTGATTGCGCATAACGAATCTTTGGAAAGACGAATTGGTGATCTGGAACAATACTCGCGAAAAAACAACTTGGAAATCAAAGGCGTTCCGGTTACCCAGGGTGAAGACTGCATGACGATTCTTCAAACTATTGCCTCTAAAATAGAATGCCCTATCTCTGTTAAAGATATTGACGTCATTCATCGTGTTCCGTCCGCTTCTGAGACAAAGCACTTGCTTGTCCGATTCCACTCTCGAGCCTTGAAAAACGAGTTCATCAGCAAAGCGCGAAAGGCACGCCTTAACACTAGTGACATTGGATTCGGCAAAGCACGAGGTAAAGCTTTTTTCGTAAATGACCACCTCACTCCACAGAATAAGCAATTATTCAGCAAGGCCTTGCAACTGAAGAAAGAAAAAAAGTGGCTTTTTCTGTGGACCGATGACTGCGTCATCAAGGCGAGGCAATCTACTGACAGCAAAGTGTTTCGCATAAGGACTGACGCGGACCTTGCGATATTCAGTTAAACTGACAAATCTTTTTCTTATTTGTTTTTTTTTTTCTTGATTCCTCTTATCCTGATCTGATTGCATGTCGTACATTTCGGTTAGCGATATTCAATCCTATTTTTCGGATAACTATCGTTCAGCGATCCATTTTAATTCACGTAGTCTTCGCAAACATTTCTGCGATTTTCAGAATCTATTGTCTTCTTGTCTTCATTCTTTCTCAATTATATGTGTTTCTGAGACATGGCTGAGTGATTTTGACAGAAATCTTTATGGTTTTCCATCATACAATTCAGAATATTGCAATCGCATTTCTTCACAACATGGTGGCTCAGCTATGTTTATTCGGTCCGACATTAGATACAAGCGTAGGCTTGATCTTCACTTAAATATCTGTGATTGTGAGTCCGTGTGGATTGAGGTTGATCATTCTGTAATAGGCAGTGATAGTCATATTGTCTTTGGTACCATCTATCGATCACCACATTCGCCAATTCCTGCTTTTTGTGAAGCACTTGACACTATTCTTGACATTCTTTCAAAAGAAAAAAAGTCCGTTGTCATCTTGGGTGACGTTAACATTAATTTACTTGATGCTTCCTCCTCTTATCTAACTCAGTATATCAGCTGTTTCCAAGGTTATGGTCTTGAATCTCTACTCTCCCTTCCCACCCGTTGCACTAATAATGGTTTAGGAACACTTATCGATCATGCTCTTTCGAACCTTCTTCATCCTCCCTCCGCATTCATTCTTCAAATCAATATTACAGATCATTTCCCAGTTGCACTTTTCTTTGAGAACAGTCCTCGCACAAATAGTGTAAACTTTGTTAAAAATAAGTTTGATCGCGACAAATTCATAGAAATGGTATCTAATTCTGATTGGTCTTGTGTCACTTCAATGAATGATGTTGAATCAGCATACACCGCTTTCATTTCTACAATATCCAATTGCGTATCTTCATCGACAACATGTGTGCAGTGCCATAAACGTTATTCTTCCCCTAGAAACCCATGGTTAACAAAGGGATTACTTAATAGCCTGCGTAAGAAAGATAACCTATATAAAAAACAAAAAGACAGCCATTTAATGTGCATCTACTTGACCGTTACAAGCAATATTGCAACACACTTAATACTCTAATGAAGATTGCCAAAAAGCGCTATTATCAAAACGTAATTAATTGTACTGGTTCAGATAAAAAAAAACAATGGCGCTTGATCAATTCCTTTCTCAATAAAACCATTAACCCGCCTATAGCCAACATTTATCATGAAGGATCTGTTATATCTAACCCACTAGATATCGCCAATGCATTTAGTGACTACTACTCTTCTCCCATACCCGTTCCAGCCAGTACGCATGACGAACTTGATCATTGTGGTCACTCATTTTTTCTTTTTCCTGTTACCCCGGATGAGGTAAGAAGAACAATTATTAGTATAAAGTCCTCTAGCGCAGGCATCGATAATATTTCTGCTAACCACGTGAAAATGATTGTTGATCATATTGCGGTTGTGCTCACCTACATAATCAATCTAATTTTTGAAACCGGCGTATTTCCTCATGAGTTAAAGATGAGTAGGGTTATCCCGGTATTTAAAAAAGGTGACCGATGCTTAATTTCTAATTACAGGCCGATATCAGTTCTCCCCTTTTTTAGCAAAGTAATTGAAAAAATAATACATGTTCGCCTGTCTAGCTACCTGGCGAAATTTAACCTACTTCATCCGAAACAATTTGGGTTTAGACAAGGGTATTCGACTAACCTAGCCCTCATTTACTTCACAGAAAAATGTAAGCTAGAAATTGACAATGGTAACTTCGTTGGTTCTGTTTTTCTAGATTTTACTAAAGCTTTTGATACACTAGATCATGACATTCTTTTTTCTAAACTTGCATCTTATGGCATTATTGGCAACTCTCTCAATCTTTTCCGTAGTTATTTATCTGATCGTGAGCAATTAGTATCCATCTCCGGCATCAATTCCACTAAAAAAATTATTAACATCGGCGTTCCGCAAGGCTCAATTCTAGGCCCGCTTTTATTTCTACTATACTATAATGATCTTCCACAGTGTCTAACCCCATTATCAGAATGCATCTTATATGCTGACGACACGACTGTCTTATGTTCGAGTAATTCTCTAAGCAACAATTCAAACACCCTTAACGCTGAACTTATTAACGTTAGCGCATGTTGTGTTAAAATATGCTTTTGATAAATCCTTCGAAAAGTAAGTTCTTAATTTTCTATTCCAGGTCAATAAATAACGCGCAAGTTAGGCCCCTCTTTGTAAACACACATCCTATTCACCTATCAGATCAATGTTCCTTCCTTGGTATCAAAGCTTGATTCCCGCTGAAGATTTAATTTGCATATTAATGAACTACAGCGGAAAACTTCCTGTGGTATTAGGGTATTACTAAAAGCTAGATGTTACTTTGACTTGACTACTTTGGTCACCTTATATTATGCATTCATTCACAGTCATCTAAATTATTGTGTTGCTTCCTGGGGTCAAACATATTATTGCCACCTTTCTTCCCTCCAACATGTACAGAATCAAGCCATTCGCATTCTCACCTGGAGCAACCGACGTTCACACGTTCCTGATCTGTACCGGGAACTGCACATACTGAATATTGACAATCTAACCAAATTTAATGTCTGCACATTTGCTTACCAAGCAGTTAAAGACCATAACCTTCTCAAATTTGTTCTTATCCGACACCTTACTAACTCAAATATTACGCGCTTTTCCTCCAACAACAATTTTATACTCCCTAAGGTACGAACTAACTATGGTTCACAAAGAGTAGCATTTGTTTTAATCAAACTTTGGAATTCACTGCCTTTTAACATTAAATGTGCCTTTTCTATATCGTCATTCAAACATCAGCTTCGCAATTTCATGTTTAACCTATAGCTCCGTTTATTGAATATGTCTTTTAAAACACAACTTCAGTTCTCTGCCTTTTTGCTGTCAAGTAGTATTAGTTTTTTTTAACATTATAAAAGGTCCCCCTACAGTGTTTACACTATGGGACCTTTTTCTGTACTAAATACCAATATTTTTGTATCTGCACAAAGTATTCAATAAACTTCAATTCAATTCAATTCAACTTTTCAAAGCAGTTCCGGGCTCTGATCTGACCTGCGCGCCCTTTCACAAGCGCACCGGTACAAAAGCTGGTCCCCGCCACCCGCCGTCAGCAGGCTCACGCCTCTACCTCCCTGATGCATTCCTGCCGAGTGTCCTAGACACAAGGCCACGGATTAGGTGATGTTCACTAGGTCGTTGGGCGTATATGTGTTTCTCGAGAACAGCCACGCACGACACGTCGCCACACTGACAATTTCGGCACGGCGCGCAACGTAAACTGTGGAACAAACGAAGAAACGTCAAAAAGACAAGCGGCACACGAGGCCGGCAATCGAACACGGCGTGGCACGCGGTCGTACAAACGGCCTGAGCCATAAACCATTTCCGATTGGGCTTCTGCCATTGGGTACATTGGTCAGAATTGGCAACTTGGCAATTGTGACGCGCCCAACTTTTACGGTCTTCGAATGGAATCAGCATCGTTCGTTCGTCTCGTCACAGCGTCACCATCACCCGCGTTTCACGCCGTTGACGTCAGCGTGTGGTGGCTCAATGGTATTCGTTGCGTCGTCAGCATGACGCTGGTATTCAACAGTCTTCAGTACAACCTGTACATTAACCTAGGCCAAAACGTAAGCAAGAAGAATGCGCCGCGGATCCATTGAAATCGCCGAGGTAACGTTCATTGTAGGTGTGTTCACATTAATTGTGGGTTTGTCCCTTAAAATGTTTCCCCACATGTCTCACATGCCACATTGTCAGAGAACCCTATCGTCTGCAGAGCAAGATAGCAGCCAACACGCCCTTAGTTCCAGAAGCCACCGGACAACTTGGGTAAACGCCCCTTTCAATGGGATTAGATACACCGAGGAAGGTGGCTGAAAATGTCACACAATGCCAATAAGATTGGAAAAAAAGAAGACGGCAGCGACCAAAAACGAGGCTGCCATCAAAATTTCGTAATGCGTCAAAAAGATGAGTACTTTTCAAAGCAGTTCCGGGCTCTGACCTGACCTGCTCGCCCTTTCAAAGCGCGCCGGTACACAAGTTGGTCCCCGCCAACTGCCGGAAGCAGGCTGACGCCTCTACCTCCCTGATGCATTCCTGCCGAGTGTCCTAGACACAAGGCCACGGATCAGGTGATGTTCACTAGGTCGTTGGGCGTAGATGTGTTTATCACGAGCAGCCACGCATGACACGTCGCCACACTGACAATTGCGGCACGGCGGGCAACGTAAACTGTGGAACAAACGAAGAAACGTCAAAAAGATAAGCGGCACCGAAGGCCGGAAATCTAACATGGCGTGGCACGCGGTCGTACAAATGGTCTGAGCCATAAACCATTTCCGATGGGGCGTGTGCCATTGGCTACATTGGTCAGAATTGGCAACTTGGCAATTGTGACGCGCCCAACATTTTCGGTCTTCGCATGGAATCAGCATCGTTCGATCGTCTCGTCACAGCGTCACCATAACCCGCGTTTCACGCCGTTGACGTCAGCGTGTGGTGGCTCCATGGCATTCATTGCGTCGTCAGCATGACGCTGGTATTCAACAGTCTTCAGTACAACCTATACATTAACCTTGGCCAGAACGTAAGCAAGAAGAATGCGCCGTGCATCCATTGAAATCGGTGAGGTAAGCCTTCATTGTAGGTGTGTTCACATTCTTTGTGGGTTTGCCCCTTAAATGTTTTCCCAAGATTTCTCACACGCTACATTCTCAGAGAACCCTATCGTCTAGCAGAGCAAGATAGCAGCCAACACACACTTAGTTCCAGAAGCCAGCGGACAACTTGGGTCAACGCGCACGTGAAAGGGACTAGATGCAAAGAGTAAGGTGGCTGAAAATGTCACACAATGCCAATAACGTTGAAAATAAAGAAGACGGCAGCGACCAAAAACGAGGCTGACACCAACATTTCGCAATCCGTCAAATAGGATGAGTACTTTTCAAAGCAGTTCCGGGCTCTGACCTGACCTGCGCGCCCTTTCACAAGCGCACCGGTACACAAGCTGGTTTACGCCAACCGCCGGCAGCAGGCTGACGCCTCTACCTCCCTGATCCATTCCTGCCGATTGTCCTAGACAAAAGGCCACGGATCAGGTGATGTTCACTATGTCGTTGGGCGTATATGCGTTTGTCGAGAACAGTCACGCATGACACGTCGCCACACTGACAATTGCGGCACGGCGTGCAACGTAAACTGTGGAACAAACGAAGAAACGTCAAAAAGATAAGCAGCACAGGAGGCCGGCTATGGAACATGGCGTGGCGCGCGCTCGTAGTAATGGCCTGAGCCATAAACCATTTCCGATTGGGCTTGTGCCATTGGGTACATTGGTCAGAATTGGCAACTTGGGAATTGTGACGCGCCCAACTTCTTCGGTCTTCGCATGGAATCAGCATCGTTCGATCGTCTCGTCACAGCGTCACCATCACCCGTGTTTCACGCTGTTGGCGTCAGCGTGTGGTGGTTCCATGGTATTCATTGCGTCGTCAGCATGACGCTGGTATTCAACAGCCTTCAGTACAACCTATACATTGGATGGATGTGTGTTGTTTAGTGGCGCAAGGGCCAGGTGTGGCCAAGGAGCGCCATGACTGATATTGATGTGTTAAGCGCTGATTGGTGAGTCACGATGATGGGGTGTAACATGGCTGCAAAGTGGCCTAAAATTAATCGCTATCGTAGAAGCATAAAACGATATATAGGTATAAAATTATGACAGTGATACGTGGAGTGGTCTCTGGTATAGTACGAGTGACAAGTGATCATGGGGCAAAAATGCATGAATATGGAAATAGCACATATGTCTCCTTAAAGCCTTTGAGCCCAAAGGCTGGGAGGCAGGTGCATTCTTTTAATGCAGCTACCGCAGCAGAAACCTCTGGTAATAGGCTGTGCTACGGATTTCCTCGGGCTATAATATGAAAACTATGTACAGCTTTTAAAAATTGAAACAGTGATTGATGTTTAAAGAGAGGTTCCATACCTATAATCATTTGAGGATGAAGTGGAATTTGTTGCCGGTGAGGTAATGGAAAATGCTTTTTCCTATTTGCGTCTAATTCCCTGCAGTGCATCAGGATGTGAAGCACGGTAAGTGGGTCACCACATTTATCACACGTGGGTGGATCACCACCTGACAAGAGGTATGCGTGTGTACTGTATGTGTGTCCTATTCTAAGTCTGCAAAGTGTCACTTCCGTACGGTGGTTCTTTGCTACCGGCGGCCAGTTACCAAGATACGGCTTGATAACATGTAGTTTGTTTTCTGTTTGTTTGTCCCACAAGCGCTGACAGAAAGCCCTTAGCGTTTTTTCTTATTGAGGGCTTGAGGTCCACTACAGGGATAGTCGTGGAAATGTCTGCAGCGTTCGCGTGGACGGATGTGGCTAGCTGGTCAGCCAACACGTTTCCTTCAATCTCGCGGCGCCCCGGCACCCAGCATACTACGATATGCTGCTTGGACGCATAGGTGGTGCATAATGCTGAATAGATATAGATACAATTATAGGATTTTTATATTTCTTCACAGTTTTCAATGCGTTTACGACGCTCAAAGAGTCTGTATATATAACTGCCTTTGGGATGTTCAATTCTTTAATGTGTTTAACGGCAGCCAATATGGCGTAGGCTTTTGCTGTAAAGATACTTTTGCTCGTGTGCAGAACACCGGTATCCGAAAAGGATGGACCGACTGCTACGTAAGATACGCCAGAATTAGACTTTGATGCGTCTGTAAAGAATTCAGGACAGGAGTATTTGTGCTGTAATTCCAGGAAGTACATTCGTATATGCGCGAGAGGCGCGCGCTTTGTAACAGGTACGAAGGATGTATCACACTCGATTGGTTGCCACTGCCACGGTGGGGGCCGTATAGCAGGGGACATAAGGTGGTATTCACGCAGGGGAACCCTTGTTTCTTCAGCTATGTCTCTAACACGCAGTGAGAAAGGCTTTGCCACTGTGGGCCGGTTGCGAAAAAGTTGACAACTGGACAAATCGTTTATGGTGTAATACGCGGGGTGCTGACTGTTTCCGTTCACTATAAGAAAATACATGAAAGATGAATATGTTCTCTGCAGTTGAAGTGACCATTCATCCGATTCAGCGTACAGACTTTCCACTAGGCTTGTTCTAAAGGCACCTGTGGACAGGCGAATTCCTAAGTGGTGGACAGGGTCTAGCATCTTTAAGGCAGTTGGAGTAGCCGACTGGTAGACAATGCCTCCATAGTCTAATCGTGTGCGTATTAGGCTTTTATACAAGTTCAAGAGACATTTTCTATCACTGCCCCAGGTTGTGCGTGAGAGCACCTTTAAGGTATTCATTGTTTTCATACATTTGTTTTTAAGATACTTTATGTGCTGTACAAAGGTTCATTTCGTGTCTAAAATTATGCCTAAAAATTTATGTTCCCTGTTTACAGGCAGACGCTCACCATGCAACACAATTTCAGGATCAGGGTGCAGGCCTATTTTTCTAGAGAAAATCACACATGTGCTTTTTTGTGGGTTCAATCTGAACCCGTTCTCATTAGCCCATTTGGAGATCTTGTTAAGACCTAGCTGGACCTGTCGCTCAAAGATTGCAAGAGAACTTGATTGAAATCCTCTCTGCACGTCGTCAACATATGTTGAATAGAAGATGTTATGTGGTATGTGTAGACGAAGAGAATTCATTTTTACAAAAAAGAGCGTGCAGCTAAGCACCCCGCCCCGCGGCACTCCAGTTTCCTGTACAAATTTCCGTGACAGAACATTGCTCACTCGAACACGGAATGCTCGATTCGACAGATAACTTTCGATAACATTGAACATATTTCCGTGTATACCTAACTGTGAGAGGTCTCTCAATATCCCAAGAGAGAGAGAGAGAGAAGGGAAGACAGAAAGGCAGGGAGGTTAACTAGACTGAGTCCAGTTTGCTACCCTACACGTGGGGAGGGGAATGGGCAGTGAAAGAGGGAGAGAGTCAATATCCCAAACCACCACGTTGTAGCATAGGCCTTCTCCATTATGGACAAAGGCTTCACGGATACGTGCCTCGATACGTATGAGATGGTCAGTGGTGGATCGACCCTCCGAAACCCGCACTGGTATGGGTCGAGCAATTTGTTTGATTCTAGGAAGTGTAGTAGGCGACAGTTAATCATTTTTTCGAATACTTTGCAGAGACAACTTGTTAGTGCTATAGGTCTGTAACTTGTTACAGAGGAAGGATCCTTTCCGTGCTTCAGAATTGGAATTATTATAGCCTCCTTCCAAGCAGAGGGGATCTCGCCGGAAAACCATATAACGTTGTAAAGAGAAAGGAGGCTTTTCTTTGTTTCGGTTGCTAGTTGTTTTAGCATCTCATATATTACGCGGTCTGAACCTGGGGCGGATGTATTACAACAGTTCAGAGCTGCCTGCAGTTCTGCTATGCAGAATGGCTCGTTGTAGGCCGTACGTTTTGCACATTTTCTTTCTAACTTTTGCTTCTCTATTCGTGATTTGTAATTTAGGAATGTTTCGGAGTAGTGTGAGGAGCTGGATATTTGTTCAAAGTGTGTACCAAGAAAGTTGGCTTGTTCTTCCAGGCTTTCTCTGTGGCTATTTACTAAACGCAGGGAATATGTTTGTTGCCCATTGACTTTTTTCACTCTATTCCATACTTTCCTCTCATCTCTGTACGAGTTGATGCTTGATATATACTTCGCCCAACTTTCTCGTCTTGCTTGTCGGCGCGTTCTCCTCGCTTGGGATTTGACATGTTTAAAGTTTTCCAGGTTTTCTACTGTTGGAGAATCGCGAAGCCTCGCCCACGCTTTGTTCTGGTCCCTCCGTGCTTGCCTACATGCATCGTTCCACCAGGGAACAAGCCGTTTGGAACCCATGCCACTCGCTTGAGTAATACATTTACATGCGGCATCAAGTATAAAAGCTGTAAAATATGCAACAGAGTCATCTATGGTTATACCGGACATCTCAGACCAGGTCATGTGTGTAAGAGTTCGGTACTGTTCCCAATCGGCTGAGTCAACCTTCCACCGAGGGAGCTGCGGGGGAAGGTGATCTTGTTTCGGCGTAGTTAGGATTATTGGGAAGTGGTCACTCCCATACGGGTTGTTAAGCACATGCCATTTAAAATAGGGTAAAAGCGTCGGCGATAAAATGCTAAGATATATGGCAGAGTATGACTTGTTGGCCAGGTTAAAATATCTGGGCTCCTTCGTGTTCAAGAGACATGTTCCAGAGGAAAAAATTACCTGTTCAATGACGCGACCTCGCGCATCACAGCGTGAATCACCCCACAAACTACTGTGTGCATTAAGATCACCGAGAATCATAAAGGGCTCTGGGAGCTCATCTGTTAATGATTCTAGGTCGCGTCTATGAAGCTGATAATGTGGTGGTATGTACAAAGAGCAGATGGTAATGAGTTTATTTAAAAGTACGGCTCGAACGGCCATGGCCTCAAGGGCCGTTTGGAGCTTCAGATGCTGACACGCTGCACTTCTAAGCAATGATGGCTACACCGCCGGATGATGCGACAGCATCCTCGCGGTCTTTCCTGAAAATCATGTATTGCCGGAGGAAGTTAGTGTGCTTGGAAGTTAGGTGGGTTTCTTGAACACACAGCACTTTAGGTTTAAACTTACAGAGGATTTCTTGGACGTCATCTAGGTTTCTTAATAGTCCTCTGACATTCCACTGTATGACGTCATCCATGTTTAATAAGAAATTGTGCTGTGTGTCTCAGAAGTGACATTACTTTACAGAGCCTCTTTTAGGCCCTGTAATTGGTGTTTTGTCTTTTTTGGAGCAGTCAAGAGAACCTCGCCGCTCCTTCGACGCTACTTGCGCCGTTGGGCTTGGACCGGTGTCCATAGCCTCTTGCGAGGCTCTGGGCACCCGCTCCAGAGAGCGATGTGTACGTCGCTTAGACTTCATCTCAAGCGATGAAGTCTTCGTCCCCACCGAGGCAGAGGTCGACAAGACCCCTGTGGCCTCTGCGGTGCCCTGGCTGCTGCCGGAGCTTGAAGAGGCCTCTGGTGTGGAGAGTTTGAGAGATGGCAGGGCAGCGCTGGCTGCTCCCACCGTAGGGGCGGGTGGCGCTAGCATCGGCACGCTAGGCGTGGTCCGGGCTGCCGGCAGAGGCTGTTGTGCTGCCGCCCCCCGTTGCACCACTTCAGCGAAAGTTGTTTTTAGTGAAAATAGCGAGGAAACCCTTTGTCGTGCTTCACGGAATGTTATGTTCTCCTTAAATTTTACAGTAATTATTTCCTTTTCTTTCTTCCAGGCTGGACAAGCTCTGGAGTATGCAGGGTGACTGCCGTCGCAGTTCGCACAATGTACCTCATTATTGCAGTCGTCAGCAGAGTGACCGGTTGTGGCGCACTTTGCACACAAAGCTGTCCTCGCCAGCTCTGGGATGCGTGACCAAATCTCTGACATTTGAAGCAACGTCGCGGGTTCGGAAAGTAGGGTCGAACATGAACTTTTACATAGCCGGTTTCAAGTGTTTCGGGTAGAGTAGTTGAGCTGAAAGTGAGTATTAAATGCTTTGTTGGGATTTCATTGTCATTTCGTCTGATTTTGATGCGCTGCACATCGATTACGCCTTGGTCCTTCCATCCATCCAGGAGTTCTTCTTCATTAGGTGTCATTAGGTCTTCATGTGATACTACGCCTTTTACTGTATTCATGGTTCGATGTGCGCTCACAGAAACAGGGATGTGACCAAAAGCTACGAGATGTGCGAGTCTGTTGTACTGTTCTTTGTCTTTTAGTTCGAGGAGCAAATCCCCACTTGCCATCTTTGTTACTTTATAACCAGCTCCAATGGTCTCTTTTAGGCACTTGGCCAGAAGGAATGGGGAAATTGCTCTAGCCTTTGTGGATGATTGTTCGCAGTGAAGGACGTGGAATTTCGGAAACGTTTCTTTGTTTTTGGGTAAGAAGAGCGAGGTTGCGTCGGTGCGTACCCTTTTCGGGGCACGATCGGTTGAAAACGGGTTGGAGGATCCCATAGAAAAAAGTGAGTTGTTCGGCAACGGCATCTGCCACCCACCACAGAGCCCAACAAGGGGACGTGGCAGAACATGTAAACAAGTCTGCGCAGCGCCAGCAGTATGCCGTTACTATAACCCAATATGGTATACCTAAGGTAGGACAGCCACACCAGGTTAACCCTTGCCGCCAGGAAAAGTCGAAGTGAATGGAAAAGATGAGAAGACAGGAAAGGTCAGAAGTTGAAGAGAAAGACGAAGATGAGGGTAGAGAGAGACAGGAAAAGGCGACTGTCGGTTTCCTCCAGGTGGGTCAGTCTGGAGGTGCCGTCTATGTGAAGCAGAGGCCGAAGAGGTGTGTTGCCTCCACCGGGGGGCGTTAAAGGTCCAAACATCCAGCTTCGGCTCAACCCCCAGGATCCCCTTTTTCCCAGACATGGCTAAGCCGCGCACGGCTACACGCGGGAGTGTCCAACCCTCGTGTGCTCGGGTACGTGGTGTCGCAACACACCAAACGCCTGGTTGCGCCGACGGCCCTGCGGGGTCAACCTATACATTAACATAGGCCAAAACATAAGCAAGAAAAAAGCGCCGCAGATCCATTGAAATCGGCGAGGTAAGCCCTCATTGTAGGTGTGTTCACATTGTTTCTGGGTTTGTCCCTTAAATTTTTTCCCAAGATGTCTCACATGCCACATTCTCAGAGAACCCTATCGTCTAGCAGAGCAAGATAGCAGCCAACACACACTTAGTTCCAGAAGCCAGCGGACAACTTGTGTGAACGCGCACGTGAAAGGGTCTAGATGCAAAGAGTAATGTCGCTAAAAATTTCACACAATACCAATAACATTGAAAAACAAGATGGCAGCGAGGAAAACGAGGCTGCCAGACAAATTTCGCAATCCGTCAAGAAGGATGAGTACTTTTCAAAGCAGTTCCGGGCTCTGACCTGCCCTGCTCGCCCTTTCACAAGCGCACCGGTACACAAGCTGGTCCCCGCCAACCGCCGCCAGCAGGCTGACGCCTCTAACTCCCTGCTCCATTCGTGCCGAGTGTCCTAGACACAAGGCCACGGATCAGGTGATGTTCACTAGGTCGTTGGGCGTATATGTGTTTATCGAGAACAACCATGCATGACACGTCGCCACACTGACATTTGCGGCACGGCGGGCAACGTAAACTGTTAAACAAACGAAAAAACGTCAAAAAGATAAGCGGTACACGAGGCCGGCAATCGAACACGGCGTGACACGCGGTCGTGCAAACGGCCTGAGCCATAAACCATTTCCGATTGGCCTTGTGTCATTGGGTACATTGGTCAGAATTGGCAACTTGGGAATTGTGACGCGCCCAACTACTTCTGTCTTCGCATGGAATCAGCATCGTTCGATCGTCTCGTCACAGCGTTACCATCACCCGCGTTTCACGCAGTTGACGTCAGCGTGTGGTGGTTCCATGGTATTCATTGCGTCGTCAGCATGACGCTGGTATTCAACAGCCTTCATTACAACCTATACATTAACCTAGGCCAAAACGTAAGCAAGAAGAATGCGCCGCGGATCCATTGAAATCGGCTAGGTAAGCCTTCATTGTAGGTGTGTTCACATTGTTCGTGGGTTTGTCCCTTAATATGTTTCCCCAGACGTCTCACAAGCCACATTGTCAGAGAACCCTATCGTCTGCAGAGCAAGATAGCAGCCAACACAAGCTTAGTTCCAGAAGCCAGCGGACAACTTGGGCCAACGCGCATGTCAATGGGACTAGATACGCAGAGGAGGGTGGCTGAAAATGTCACAAAATGCCAATAACATTGGAAAAAAAGAAGACCGCAGCGACCAAAAACGAGGCTGCCAGAAAATTTCGTAATCCGTCAAAAAGTATGAGTACTTTTCAAAGCAGTTCCGGGCTCTGACCTGAGCTGCTCGCCCTTTCACAAGCGCACCGGTACACAAGCTGGTCCCCGCCAACCGCCGCCAGCAGGCTGACGCCTCTAACTCCCTGCTCCATTTGTGCCGAGTGTCCTAGACACAAGGCCGCGGACCAGGTGATGTTCACTAGGTCGTTGGGCGTATATGTGTTTATCGAGAACAGTCATGCATGACACGTCGCCACACTCACATTTGCGGCACGGCGGGCAAAGTAAACTGTTAAACAAACGAAGAAACGTCAAAAAGATAAGCGGCACACGAGGCCGGCAATCGAACACGGCGTGGCACGCGGTCGTACAAACGGCCTGAGCCATAAACCATTTCTGATTGGCCTTGTGTCATTGGGTACATTGTTCAGAATTGGCAACTTGGCAATTGTGACGCGCCCAACTTCTTCGGTCTTCGCATGGAATTAGCATCGTTCGATCATCTCGTCACAGCGTCACCATCACCCGCGTTTCACGCCGTTGACGTCAGCGTGTGCTGGTTCCATGGTATTCATTGCGTCGTCAGCATGACGCTGGTATTCAACAGCCTTCATTACAACCTATACATTAACCTAGGCCAACACGTACGCAAGAAGAATGCGCCGCGGGTCTATTGAAATCGGCGAGGTAAGCCTTAATTGTAGGTTTGTTCACATGGTTTGTGGGTTTGTCCCATAAATCTTTTCCCAAGATGTCTCACATTCCACATTCTCAAAGAACCCTATCCTCTGCAGAGCAAGATAGCAGCCAACACACACTTAGTTCCAGAAGCCAGCGGACAACTTGTGTCAACGCGCATGTTAATGGGACTAGATACACAGAATAAGGTGGCGGAAAATGTCACTCAATGCCAATAACATTGGAAAAAAGAAGACGGCAGCGATCAAAAACGAGGCTGCCACCAAAATTTCGCCATCCGTCAAAAATGGTGAGTACTTTTCAAAGCAGTTCCCGGCTGTGACCTGACCTGCGCGCCCTTTCACAAGCGCCCCGGTACAGAAGCTGGTCCCCGCCAACCGCCGGCAGCAGCCTGACGCCTCACCTCCCTGATCCAGTCCTGCCGAGTGTCCTAGACACAAGGCCACGGATCAGGTGAGGTTCACTAGGTCGTTGGGCGTATATGAGTTTATCGAGAACAGACACGCATGACACGTCGCCACACTGACAATTGCGGCACGGCGGGCAACGTAAACTGTGGAACAAACAAAGAAACGTCAAAAAGATAAGTGGTACACGAGGCCGGCAATCGAACACGGCGTGACACGCGGTCGTGCAAACGGCCTGAGCCATAAACCATTTCCGATTGGCCTTGTGCCATTGGGTACATTGGTCAGAATTGGCAACTTGGGAATTGTGTCGCGCCCAACTTCTTCCGTCTTCGGATGGAATCAGCATCGTTCGATCGTCTCGTCACAGCGTCACCATCACCCGCGTTTCACGCTGTTGACGTCAGCGTGTGGCGGTTCCATGGTATTCATTGCGTCGTCAGCATGACGTTGGTATTCAACAGTCTTCAGTACAACCTATACATTAACCTAGGCCAAAACATAAGCAAGAAGAATGCGCCGCGGAACCATTGAAATCGGCGAGATAAGCCTTCATTGTAGGTGTGTTCACATTGTTTGTGGGTTTGTCCCATAAATTTTTTCCCAGGATGTCTCACATTCCACATTCTCAAAGAACCCTATCCTCTGCAGAGCAAGATAGCAGCCAACACACACTTAGTTCTAGAATCCAGCGGACAACTTGGGTCAACGCGCATGGTAATGGGACTAGATACACAGAAGAAGGTGGCTGAAAATGTCACTCAATGCCAATAACATTGGAAAAAAAGAAGACGGCAGTGATCAAAAACGAGGCTGCCACCAAAATTTCGCAATCCGTCAAAAATGGTGAGTACTTTTCAAAGCAGTTCCGGGCTGTGACCTGACCTGCACGCCCTTTCACAAGCGCCCCGGTACACAAGCTGGTCCCCGCCAACCGCCGGCAGCAGGCTGACGCCTCACCTCCATGATCCATCCCTGCCGAGTGTCCTAGAAACAAGGCCACGGATCAGGTGATGTTCACTAGGTCGTTGGGCGTATATGTGTTTATCGAGAACACCCACGCATGACACGTCGCCACACTGACATTTGCGGCACGACGGGCAACGTAAACTGTGGAACAAACGAAGAAACACCAAAAAGATACGCGGAACAGAAGGCCGGCAATAGAACACGGCGTGGCACGCGGTCGTACAAACGGCCTGAGCCATAAACCATTTCCGATTGGGCTTGTGCCATTGGGTACATTGGTCAGAATTGGCAACTTGGCAATTGTGACGCGCCCAACTTTTTCGGTCTTCGAATGGAATCAGCATCGTTCGTTCGTCTCGTCACAGCGTCACCATCACGCGCGATTCACGCCGTTGACGTCGGCGTGTGGTTGCTCCATGGCATTCGTTGCGTCGTCAGCATGACGCTGGTATTCAACAGTCTTCAGTACAACCTATACATTAACCTAGGCCAAAACGTAAGCAAGAAGAATGCGCCGCCGATCCACTGATATCGGCGCGGTAACGTTCATTGTAGGTGTGTTCACATGAATTGTGGGTTTGTCCCTTAAAATGTTTCCCTAGACGTCTCACATGCCACATTGTCAGAGAACCCTATCGTCTGCAGAGCAAGATAGCAGCCAACACACTCTTAGTTCCAGAAGCCAGCGGACAACTTGGGTCTACGCCCCTTTCAATGGGACTAGATACACAGTGGAAGGTGGCTGTAAATGTCACACAATGCCAGTAACATTGGAAAAAAAGAAGACGGCAGCGACCAAAAACGAGGCTGCCACCAAAATTTCGCAATCCGTCAAAAAGGATGAGTACTTTTCAAAGCAGTTCCGGGCTCTGACCTGACCTGCTCGCCCTTTCACAAGCGCACCGGTACACAAGCTTGTCCCCGCCTACCGCCGGCAGCAGGCTGACGCCTCTACCTCCCTGATCCATTCCTGCCGAGTGTCCTAGACACAAGGCCACGGATCAGGTGATGTTCACTAGGTCGTTGGGCGTATATGAGTTTATCGAGAACAGCCACGCATGACACGTCGCCACACTAACATTTGCGGCACGGCGGGCAACGTAAACTGTGGAACAAACGAAGAAACGTCAAAAAGAGAAGCGGCACATGAGGCCGGCAATCGAACACGGCGTGACACGCGGTCGAACAAACGGCCTGAGCCATAAACCATTTCCGATTGGCCTTGTGCCATTGGGTACATTGGTCAGAATTGGCAACTTGCGAATTGTCACGCGCCCAACTTCTTCTGTCTTCGCGTGGAATCAGCATCGTTCGATTGTCTCGTCACAGCGTCACCATCACCCGCGTTTCACGCTGTTGACGTCAGCGTGTGGTGGTTCCATGGTATTCATTGCGTCGTCAGCATGACGCTGGTATTCAACAGTCTTCAGTACAACCTATACATTAACCTAGGCCAAAACATAAGCAAGAAGAATGCACCACGGAACCATTGAAATCGGTGAGATAAGCCTTCATTGTAGGTGTGTTCACATTGTTTGTGAGTTTGTCCCTTAAAATGTTTTTCCAGATGTCTCACAAGCCACATTGCCAGAGAACCCTATCGTCTGCAGAGCTAGATAGGAGCCAACACACTCTTCGTTCCAGAAGCAAGCGGACAACTTGGGTCAACGCGCACGTGAAAGGGAATAGATACACAGAGGAAGGTTGCTGAAAATGTCACACAATGCCAATAACATTAAAAAAAAGAAGACGGCAGCGACGAAAACGAGGCTGCCACCAAAATTTCGCAATCCATCAAAAAGGGTGAGCACTTTTCAAAGCAGTTCCGGGCTCTGACCCGACCTTCCCGTCCTTTCACAAGCGCACCGGTACAAAAGCTGGTCCCCGCCAACCGCCGGCAGCAGGCTGACGCCTCTACCTCCCTGATCCATTCCTGGCGTGTGTCCTAGAAGCAAGGCCGCGGATCACGTGATCTTCGCTGGGTCGGGTGGCGTTTATGTGTTTATCGAGAACAGGCACGCATGACATGTCGCCACACTGACAATTGCGGCACGGCGGGCAACGTAAACTGTGGAACAAAAGAAGAAACGTCCAAAAGATAACCGGCACAGAAGGCCGGCAATCCAACACGGCGTGGCACGCGGTCGTACAAATAGCCTGAGCCATAAACCATTTCCGATTGGCCTTGTGCCATTGGGTACATTGTTGAGAATTGGCAACTTGGGAATTGTGACGCGCCCAATTTCTTCGGTCTTCGCATGGAATCAGCATCGTTCGATCGTCTCGTCACAGCGTCACCATCACCCGCGTTTCACGCCGTTGACATCAGCGTGTGGTGGCTCCATGGTATTCATTGCGTCGTCAGCATGACGCTCGTATTCAACAGTCTTCAGTACAACCTATACATTAACATAGGCCAAAACGTAAGCAAGAAGAATGCCCTGCGGATCCAATGAAATCGGCGACGTAAGCCTTCATTGTAGGTGTGTTCACATTATTTGTGGGTTTGTCCCTTAAAATGTTTCCCAAGATGTCTCACGAGCGACATTCTCAGAGAACCCTATCGTCTGCAGAGCAACATAGCAGCCAACACACTCTTAGTTCCAGAAGCCAGCGGAAAACTTGGGTCAACGCGCACGTGAAAGGGAGTAGATACAAAGAGTAAGGTGGCTGAAAATGTCACGCAATGCCAATAACATTGAAAAAAAAAAGAAGACGGCAGCGACCAAAAACGAGGCTGCCACCAAAATTTCCCAATCCGTCAGAAAGGGTGAGCACTTTTTAAACCAGTTCCGGGCTCTGACCCGACCTGCGCGCACTTTCACAAGCGCCCCGGTACACAAGCTGGTCCCCGCCAACCGCCGGCAGCAGGCTGACGCCTCACCTCCCTGATCCATTCCT
The DNA here is from genome assembly GCF_023375885.2 of Dermacentor andersoni. Lineage (NCBI taxonomy): Eukaryota > Metazoa > Arthropoda > Arachnida > Ixodida > Ixodidae > Dermacentor > Dermacentor andersoni. The sequence goes on from NC_092815.1 coordinate 249,516,645, forward strand.
GCCGAGTGTCCTAGACACAAGGCCACGGATCAGGTGATGTTCACTAGGTCGTTGGGCGTATGTGTGTTTATCATGAACAGACACGCATGACGCGTCGCCACACTGACAATTGCGGCACGGCGGGCAACGTAAACTGTGGAACAAACGAAGAAACGTCAAAAAGATAAGCGGCACACGAGGCCGGCAATCGAACACGGCGTGACACGCAGTCGCACAAACGGCCTGAGCCATAAACCATTTCCGATTGGCCTTGTGTCATTGGGTACATTGGTCAGAATTGGCAACTTGGCAATTGTGACCCGCCCAACTTCTTCGGTCTTCGCATGGAATCAGCATCGTTCGATCATCTCGTCACAGTTTCACCATCACCCGCGTTTCACGCCGTTGACGTCAGCGAGTGGTGGTTCCATGGTATTCATTGCGTCGTCAGCATGACGCTGGTATTCAACAGCCTTCATTACAACCTATACATTAACCTAGGCCAAAACGTACGCAAGAAAAATGCGCCGCGGATCCATTGAAATCGGCGAGGTAAGCCTTCATTGTAGGTGTGTTCACATTGTTTGTGGGTTTGTCCCATAAATTGTTTCTCAAGATGTCTCAAATTCCACATTCTCAAAGAACCCTATCCTCTGCAGAGTAAGATAGCAGCCAAAACACACTTAGTTCCAGAAGCCAGCGGACAACTTTGGTGAACGCGCATGTTAATGGGACTAGATACACAGAGGAATGTTGCTGAAAATGTCACACAATGCCAATAACATTAAAAAAAGAGAAGACGGCAGCGACGAAACCGAGGCTGCCACCAAAATTTCGCAATCCATCAAAAAGGGTGAGCACTTTTCAAAGCAGTTCCGGGCTCTGACCCGACCTTCGCGTCCTTTCACAAGCGCACCGGTACAAAAGCTGGTCCCCGCCAACCGCCGGCAGCAGGCTGACGCCTCTACCTCCCTGATCCATTCCTGCGGAGTGTCCTAGAAGCAAGGCCACGGATCACGTGATCTTCGCTGGGTCGGGTGGCGTTTATGTGTTTATCGAGAACAGGCACGCATGACATGTCGCCACACTGACAATTGCGGCACGGCGGGCAACGTAAACTGTGGAACAAAAGAAGAAACGTCCAAAAGATAACCGGCACAGAAGGCCGGCAATCCAACACGGCGTGGCACGCGGTCGTAGAAACGGCCTGAGCCATGCGCCATTTCCGATTGGCCTTGTGCCATTGGGTACAGTGGTGAGAATTGGCAACTTGGGAATTGTGACGCGCCCAACTTCTTCGGTCTTCGCATGGAATCAGCATCGTTCGATCGTCTCATCACAGCGTCAACATCACCCGCGTTTCACGCCGTTACCGTCAGCGTGTGGTGGCTCCATGGTATTCGTTGCGTCGTCAGCATAACGCTGGTATTCAACAGTCTTCACTACAACCTATACATTAACCTGGGCCAAAACGTAAGCAAGAATGCGCCGCGTAACCATTGAAATCGGCGAGATAAGCCTTCATTGTAGGTGTGTTCACATTGTTTGTGGGTTTGTCCCATAAATTTTTTCCCAAGATGTCTCAAATGCCACATTCTCAAAGAACCCTATCCTCTGCAGAGCAAGATAGCAGCCAACACACACTTAGTTCCAGAAGCCAGCGGACAACTTTGGTCAACGCGCATGGTAATGGGACTAGATACACAGAGCAAGGTGGCTGAAAATGTCCCTCAATGCCAATAACAATGGAAAAAAAGAAGACGGCAGCGACCAAAAACGTGGCTTGCAGCAATATTTTGCAATCCGTCAAAAAGGATGAGTATCGGGCTCCCGGCGTGATCCTGACAGCTCACCGCAGCCCTCGGATCTGCGCCTGCGCCTGGTCGCCAGCAGCTTGCATATATAAACGGCCTACGGACCACCCAACTTCATTCAGCAGCAGCAGCAGTGGCGGTGTAGCAGTGTATGCATGCTTGATTGTTTCGCCTCGACTCCACAGGTTCGTGCACATTTTCCGCTGTCCATATATTGGTATTCATTTAGTTAATAATTTAGTGCCACTGCTGCTGCTGCTTCCGGTGTTATCATTTAACCATGCCAACTGTCGCCGAACTGTCCAAACGCGTGGAACAGCTAGAAAATACCTTTAAAGAGAGACTTGATAACCTGCTTGACAAATAACGACAACTGTAGTATCCAAGCTAGATTCCCAGCCTTCCTTGATCATTAAAGGCCTAAAGGACCAGATAGAGGGACTAACAAGCAGTCTTGATTTTCTGAACAGAACTGTTGAATCCTTCAAATCAGAAAAGGAAGAACTAACTGCAATGAACAAATCCCTGATTGCGCATAACGAATCTTTGGAAAGACGAATTGGTGATCTGGAACAATACTCGCGAAAAAACAACTTGGAAATCAAAGGCGTTCCGGTTACCCAGGGTGAAGACTGCATGACGATTCTTCAAACTATTGCCTCTAAAATAGAATGCCCTATCTCTGTTAAAGATATTGACGTCATTCATCGTGTTCCGTCCGCTTCTGAGACAAAGCACTTGCTTCTCCGATTCCACTCTCGAGCCTTGAAAAACGAGTTCATCAGCAAAGCGCGAAAGGCACGCCTTAACACTAGTGACATTGGATTCGGCAAAGCACGAGGTAAAGCTTTTTTCGTAAATGACCACCTCACTCCACAGAATAAGCAATTATTCAGCAAGGCCTTGCAACTGAAGAAAGAAAAAAAGTGGCTTTTTCTGTGGACCGATGACTGCGTCATCAAGGCGAGGCAATCTACTGACAGCAAAGTGTTTCGCATAAGGACTGACGCGGACCTTGCGATATTCAGTTAAACTGACAAATCTTTTTCTTATTTGTTTTTTTTTTTCTTGATTCCTCTTATCCTGATCTGATTGCATGTCGTACATTTCGGTTAGCGATATTCAATCCTATTTTTCGGATAACTATCGTTCAGCGATCCATTTTAATTCACGTAGTCTTCGCAAACGTTTCTGCGATTTTCAGAATCTATTGTCTTCTTGTCTTCATTCTTTCTCAATTATATGTGTTTCTGAGACATGGCTGAGTGATTTTGACAGAAATCTTTATGGTTTTCCATCATACAATTCAGAATATTGCAATCGCATTTCTTCACAACATGGTGGATCAGCTATGTTTATTCGGTCCGACATTAGATACAAGCGTAGGCTTGATCTTCACTTAAATATCTGTGATTGTGAGTCCGTGTGGATTGAGGTTGATCATTCTGTAATAGGCAGTGATAGTCATATTGTCTTTGGTACCATCTATCGATCACCACATTCGCCAATTCCTGCTTTTTGTGAAGCACTTGACACTATTCTTGACATTCTTTCAAAAGAAAAAAAGTCCGTTGTCATCTTGGGTGACGTTAACATTAATTTACTTGATGCTTCCTCCTCTTATCTAACTCAGTATATCAGCTGTTTCCAAGGTTATGGTCTTGAATCTCTACTCTCCCTTCCCACCCGTTGCACTAATAATGATTTAGGAACACTTATCGATCATGCTCTTTCGAACCTTCTTCATCCTCCCTCCGCATTCATTCTTCAAATCAATATTACAGATCATTTCCCAGTTGCACTTTTCTTTGAGAACAGTCCTCGCACAAATAGTGTAAACTTTGTTAAAAATAAGTTTGATCGCGACAAATTCATAGAAATGGTATCTAATTCTGATTGGTCTTGTGTCACTTCAATGAATGATGTTGAATCAGCATACACCGCTTTCATTTCTACAATATCCAATTGCGTATCTTCATCGACAACAAGTGTGCAGTGCCATAAACGTTATTCTTCCCCTAGAAACCCATGGTTAACAAAGGGATTACTTAATAGCCTGCGTAAGAAAGATAACCTATATAAAAAACAAAAAGACAGCCATTTAATGTGCATCTACTTGACCGTTACAAGCAATATTGCAACACACTTAATACTCTAATGAAGATTGCCAAAAAGCGCTATTATCAAAACGTAATTAATTGTACTGGTTCAGATAAAAAAAAACAATGGCGCTTGATCAATTCCTTTCTCAATAAAACCATTAACCCGCCTATAGCCAACATTTATCATGAAGGATCTGTTATATCTAACCCACTAGATATCGCCAATGCATTTAGTGACTACTACTCTTCTCCCATACCCGTTCCAGCCAGTACGCATGACGAACTTGATCGTTGTGGTCACTCATTTTTTCTTTTTCCTGTTACCCCGGATGAGGTAAGAAGAACAATTATTAGTATAAAGTCCTCTAGCGCAGGCATCGATAATATTTCTGCTAACCACGTGAAAATGATTGTTGATCATATTGCGGTTGTGCTCACCTACATAATCAATCTAATTTTTGAAACCGGCGTATTTCCTCAGGAGTTAAAGATGAGTAGGGTTATCCCGGTATTTAAAAAAGGTGACCGATGCTTAATTTCTAATTACAGGCCGATATCAGTTCTCCCCTTTTTTAGCAAAGTAATTGAAAAAATAATACATGTTCGCCTGTCTAGCTACCTGGCGAAATTTAACCTACTTCATCCGAAACAATTTGGGTTTAGACAAGGGTATTCGACTAACCTAGCCCTCATTTACTTCACAGAAAAATGTAAGCTAGAAATTGACAATGGTAACTTCGTTGGTTCTGTTTTTCAAGATTTTACTAAAGCTTTTGATACACTAGATCATGACATTCTTTTTTCTAAACTTGCATCTTATGGCATTATTGGCAACTCTCTCAATCTTTTCCGTAGTTATTTATCTGATCGTGAGCAATTAGTATCCATCTCCGGCATCAATTCCACTAAAAAAATTATTAACATCGGCGTTCCGCAAGGCTCAATTCTAGGCCCGCTTTTATTTCTACTATACATTAATGATCTTCCACAGTGTCTAACCCCATTATCAGAATGCATCTTATATGCTGACGACACGACTGTCTTATGTTCGAGTAATTCTCTAAGCAACAATTCAAACACCCTTAACGCTGAACTTATTAACGTTAGCGCATGGTGTGCTAAAAATAAGCTTTTGATAAATCCTTCGAAAAGTAAGTTCTTAATTTTCTATTCCAGGTCAATAAATAACGCGCACGTTAGGCCCCTCTTTGTAAACACACATCCTATTCACCTATCAGATCAATGTTCCTTCCTTGGTATCAAAGCTTGATTCCCGCTGAAGATTTAATTTGCATAATAATGAACTACAGCGGAAAACTTCCTGTGGTATTAGGGTATTACTAAAAGCTAGATGTTACTTTGACTTGACTACTTTGGTCACCTTATATTTGCATTCATTCACAGTCATCTAAATTATTGTGTTGCTTCCTGGGGTCAAACATATTATTGCCACCTTTCTTCCCTCCAACATGTACAGAATCAAGCCATTCGCATTCTCACCTGGAGCAACCGACGTTCACACGTTCCTGATCTGTACCGGGAACTGCACATACTGAATATTGACAATCTAACCAAATTTAATGTCTGCACATTTGCTTACCAAGCAGTTAAAGACCATAACCTTCTCAAATTTGTTCTTATCCGACACCTTACTAACTCAAATATTACGCGCTTTTCCTCCAACAACAATTTTATACTCCCTAAGGTACGAACTAACTATGGTTCACAAAGAGTAGCATTTGTTTTAATCAAACTTTGGAATTCACTGCCTTTTAACATTAAATGTGCCTTTTCTATATCGTCATTCAAACATCAGCTTCGGAATTTCATGTTTAACCTATAGCTCCGTTTATTGAATATGTCTTTTAAAACACAACTTCAGTTCTGTCGTTTCTAATACTGTTTGCCTCGTTTCTTTCTTCTGCTTAAGCCTTATCCCTACCGTTTTATATTTTCCATTGTATTATTCTTTTGCATCATTATGTATTTGCATTTGTATTTGCATTTTCGTATTTTTTTTACCTCTCTGCCTTTTTGCTGTCAAGTAGTATTAGTTTTTTTTTTAACATTATAAAAGGTCCCCCTACAGTGTTTACACTATGGGACCTTTTTCTGTACTAAATACCAATATTTTTGTATCTGCACAAAGTATTCAATAAACTTCAATTCAATTCAATTCAACTTTTCAAAGCAGTTCCGGGCTCTGATCTGACCTGCGCGCCCTTTCACAAGCGCACCGGTACAAAAGCTGGTCCCCGCCACCCGCCGTCAGCAGGCTCACGCCTCTACCTCCCTGATGCATTCCTGCCGAGTGTCCTAGACACAAGGCCACGGATTAGGTGATGTTCACTAGGTCGTTGGGCGTATATGTGTTTCTCGAGAACAGCCACGCATGACACGTCGCCACACTGACAATTTCGGCACGGCGCGCAACGTAAACTGTGGAACAAACGAAGAAACGTCAAAAAGACAAGCGGCACACGAGGCCGGCAATCGAACACGGCGTGGCACGCGGTCGTACAAACGGCCTGAGCCATAAACCATTTCCGATTGGGCTTCTGCCATTGGGTACATTGGTCAGAATTGGCAACTTGGCAATTGTGACGCGCCCAACTTTTTCGGTCTTCGAATGGAATCAGCATCGTTCGTTCGTCTCGTCACAGCGTCACCATCACCCGCGTTTCACGCCGTTGACGTCAGCGTGTGGTGGCTCCATGGTATTCGTTGCGTCGTCAGCATGACGCTGGTATTCAACAGTCTTCAGTACAACCTATACATTAACCTAGGCCAAAACGTAAGCAAGAAGAATGCGCCGCGGATCCATTGAAATCGCCGAGGTAACGTTCATTGTAGGTGTGTTCACATTAATTGTGGGTTTGTCCCTTAAAATGTTTCCCCACACGTCTCACATGCCACATTGTCAGAGAACCCTATCGTCTGCAGAGCAAGATAGCAGCCAACACGCTCTTAGTTCCAGAAGCCACCGGACAACTTGGGTAAACGCCCCTTTCAATGGGATTAGATACACCGAGGAAGGTGGCTGAAAATGTCACACAATGGCAATAAGATTGGAAAAAAAGAAGACGGCAGCGACCAAAAACGAGGCTGCCATCAAAATTTCGTAATGCGTCAAAAAGATGAGTACTTTTCAAAGCAGTTCCGGGCTCTGACCTGACCTGCTCGCCCTTTCAAAGCGCACCGGTACACAAGTTGGTCCCCGCCAACTGCCGGAAGCAGGCTGACGCCTCTACCTCCCTGATGCATTCCTGCCGAGTGTCCTAGACACAAGGCCACGGATCAGGCGATGTTCACTAGGTCGTTGGGCGTAGATGTGTTTATCACGAACAGCCACGCATGACACGTCGCCACACTGACAATTGCGGCACGGCGGGCAACGTAAACTGTGGAACAAACGAAGAAACGTCAAAAAGTTAAGCGGCACAGAAGGCCGGAAATCGAACATGGCGTGGCACGCGGTCGTACAAATGGTCTGAGCCATAAACCATTTCCGATGGGGCGTGTGCCATTGGCTACATTGGTCAGAATTGGCAACTTGGCAATTGTGACGCGCCCAACATTTTCGGTCTTCGCATGGAATCAGCATCGTTCGATCGTCTCGTCACAGCGTCACCATAACCCGCGTTTCACGCCGTTGACGTCAGCGTGTGGTGGCTCCATGGCATTCATTGCGTCGTCAGCATGACGCTGGTATTCAACAGTCTTCAGTACAACCTATACATTAACCTTGGCCAGAACGTAAGCAAGAAGAATGCGCCGTGCATCCATTGAAATCGGTGAGGTAAGCCTTCATTGTAGGTGTGTTCACATTCTTTGTGGGTTTGCCCCTTAAATGTTTTCCCAAGATTTCTCACACGCTACATTCTCAGAGAACCCTATCGTCTAGCAGAGCAAGATAGCAGCCAACACACACTTAGTTCCAGAAGCCAGCGGACAACTTGGGTCAACGCGCACGTGAAAGGGACTAGATGCAAAGAGTAAGGTGGCTGAAAATGTCACACAATGCCAATAACGTTGAAAATAAAGAAGACGGCAGCGACCAAAAACGAGGCTGCCACCAACATTTCGCAATCCGTCAAATAGGATGAGTACTTTTCAAAGCAGTTCCGGGCTCTGACCTGACCTGCGCGCCCTTTCACAAGCGCACCGGTACACAAGCTATTTTACGCCAACCGCCGGCAGCAGGCTGACGCCTCTACCTCCCTGATCCATTCCTGCCGATTGTCCTAGACAAAAGGCCACGGATCAGGTGATGTTCACTATGTCGTTGGGCGTATATGTGTTTGTCGAGAACAGCCACGCATGACACGTCGCCACACTGACAATTGCGGCACGGCGTGCAACGTAAACTGTGGAACAAACGAAGAAACGTCAAAAAGATAAGCGGCACAGGAGGCCGGCTATGGAACATGGCGTGGCACGCGCTCGTAGTAATGGCCTGAGCCATAAACCATTTCCGATTGGGCTTGTGCCATTGGGTACATTGGTCAGAATTGGCAACTTGGGAATTGTGACGCGCCCAAATTCTTCGGTCTTCGCATGGAATCAGCATCGTTCGATCGTCTCGTCACAGCGTCACCATCACCCGTGTTTCACGCTGTTGGCGTCAGCGTGTGGTGGTTCCATGGTATTCATTGCGTCGTCAGCATGACGCTGGTATTCAACAGCCTTCAGTACAACATATACATTGGATGGATGTGTGTTGTTTAGTGGCGCAAGGGCCAGGTGTGGCCAAGGAGCGCCATGACTGATATTGATGTGTTAAGCGCTGATTGGTGAGTCACGATGATGGGGTGTAACATGGCTGCAAAGTGGCCTAAAATTAATCGCTATCGTAGAAGCATAAAACGATATATAGGTATAAAATTATGACAGTGATACGTGGAGTGGTCTCTGGTATAGTACGAGTGACAAGTGATCATGGGGCTAAAATGCATGAATATGGAAATAGCACATATGTCTCCTTAAAGCCTTTGAGCCCAAAGGCTGGGAGGCAGGTGCATTCTTTTAATGCAGCTACCGCAGCAGAAACCTCTGGTAATAGGCTGTGCTACGGATTTCCTGGGGCTATAATATGAAAACTATGTACAGCTTTTAAAAATTGAAACAGTGATTGATGTTTAAAGAGAGGTTCCATACCTATAATCATTTGAGGATGAAGTGGAATTTGTTGCCGGTGAGGTAATGGAAAATGCTTTTTCCTATTTGCGTCTAATTCCCTGCAGTGCATCAGGATGTGAAGCACGGTAAGTGGGTCACCACATTTATCACACGTGGGTGGATCACCACCTGACAAGAGGTATGCGTGTGTACTGTATGTGTGTCCTATTCTAAGTCTGCAAAGTGTCACTTCCGTACGGTGGTTCTTTGCTACCGGCGGCCAGTTACCAAGATACGGCTTGATAACATGTAGTTTGTTTTCTGTTTGTTTGTCCCACAAGCGCTGACAGAAAGCCCTTAGCGTTTTTTCTTATTGAGGGCTTGAGGTCCACTACAGGGATAGTCGTGGAAATGTCTGCAGCGTTCGCGTGGACGGATGTGGCTAGCTGGTCAGCCAACACGTTTCCTTCAATCTCGCGGCGCCCCGGCACCCAGCATACTACGATATGCTGCTTGGACGCATAGGTGGTGCATAATGCTGAATAGATATAGATACAATTATAGGATTTTTATATTTCTTCACAGTTTTCAATGCGTTTACGACACTCAAAGAGTCTGTATATATAACTGCCTTTGGGATGTTCAATTCTTTAATGTGTTTAACGGCAGCCAATATGGCGTAGGCTTTTGCTGTAAAGATACTTTTGCTCGTGTGCAGAACACCGGTATCCGAAAAGGATGGACCGACTGCTGCGTAAGATACGCCAGAATTAGACTTTGATGCGTCTGTAAAGAATTCAGGACAGGAGTATTTGTGCTGTAATTCCAGGAAGTACATTCGTATATGCGCGAGAGGCGCGCGCTTTGTAACAGGTACGAAGGATGTATCACACTCGATTGGTTGCCACTGCCACGGTGGGGGCCGTATAGCAGGGGACATAAGGTGGTATTCACGCAGGGGAACCCTTGTTTCTTCAGCTATGTCTCTAACACGCAGTGAGAAAGGCTTTGCCACTGTGGGCCGGTTGCGAAAAAGTTGACAACTGGACAAATCGTTTATGGTGTAATACGCGGGGTGCTGACTGTTTCCGTTCACTATAAGAAAATACATGAAAGATGAATATGTTCTCTGCAGTTGAAGTGACCATTCATCCGATTCAGCGTACAGACTTTCCACTAGGCTTGTTCTAAAGGCACCTGTGGACAGGCGAATTCCTAAGTGGTGGACAGGGTCTAGCATCTTTAAGGCAGTTGGAGTAGCCGACTGGTAGACAATGCCTCCATAGTCTAATCGTGTGCGTATTAGGCTTTTATACAAGTTCAAGAGACATTTTCTATCACTGCCCCAGGTTGTGCGTGAGAGCACCTTTAAGGTATTCATTGTTTTCATACATTTGTTTTTAAGATACTTTATGTGCTGTACAAAGGTTAATTTCGTGTCTAAAATTATGCCTAAAAATTTATGTTCCCTGTTTACAGGCAGACGCTCACCATGCAACACAATTTCAGGATCAGGGTGCAGGCCTATTTTTCTAAAGAAAATCACACATGTGCTTTTTTGTGGGTTCAATCTGAACCCGTTCTCATTAGCCCATTTGGAGATCTTGTTAAGACCTAGCTGGACCTGTCGCTCAAAGATTGCAAGAGAACTTGATTGAAATCCTCTCTGCACGTCGTCAACATATGTTGAATAGAAGATGTTATGTGGTATGTGTAGACGAAGAGAATTCATTTTTACAAAAAAGAGCGTGCAGCTAAGCACCCCACCCCGCGGCACTCCAGTTTCCTGTACAAATTTCCGTGACAGAACATTGCTCACTCGAACACGGAATGCTCGATTCGAAAGATAACTTTCGATAACATTGAACATATTTCCGTGTATACCTAACTGTGAGAGGTCTCTCAATATCCCAAGAGAGAGAGAGAGAGAAGGGAAGACAGAAAGGCAGGGAGGTTAACTAGACTGAGTCCAGTTTGCTACCCTACACGTGGGGAGGGGAATGGGCAGTGAAAGAGGGAGAGAGTCAATATCCCAAACCACCACGTTGTAGCATAGGCCTTCTCCATTATGGACAAAGGCTTCACGGATACGTGCCTCGATACGTATGAGATGGTCAGTGGTGGATCGACCCTCCGAAACCCGCACTGGTATGGGTCGAGCAATTTGTTTGAATCTAGGAAGTGTAGTAGGCGACAGTTAATCATTTTTTCAAATACTTTGCAGAGACAACTTGTTAGTGCTATAGGTCTGTAACTTGTTACAGAGGAAGGATCCTTTCCGTGCTTCAGAATTGGAATTATTATAGCCTCCTTCCAAGCAGAGGGGATCTCGCCGGAAAACCATATAACGTTGCAAAGAGAAAGGAGGCTTTTCTTTGTTTCGGTTGCTAGTTGTTTTAGCATCTCATATATTAGGCGGTCTGAACCTGGGGCGGATGTATTACAACAGTTCAGAGCTGCCTGCAGTTCTGCTATGCAGAATGGCTCGTTGTAGGCCGTACGTTTTGCACATTTTCTTTCTAACTTTTGCTTCTCTATTCGTGTTTTGTAATTTAGGAATGTTTCGGAGTAGTTTGAGGAGCTGGATATTTGTTCAAAGTGTGTACCAAGAAAGTTGGCTTGTTCTTCCAGGCTTTCTCTGTGGCTATTTACTAAACGCAGGGAATATGTTTGTTGCCCATTGACTTTTTTCACTCTATTCCATACTTTCCTCTCATCTCTGTACGAGTTGATGCTTGATATATACTTCGCCCAACTCTCTCGTCTTGCTTGTCGGCGCGTTCTCCTCGCTTGGGATTTGACATGTTTAAAGTTTTCCAGGTTTTCTACTGTTGGAGAATCGCGAAGCCTCGCCCACGCTTTGTTCTGGTCCCTCCGTGCTTGCCTACATGCATCGTTCCACCAGGGAACAAGCCGTTTGGAACCCATGCCACTCGCTTGAGTAATACATTTACATGCGGCATCAAGTATAAAAGCTGTAAAATATGCAACAGAGTCATCTATGGTTATACCGGACATCTCAGACCAGGTCATGTGTGTAAGAGTTCGGTACTGTTCCCAATCGGCTGAGTCAACCTTCCACCGAGGGAGCTGCGGGGGAAGGTGATCTTGTTTCGGCGTAGTTAGGATTATTGGGAAGTGGTCACTCCCATACGGGTTGTTAAGCACATGCCATTTAAAATAGGGTAAAAGCGTCGGCGATAAAATGCTAAGATATATGGCAGAGTATGACTTGTTGGCCAGGTTAAAATATCTGGGCTCCTTCGTGTTCAAGAGACATGTTCCAGAGGAAAAAATTACCTGTTCAGTGACGCGACCTCGCGCATCACTGCGTGAATCACCCCACAAACTACTGTGTGCATTAAGATCACCGAGAATCATAAAGGGCTCTGGGAGCTCATCTGTTAATGATTCTAGGTCGCGTCTATGAAGCTGATAATGTGGTGGTATGTACAAAGAGCAGATGGTAATGAGTTTATTTAAAAGTACGGCTCGAACGGCCATGGCCTCAAGGGCCGTTTGGAGCTTCAGATGCTGACACGCTGCACTTCTAAGCAATGATGGCTACACCGCCGGATGATGCGACAGCATCCTCGCGGTCTTTCCTGAAAATCATGTATTGCCGGAGGAAGTTAGTGTGCTTGGAAGTTAGGTGGGTTTCTTGAACACACAGCACTTTAGGTTTAAACTTACAGAGGATTTCTTGGACGTCATCTAGGTTTCTTAATAGTCCTCTGACATTCCACTGTATGACGTCATCCATGTTTAATAAGAAATTGTGCTGTGTGTCTCAGAAGTGACATTACTTTACAGAGCCTCTTTTAGGCCCTGTAATTGGTGTTTTGTCTTTTTTGGAGCAGTCAAGAGAACCTCGCCGCTCCTTCGACGCTACTTGCGCCGTTGGGCTTGGACCGGTGTCCATAGCCTCTTGCGAGGCACTGGGCACCCGCTCCAGAGAGCGATGTGTACGTCGCGTAGACTTCATCTCAAGCGATGAAGTCTTCGTCCCCACCGAGGCAGAGGTCGACAAGACCCCTGTGGCCTCTGCGGTGCCCTGGCTGCTGCCGGAGCTTGAAGAGGCCTCTGGTGTGGACAGTTAAGAGATGGCAGGGCAGCGCTGGCTGCTCCCACGGTAGGGGCGGGTGGCGCTAGCATCGGCACGCTAGGCGTGGTCCGGGCTGCCGGCAGAGGCTGTTGTGCTTCCGCCCCCCGTTGCACCACTTCAGCGAAAGTTGTTTTTAGTGAAAATAGCGAGGAAACCCTTTGTCGTGCTTCACGGAATGTTATGTTCTCCTTAAATTTTACAGTAATTATTTCCTTTTCTTTCTTCCAGGCTGGACAAGCTCTGGAGTATGCAGGGTGACTGCCGTCGCAGTTCGCACAATGTACCTCATTATTGCAGTCGTCAGCAGAGTGACCGGTTGTGGCGCACTTTGCACACAAAGCTGTCCTCGCCAGCTCTGGGATGCGTGACCAAATCTCTGACATTTGAAGCAACGTCGCGGGTTCGGAATGTAGGGTCGAACATGAACTTTTACATAGCCGCTTTCAAGTGTTTCGGGAAGAGTAGTTGAGCTGAAAGTGAGTATTAAATGCTTTGTTGGGATTTCATTGTCATTTCGTCTGATTTTGATGCGCTGCACATCGATTACGCCTTGGTCCTTCCATCCATCCAGGAGTTCTTCTTCATTCAGTGTCATTAGGTCTTCATGTGATACTACGCCTTTTACTGTATTCATGGTTCGATGTGCGCTCACAGAAACAGGGATGTGACCAAAAGCTACGAGATGTGCGAGTCTGTTGTACTGTTCTTTGTCTTTTAGTTCGAGGAGCAAATCCCCACTTGCCATCTTTGTTACTTTATAACCAGCTCCAATGGTCTCTTTTAGGCACTTGGCCAGAAGGAATGGGGAAATTGCTCTAGCCTTTGTGGATGATTGTTCACAGTGAGGGACGTGGAATTTCGGAAACGTTTCTTTGTTTTTGGGTAAGAAGAGCGAGGTTGCGTCGGTGCGTACCCTTTTCGGGGCACGATCGGTTGAAAACGGGTTGGAGGATCCCATGGAAAAAAGTGAGTTGTTCGGCAACGGCATCTGCCACCCACCACAGAACCCAACAAGGGGACGTGGCAGAACATGTAAACAAGTCTGCGCAGCGCCAGCAGTATGCCGTTACTATAACCCAATATGGTATACCTAAGGTAGGACAGCCACACCAGGTTAACCCTTGCCGCCAGGAAAAGTCGAAGTGAATGGAAAAGATGAGAAGACAGGAAAGGTCAGAAGTTGAAGAGAAAGACGAAGATGAGGGTAGAGAGAGACAGGAAAAGGCGACTGTCGGTTTCCTCCAGGTGGGTCAGTCTGGAGGTGCCGTCTATGTGAAGCAGAGGCCGAAGAGGTGTGTTGCCTCCACCGGGGGGCGTTAAAGGTACAAACATCCAGCTTCGGCTCAACCCCCAGGATCCCCTTTTTCCCAGACACGGCTAAGCCGCGCACGGCTACACGCGGCAGTGTCCAACCCTCGTGTGCTCGGGTACGTGGTGTCGCAACACACCAAACGCCTGGTTGCGCCGACGGCCCTGCGGGGTCAACCTATACATTAACATAGGCCAAAACATAAGCAAGAAAAAAGCGCCGCAGATCCATTGAAATCGGCGAGGTAAGCCCTCATTGTAGGTGTGTTCACATTGTTTCTGGGTTTGTCCCTTAAATTTTTTCCCAAGATGTCTCACATGCCACATTCTCAGAGAACCCTATCGTCTAGCAGAGCAAGATAGCAGCCAACACACACTTAGTTCCAGAAGCCAGCGGGCAACTTGTGTGAACGCGCACGTGAAAGCGTCTAGATGCAAAGAGTAATGTCGCTAAAAATTTCACACAATACCAATAACATGGAAAAACAAGATGGCAGCGAGGAAAACGAGGCTGCCACCAAAATTTCGCAATCCGTCAAGAAGGATGAGTACTTTTCAAAGCAGTTCCGGGCTCTGACCTGACCTGCTCGCCCTTTTACAAGCGCACCGGTACACAAGCTGGTCCCCGCCAACCGCCGCCAGCAGGCTGACGCCTCTAACTCCCTGCTCCATTCGTGCCGAGTGTCCTAGACACAAGGCCACGGATCAAGTGATGTTCACTAGGTCGTTGGGCGTATATGAGTTTATCGAGAACAGTCATGCATGACACGTCGCCACACTCACATTTGCGGCACGGCGGGCAAAGTAAACTGTTAAACAAACGAAGAAACGTCAAAAAGATAAGCGGCACACGAGGCCGGCAATCGAACACGGCGTGGCACGCGGTCGTACAAACGGCCTGAGCCATAAACCATTTCTGATTGGCCTTGTGTCATTGGGTACATTGTTCAGAATTGGCAACTTGGCAATTGTGACGCGCCCAACTTCTTCGGTCTTCGCATGGAATTAGCATCGTTCGATCATCTCGTCACAGCGTCACCATCACCCGCGTTTCACGCCGTTGACGTCAGCGTGTGCTGGTTCCATTGCGTCGTCAGCATCACGATGGTATTCAACAGCCTTCATTACAACCTATACATTAACCTAGGCCAAAACGTACGCAAGGAGAATGCGCCGCGGATCTATTGAAATCGGCGAGGTAAGCCTTCATTGTAGGTTTGTTCACATGGTTTGTGGGTTTGTCCCATAAATCTTTCCCCAAGATGTCTCACATTCCACATTCTCAAAGAACCCTATCCTCTGCAGAGCAAGATAGCAGCCAACACACACTTAGTTCCAGAAGCCAGCGGACAACTTGTGTCAATGCGCATGTTAATGGGACTAGATACACAGAATAAGGTGGCGGAAAATGTCACTCAATGCCAATAACATTGGAAAAAAAGAAGACGGCAGTGATCAAAAACGAGGCTGCCACCAAAATTTCGCAATCCGTCAAAAATGGTGAGTACTTTGCAAAGCAGTTCCGAGCTGTGACCTGACCTGCACGCCCTTTCACAAGCGCCCCGGTACACAAGCTGGTCCCCGCCAACCGCCGGCAGCAGGCTGACGCCTCACATCCCTGATCCATTCCTGCCGAGTGTCCTAGACACAAGGCCACGGATCAGGTGATGTTCACTAGGTCGTTGGGCGTATATGTGTTTATCGAGAACACCCACGCATGACACGTCGCCACACTGACATTTGCGGCACGACGGGCAACGTAAACTGTGGAACAAACGAAGAAACATCAAAAAGATACGCGGAACAGAAGGCCGGCAATAGAACACGGCGTGGCACGCGGTCGCACAAACGGCCTGAGCCATAAACCATTTCCGATTGGGCTTGTGCCATTGGGTACATTGGTCAGAATTGGCAACTTGGCAATTGTGACGCGCCCAACTTTTTCGGTCTTCGAATGGAATCAGCATCGTTCGTTCGTCTCGTCACAGCGTCACCATCACCCGCGATTCACGCCGTTGACGTCGGCGTGTGGTTGCTCCATGGCATTCGTTGCGTCGTCAGCATGACGCTGGCATTCAACAGTCTTCAGTACAACCTATACATTAACCTAGGCCAAAACGTAAGCAAGAAGAATGCGCTGGGGATCCATTGAAATCGGCGAGGTAACGTTCATTGTAGGTGTGTTCACATTGTTTGTGGGTTTGTCCTTTAAAATATTTCCCCAGACGTCGCACAAGCCACATTGTCAGAGAACCCTATCGTCTGCACAGCAAGATAGCAGCCAACACACTCTTAGTTCCAGAAGCGAGCGGACCACTTGGGTGAACGCCCCTTTCAATGGGACTAGATACACAGAGGAAGGTGGCTGAACATGTCACACAATGCCAATAACATTGGAAAAAAAGAAGACGGCAGCGACCAAAAACGAGGCTGTCACCGAAATTTCGTAATCCGTCAAAAAGGATGAGTACTTTTCAAAGCAGTTCCGGGCTCTGATCTGACCTGCGCGCCCTTTCACAAGCGCACCGGTACACAAGCTGCTCCCCGCCAACAGCCGTCAGCAGGCTGACGCCTCTACCTCCCTGATGCATTCCTGCCGAGTGTCCTAGACACAAGGCCACGGATTAGGCGATGTTCACTAGGTCGTTGGGCGTATATGTGTTTCTCGATAACAGCCACGCATGACACGTCGCCACACTGACAATTGCGGCACGGCGGGCAACGTAAACTGTGGAACAAACAAAGAAACGTCAAAAAGATAAGCGGCACACGAGGCCGGCAATCGAACACGGCGTGGCACGCGGTCGTAGAAACGGCCTGAGCCATAAACCATTTCCTATTGGCCTCGTGCCATTGGGTACATTGGTCAGAATTGGCAACTTGGGAATTGTGACGCGCCCAACTTCTTCTGTCTTCGCATGGAATCAGCATCGTTCGATCGTCTCGTCACAGCGTCACCATCACCCGCGTTTCACGCTGTTGACGTCAGCGTGTGGTGGTTCCATGGTATTCATTGCGTCGTCAGCATGACGCTGGTATTCAACAGTCTTCAGTACAACCTATACATTAACCTAGGCCAAAACGTAAGCAAGAAGGATGCGCCGCGGAACCATTGAAATCGGCGAGATAAGCCTTCATTGTAGGTGTGTTCACAGTGTTTGTGGGATTGTCCCATAAATTTTTCCCAAGATGTCTCACATTCCACATTCTCAAAGAACCCTATCCTCTGCAGAGGAAGATAGCAGCCAACACACACTTAGTTCCAGAAGCTAGCGGACAACTTGGGTCAACGCGCATGGTAATGGGACTAGATACACAGAGAAAGGTTGCTGAATATGTCACACAATGCCAATAACATTGGAAAAAAAGAAGACGACAGCGACCAAAAACGTGGCTTGCAGCAAAATTTCGCAATCCGTCAAAAAGGATGAGTACTTTTCAAAGCAGTTCCGGGCTCTGATCTGACCTGCGCGCCCTTTCACAAGCGCACCGGTACACAAGCTGGTCCCCGCCAACCGCCGTCAGCAGGCTGACGCCTCTACCTCCATGATGCATTCCTGCCGAGTGTCCTAGACACAAGGCCACGGATTAGGTGATGTTCACTAGGTCGTTGGGCGTATATGTGTTTCTCGAGAACAGCCACGCATGACACGTCGCCACACTGACAATTGCGGCACGGCGGGCAACGTAAACTGTGGAACAAACGAAGAAAAGTCAAAAAGATACACGGAACAGAAGGCCGGCAATAGAACACGGCGTGGCACGCTGTCGTACAAACGGCGTGAGCCATAAACCATTTCCGATTGGGCTTGTGCCATTGGGTACATTGGTCAGAATTGGCAACTTGGCAACTGTGACGCGCCCAACTTTTTCGGTCTTCGAATGGAATCAGCATCGTTCGTTCGTCTCGTCACAGCGTCACCATCACCGCGTTTCACGCCGTTGACGTCAGCCTGTGGTGGCTCCATGGTATTCGTTGCGTCGTCAGCATAACGCTGGTATTCAACAGTCTTCAGTACAACCTATACATTAACCTGGGCCAAAACGTAAGCAAGAAGAATGCGCCGCGGATCCATTGAAATCGGCGAGGTAACGTTCATTGTAGGTGTGTTCACATTAATTGTGGGTTTGTCCCTTAAAATGTTTCCCCAGACGTCTCACAAGCCACATTGTCAGAGAACCCTATCGTCTGCACAGCAAGATAGCAGCCAACACACTCTTAGTTCCAGAAGCGAGCGGACCACTTGGGTCAACGCCCCTGTCAATGAACTAGATACACAGAGGAAGGTGGCTGAACATGTCACACAATGCCAATAACATTGGAAAAAAAGAAGACGGCAGCGACCAAAAACGAGGCTGCCACCGAAATTTCGTAATCCGTCAAAAGGGATGAGTACTTTTCAAAGCAGTTCCGGGCTGTGATCTGACCTGCGCGCCCTTTCACAAGCGCACCGGTTCACAAGCTGGTCCCCGCCAACCGCCGTCAGCAGGCTGACGCCTCTACCTCCCTGATGCATTCCTGCCGAGTGTCCTAGACACAAGGCCACGGATTAGGTGATGTTCACTAGGTCGTTGGGCGTATATGTGTTTCTCGAGAACAGCCACGCATGACACGTCGCCACACTGACAATTGCGGCACGGCGGGCAACGTAAACTGTGGAACAAACGAAGAAAAGTCAAAAAGATAGCGGGACAGAAGGCCGGCAATAGAACACGGCGTGGCACGCGGTCGTACAAACGGCCTGAGCCATAAAGCATTTCCGATTGGGCTTGTGCCATTGGGTACATTGGTCAGAATTGGCAACTTGGCAATTGTGACGTGCCCAACTTTTTCGGTCTTCGAATGGAATCAGCATCGTTCGTTCGTCTCGTCACAGCGTCACCATCACCCGCGTTTCACGGCGTTGACGTCAGCGTGTGGTGGCTCCATGGTATTCGTTGCGTCGTCAGCGTAACGCTGGTATTCAACAGTCTTCAGTACAACGTATACATTAACCTAGGCCAAAACGTAAGCAAGAAGAATGCGCCGCCGATCCACTGATATCGGCGCGGTAACGTTCATTGTAGGTGTGTTCACATTAATTATGGGTTTGTCCCTTAAAATGTTTCCCCAGACGTCTCACATGCCACATTGTCAGAGAACCCTATCGTCTGCAGAGCAAGATAGCAGCCAACACACTCTTAGTTCAAGAAGCAAGCGGACCACTTGGGTCAACGCCCCTTTCAATGGGACTAGATACACAGTGGAAGGTGGCTGTAAATGTCACGCAATGCCAATAACATTGGAAAAAAAGAAGACGGCAGCGACCAAAAACGAGGCTGCCACCAAAATTTCGCAATCCGTCAAAAAGGATGAGTACTTTTCAAAGCAGTTCCGGGCTCTGACCTGACCTGCTCACCCTTTCACAAGCGCACCGGTACACAAGCTTATCCCCGCCTACCGCCGGCAGCAGGCTGACGCCTCTACCTCCCTGATCCATTCCTGCCGAGTGTCCTAGACACAAGGCCACGGATCAGGTGATGTTCACTAGGTCGTTGGGCGTATATGAGTTTATTGAGAACAGCCACGCATGACACGTCACCACACTAACATTTGCGGCACGGCGGGCAACGTAAACTGTGGAACAAACGAAGAAACGTCAAAAAGAGAAGCGGCACATGAGGCCGGCAATCGAACACGGCGTGACACGCGGTCGTACAAACGGCCTCAGCCATAAACCATTTCCGATTGATCTTGTGCCATTGGGTACATTGGTCAGAATTGGCAACTTGGCAATTGTGACGTGCCCAACTTTTTCGGTCTTCGAATGGAATCAGCATCGCTCGTTCGTCTCGTCACAGCGTCACCATCACCCGAATTTCACGCCGTTAACGTCAGCGTGTGGTGGCTCCATGCTATTCGTTGCGTCGTCAGCATAACGCTGGTATTCAACAGTCTTCACTACAACCTATACATTAACCTGGGCCAAAACGTAAGCAAGAAGAATGCGCCGCGTAACCATTGAAATCGGCGAGATAAGCCTTCATTGTAGGTGTGTTCACATTGTTTGTGGGTTTGTCCCATAAATTCTTTCTCAAGATGTCTCAAATTCGACATTCTCAAAGAACCCTATCCTCTGCAGAGCAAGATAGCAGCCAACACACACTTAGTTCCAGAAGCCAGCGGACAACTTGGGTCAACGCGCATGCTAATGGGACTAGATACACAGAGCAAGGTGGCTGAAAATGTCACTCAATGCCAATAACAATGGAAAAAAAGAAGACGGCAGCGACCAAAAACGAGGCTGCCACCAAAATTTCGCAATCATCCAAAAAGGATGAGTACTTTTCAAAGCAGTTCCCGGCTCTGACCTGACCTGCGCGCCCTTTCACAAGCGCACCGGTACACAAGCTGGTCCCCGCCAACTGCCGGAAACAGGCTGACGCCTCTACCTCCCTGATCCATTCTTGCCGAATGTCCTAGACTCAAGGCCACGGATTAGGTGATGTTCACTAGGTCGTTGGGCGTATATGTGTTTATCGCGAACAGCCACGCATGACACGTCGCCACACTGACAATTCCGGCACGGCGGGCAACGTAAACTGTGGAACAAACAAAGAAACGTCAAAAAGATAAGCGGCACACGAGGCCGGCAATCGAACACGGCGTGGCACGCGGTCGTAGAAACGGCCTGAGCCATAAACCATTTCCGATTGGCCTTGTGCCATTGGGTACATTGGTGAGAATTGGCAACATGGGAATTGTGACGCGCCCAACTTCTTCTGTCTTCGCATGGAATCAGCATCGTTCGATCGTCTCGTCACAGCGTCACCATCACCCGCGTTTCACGCTGTTGACGCCAGCGTGTGGTGGCCCCATGGTATTCCTTGCGTCCTCAGCATGACGCTGGTATTCAACAGTCTTCAGTACAACCTATACATTAACCTAGGCCAAAACGTAAGCAAGAAGAATGCGCCGCGGATCCATTGAAATCGGCGAGGTAACGTTCATTGTAGGTGTGTTCACATTATTTGTGGGTTTGACCCTTAAAATGTTTCCCAAGATGTCTCACGAGCGACATTCTCAGAGAACCCTATCGTCTGCAGAGCAACATAGCAGCCAACACACTCTTAGTTCCAGAAGCCAGCGGACAACTTGGGTCAACGCACACGTGAAAGGGACTAGATACAAAGAGTAAGGTGGCTGAAAATGTCACGCAATGCCAATAACAATGGAAAAAAAGAAGACCGCAGCGACCAAAAACGAGGCTGCCACCAAAATTTCGCAATCCTCCAAAAAGGATCAGTACTTTTCAAAGCAGTTCCCGACTCTGACCTGACCTGCGCGCCCTTTCACAAGCGCACCGGTACCCAAGCTGGTCCCCGCCAACTGCCGGAAGCAGGCTGACGCCTCACCTCCCTTAACCATTCCTGCCTAGTGTCCTAGACACAAGGCCACGGATGAGGTGATGTTCACTAGGTCGTTGGGCTTATATGTGTTTATCGAGAGCAGCCACGCATGACACGTCGCCACACTGACATTTGCGGCACGACGGGCAACGTAAACTGTGGAACAAACGAAGAAAAGTCAAAAAGATACGCGGAACAGAAGGCCGGGAATAGAACACGGCGTGGCACGCGGTCGTACAAACGGCCTGAGCCATAAACCATTTCCGATTGATCTTGTGCCATTGGGTACATTGGTCAGAATTGGCAACTTGGGAATTGTGACGCGCCCAACGTCTTCTGTCTTCGCATGGAATCAGCATCGTTCGATCGTCTCGTCACAGCGTCACCATCACCCGCGTTTCACGCTGTTGACGCCAGCGTGTGGTGGCCCCATGGTATTCCTTGCGTCCTCAGCATGACGCTGGTATTCAACAGTCTTCAGTACAACCTATACATTAACCTAGGCCAAAACGTAAGCAAGAAGAATGCGCCGCGGATCCATTGAAATCGGCGAGGTAACGTTCATTGTAGGTGTGTTCACATTGTTTGTGGGTTCGTCCCTTAAAATGTTTCCCCAGACGTCTCAAATGCCACATTGTCAGAGAACCCTATCGTCTGCAGAGCAAGATAGCAGCCAACACACTCTTAGTTCCAGAAGCCAGCGGAGAACTTGGGTCAACGCGCATGTCAATGGGACTAGATACACAGAGGAAGGTGGCTGAAAATGTCACAAATACCAATAACATTGGAAAAAAAGAAGACGGCAGCTACCAAAAACGAGGCTGCCAGCAAAATTTCGCAAACCGTCAAAAAGGATGAGTACTTTTCAAAGCAGTTCCGGGCTCTGATCTGACCTGTGCGCCCTTTCACAAGCGCACCGGTACACAAGCTGGTCCCCGCCAACCGCCGTCAGCAGGCTGACGCCTCTACCTCCCTGATGCATTCCTGCCGAGTGTCCTAGACACAAGGCCACGGATTAGGTGATGTTGACTAGGTCGTTGGGCGTATATGTGTTTCTCGAGAACAGCTACGCATGACACGTCGCCACACTGACAATTGCGGCACGGCGGGCAACGTAAACTGTGGGACAAACGAAGAAATGTCAAAAAGATAAGCGGCACACGAGGCCGGCAATCGAACACGGCGTGGCACGCGGTCGTACAAACGGCCTGAGCCATAAACCATTTCCGATTGGCCTTGTGCCATTGGGTACATTGGTCAGAATTGGCAAATTGGGAATTGTGACGCGCCCAACTTCTGTATTCGCATCGAATCAGCATCGTTCGATCGTCTCGTCACAGCGTCACCATCACCCGCGTTTCACGCCGTTGACGTCAGCGTGTGGTGGTTCCATGGTATTCATTGCGTCGTCAGCATGACGCTGGTATTCAACAGTCTTTAGTACAACCTATACATTAACCTAGGCCAAAACGTAAGCAAGAAGGATGCGCCGCGGAACCATTGAAATCGGCGAGATAAGCCTTCATTGTAGGTGTGTTCACATTGTTTGTGGGATTGTCCCATAAATTTTTCCCAAGATGTCTCACATTCCACATTCTCAAAGAACCCTATCCTCTGCAGAGGAAGATAGCAGCCAACACACACTTAGTTCCAGAAGCTAGCGGACAACTTGGGTCAACGCGCATGTTAATGGGACTAGATACACAGAGAAAGGTTGCTGAAAATGTCACACAATGCCAATAACATTGGAAAAAAAGAAGACGACAGCGACCAAAAACGTGGCTTGCAGCAAAATTTCGCAATCCGTCAAAAAGGATGAGTACTTTTCAAAGCAGTTCCGGGCTCTGATCTGACCTGCGCGCCCTTTCACTAGCGCACCGGTACACAAGCTGGTCCCCGCCAACCGCCGTCAGCAGGCTGACGCCTCTACCTCCATGATGCATTCCTGCCGAGTGTCCTAGACACAAGGCCACGGATTAGGCGATGTTCACTAGGTCGTTGGGCGTATATGTGTTTCTCCAGAACAGCCACGCATGACACGTCGCCACACTGACAATTGCGGCACGGCGGGCAACGTAAACTGTGGGACAAACGAAGATACGTCAAAAAGAGAAGCGGCACATGAGGCCGGCAATCGAACACGGCGTGACACGCGGTCGCACAAACGGCCTCAGCCATAAACCATTTCCGATTGATCTTGTGCCATTGGGTACATTGGTCAGAATTGGCAACTTGGCAATTGTGACGTGCCCAACTTTTTCGGTCTTCGAATGGAATCAGCATCGTTCGATCGTCTCGTCACAGCGTCAGCATCACCCGCGTTTCACGCTGTTGACGTCAGCGTGTGGTGGTTCCATGGCATTCATTGCGTCGTCAGCATGACGCAGGTATTCAACAGCCTTGATTACAACCTATACATTAACCTAGGCCAAAACGTACGCAAGAAAAATGCGCCGCGGATCCATTGAAATCGGCGAGGTAAGCCTATGTTGGAGGTGTGTTCAAATTGTTTGTGGGTTTGTCCAATAAATCTTTTCCCAAGATGTCTCGCATTCCACATTGTCGGAGAACCCTATCGTCTGCAGAGCAAGATAGCAGCCAACACACTCTTAGTTCCAGAAGCAAGCGGACAACTTGGGTCTACGCCCCTTTCAATGGGACTAGATACACAGAGGAAGCTAGCTGAAAATGTCACTCAATGCCAATAACAATGGAAAAAAAGAAGACGGCAGCGACCAAAAACGAGGCTGCCACCAAAATTTCGCAATCTTTCGAAAAGGATGAGTACTTTTCAAAGCAGTTCCCGGCTCTCACCTGACCTGCGCGCCCTTTCACAAGCGCACCGGTACACAAGCTGGTCCCCGCCAACTGCCGGAAGCAGGCTGACGCCTCGACCTCCCTGATCCATTCCTGCCGAGTGTCCTAGACACAAGGCCACGGATCAGGTGATGTTCACTAGGTCGTTGGGCGTATATGTGTTTATCGCAAACAGCCACGCATGACACGTCGCCACACTGACGTTTGGGGCACGGCGGGCAACGTAAACTCTGGAACAAACGAAGAAACGTCAAAAAGATAAGCGCCACACGAGGCCGGCAATCGAACACGGCGTGACACGCGGTCGCCCAAACGGCCTGAGCCCTAAACCATTTCCGATTGGCCTTGTGTCATTGGGTACATTGGTCAGAATTGGCAACTTGTCAATTGTGACGCGCCCAACTTCTTCGGTCTTCGCATGGAATCAGCATCGTTCGATCATCTCGTCACAGCGTCACCATCACCCGCGTTTCACGCCGTTGACGTCAGCGTGTGGTGGTTCCATGGTATTCTTTGCGTCGTCAGCATGACGCTGGTATTCAACAGCCTTCATTACAACCTATACATTAACCTATGCCAAAACGTACGCAAGAAAAATGCGCCGCGGATCCATTGAAATCGGCGAGGTAAGCCTATGTTGGAGGTGTCTTCAAATTCTTTGTGGGTTTGTCCAATAAATCTTTTCCCAAGATGTCTCACATTCCACATTCTCAAAGAACCCTATCCTCTACAGAGCAAGATAGCAGCCAACACACACTTTGTTCCGGAAGCCAGCGGACAACTTGGGCCAACGCGCATGTTAATGGGACTAGATACACAGAAGAAGGTGGCTGAAAATGTCACTCAATGCCAATAACATTGGAAAAAAAAGACGGCAGCGATCAAAAACGAGGCTGCCACCAAAATTTCGCAATCCGACAAAAATGGTGAGTACTTTTCAAAGCAGTTCCGGGCTGTGACCTGACCTTCGCGCCCTTTCACAAGCGCCCCGGTACACAAGCTGGTCCCCGACAACCGCCGGCAGCAGGCTGCCGCCTCTACCTCCCTGATCCATTCCTGCCGAGTGTCCTAGACACAAGGCCGCGGATCAGGTGATGTTCAGTAGGTCGTTGGGCGTATATGTGTTTATCATGAACAGACACGCATGACGCGTCACCACACTGACAATTGCGGCACGGCGGGCAACGTAAACTGTGGAACAAACGAAGAAACGTCAAAACGATAAGCGGCACACGAGGCCGGCAATCAAACACGGCGTGGCACGCGGTCGTACAAACGGCCTGAGCCATAAACCATTTCCGATTGGCCTTGTGCCATTTGGTATATTGGTCAGAATTGGCAACTTGCGAATTGTGACGTGCCCAACTTCTTCGGTCTTCGCATGGAAGCAGCATCGGTCGATCGTCTCGTCACAGCGTCACCATCACCCGCGTTTAAAGCCGTTGCCGTCAGCGTGTGGTGGCTACCTGGTATTCATTCCGTCGTCAGCATGACGCTGGTATTCAACAGCCTTGATTACAACCTATACATTAACCTAGGCCAAAACGTACGCAAGAAAAATGCGCCGCGGATCCATTGAAATCGGCGAGGTAAGCCTATGTTGGAGGTGTGTTCAAATTGTTTGTGGGTTTGTCCAATAAATCTTTTCCCAAGATGTCTCGCATTCCACATTGTCGGAGAACCCTATCGTCTGCAGAGCAAGATAGCAGCCAACACACTCTTAGTTCCAGAAGCAAGCGGACAACTTGGGTCTACGCCCCTTTCAATGGGACTAGATACACAGAGGAAGCTAGCTGAAAATGTCACTCAATGCCAATAACAATGGAAAAAAAGAAGACGGCAGCGACCAAAAACGAGGCTGCCACCAAAATTTCGCAATCTTTCAAAAAGGATGAGTACTTTTCAAAGCAGTTCCCGGCTCTCACCTGACCTGCGCGCCCTTTCACAAGCGCACCGGTACACAAGCTGGTCCCCGCCAACTGCCGGAAGCAGGCGGACGCCTCGACCTCCCTGATCCATTCCTGCCGAGTGTCCTAGACACAAGGCCACGGATCAGGTGATGTTCACTAGGTCGTTGGGCGTATATGTGTTTATCGAGAACAGCCACGCATGACACGTCGCCACACTGACGTTTGGGGCACGGCGGGCAACGTAAACTCTGGAACAAACGAAGAAACGTCAAAAAGATAAGCGGCACACGAGGCCGGATATCGAACACGGCGTGACACGCGGTCGCCCAAACGGCCGGAGCCATAAACCATTTCCGATTGGCCTTGTGTCATTGGGTACATTGGTCAGAATTGGCAACTTGTCAATTGTGACGCGCCCAACTTCTTCGGTCTTCGCATGGAATCAGCATCGTTCGATCATCTCGTCACAGCGTCACCATCACCCGCGTTTCACGCCGTTGACGTCAGCGTGTGGAGGTTCCATGGTATTCATTGCGTCGTCAGCATGACGCTGGTATTCAACAGCCTTCATTACAACCTATACATTAACCTAGGCCAAAACGTACGCAAGAAAAATGCGCCGCGGATCCATTGAAATCGGCGAGGTAAGCCTATGTTGGAGGTGTCTTCAAATTCTTTGTGGGTTTGTCCAATAAATCTTTTCCCAAGATGTCTCACATTCCACATTCTCAAAGAACCCTATCCTCTACAGAGCAAGATAGCAGCCAACACACACTTTGTTCCGGAAGCCAGCGGACAACTTGGGTCAACGCGCATGTTAATGGGACTAGATACACAGAGGAAGGTGGCTGAAAATGTCACTCAATGCCAATAACATTGGAAAAAAAAGACGGCAGCGATCAAAAACGAGGCTGCCACCAAAATTTCGCAATCCGTCAAAAATGGTGAGTACTTTTCAAAGCAGTTCCGGGCTGTGACCTGACCTGCGCGCCCTTTCACAAGCGCCCCGGTACACAAGCTGGTCCACGACAACCGCCGGCAGCAGGCTGACGCCTCTACCTCCCTGATCCATTCCTGCCGAGTGTCCTAGACACAAGGCCGCGGATCAGGTGATGTTCACTAGGTCGTTGGGCGCATATGTGTTTATCATGAAGAGACACGCATGACGCGTCACCACACTGACAATTGCGGCACGGCGGGCAACGTAAACTGTGGAACAAACGAAGAAACGTCAAAACGATAAGCGGCACACGAGGCCGGCAATCAAACACGGCGTGGCACGCGGTCGTACAAACGGCCTGAGCCATAAACCATTTCCGATTGGCCTTGTGCCATTTGGTATATTGGTCAGAATTGGCAACTTGCGAATTGTGACGTGCCCAACTTCTTCGGTCTTCGCATTGAAGCAGCATCGGTCGATCGTCTCGTCACAGCGTCACCATCACCCGCGTTTCACGCTGTTGACGCCAGCGTGTGGTGGCTCCACGGTATTCGTTGCGTCCTCAGCATGACGCTGGTATTCAACAGCCTTCAGTACAACCTATACATTAACAAAGGCCAAAACGTAAGCAAGAAGAATGCACCGCGGATCCATTGAAATCGGCGAGGTAAACCTTCTTTGTAGGTGTGTTCGCATTGTTTGTGAGTTTGTCCCTTAAAATGTTTTTCCAGATGTCTCACAAGCCACATTGCCAGAGAACCCTATCGTCTGCAGAGCTAGATAGGAGCCAACGCACTCTTAGTTCCAGAAGCCAGCGGACAACTTGGGTCAACGCGCACGTGAAAGGGAATAGATACACAGAGGAAGGTTCCTGAAAATGTCACACAATGCCAATAACATTAAAAAAAAAGAAGACGGCAGCGACGAAAACGAGGCTGCCACCAAAATTTCGCAATCCATCAAAAACTGTGAGCACTTTTCAAAGCAGTTCCGGGCTCTGACCCGACCTTCGCCTCCTTTCACAAGCGCACCGGTACAAAAGCTGGTCCCCGCCAACCGCCGGCAGCAGGCTGACGCCTCTACCTCCCTGATCCATTCCTGCCGAGTGTCCTAGAAGCAAGGCCACGGATCAGGTGATGTTCACTAGGTCGTTGGGCGTATAAGTGTTTATCGAGAACAGCCACGCATGACACGTCGCCACACTGACGTTTGCGGCACGGCGGGCAACGTAAACTGTGGAACAAACGAAGAAACGTCAAAAAGATAAGTGGCACACGAGGCCGGCAATCGAACACGGCGTGACACGCGGTCGCACAAACGGCCTGAGGCATAAACCATTTCCGATTGGCCTTGTGTCATTGGGTACATTGGTCAGAATTGGCAACTTGGCAATTATGACGCGCCCAACTTCTTCTGTCTTCGCATGGAATCAGCATCGTTCGATCGTCTCGTCACAGCGTCACCATCACCCGCGTTTCACGCTGTTGACGTCAGCGTGTGGTGGTTCCATAATATTCATTGCGTCGTCAGCATGACGCTGGTATTCAAAAGTCTTCGGTACAACCTATACATTAACCTAGGCCAAAACGTAAGCAAGAATAATGCACCGCGGAACCATTGAAATCGGCGAGATAAGCCTTCATTGTAGGTGTGTTCACATTAATTGTGGGTTCGTCCCTTAAAATGTTTCCCCAGACGTCTCACATGCCACTATGTCAGAGAACCCTATCGTCCGCAGAGCAAGATAGCAGCCAACACACTCTTAGTTCCAGAAGCCAGCGGACAACTTGGGTCAACGCGCATGTCAATGGGACTAGATACACAGAGGAAGGTGGCTGAAAATGTCACAAATACCAATACCATTGGAAAAAAAGAAGACGGCAGCGACCAAAAACGAAGCTGCCAGCAAAATTTCGCAAACCGTCAAAAAGGATGAGTACTTTTCAAAGCAGTTCCGGGCTCTGATCTGACCTTTGCGCTCTTTCACAAGCGCACAGGTACACAAGCTGGTCCCCGCCAACCGCCGTCAGCAGGCTGACGCCTCTACCTCCCTGATGCATTCCTGCCGAGTGTCCTAGACACAAGGCCACGGATTAGGTGATGTTCACTAGGTCGTTGGCCGTATATGTGTTTCTCGAGAACAGCCACGCATGACACGTCGCCACACTGACAATTGCGGCACGGCGGGCAACGTAAACTGTGGGACAAACGAAGAAACGTCAAAAAGATAAGCGGCACACGAGGCCGGCAATCGAACACGGCGTGGTACGCAATCGTACAAACGGCCTGAGCCATAAACCATTTCCGATTGGCCTTGTGCCATTGGGTACATTGGTCAGATTTGGCAACTTGGGAATTGTGACGCGCCCAACTTCTGTCTTCGCATGGAATCAGCATCGTTCGATCGTCTCGTCACAGCGTCACCATCACCCGCGTTTCACGCTGTTGACGTCAGCGTGTGGTGGTTCCATGGTATTCATTGCGTCGTCAGCATGACGATGGTATTCAACAGTCTTCAGTACAACCTATACATTACCCTGGACCAAAATATAATCAAGAAAAATGCGCCGCGTAACCATTGAAATCGGCGAGATAAGCCTTCATTGTGGGTGTGTTCACATTGTTTGTGGGTTTGTCCCATAAATTCTTTCCCAAGATGTCTCAAATTCCACATTCTCAAAGAACCCTATCCTCTGCAGAGCAAGATAGCAGCCAACACACACTTAGTTCCAGAAGCCAGCGGACAACTTGGGTCAACGCGCATGTTAATGGGACTAGATACACAGAAGAAGGTGGCTGAAAATGTAACTCAATGCCAATAACATTGGAAAAAAAGAAGACGGCAGCGATCAAAAACGAGGCTGCCATCAAAATTTCGTAATGCGTCAAAAAGATGAGTACTTTTCAAAGCAGTTCCCGGCTCTGACCTGACCTGCGCGCCCTTTCACAAGCGCACCGGTACACAAGCTGGTCCCCGCCAACTGCCGGAAGCAGGCTGACGCCTCTACCTCCCTGATCCATTCCTGCCGAGTGTCCTAGACACAAGGCCACGGATCAGGTGATGTTCACTAGGTCGTTGGGCGTATGTGTGTTTATCGCGAACAGCCACGCATGACACGTCGCCATACTGACAATTTCGACACGGCGGGCCACGTAAACTGTGGAACAAACAAAGAAACATCAAAAAGATAAGCGGCACACGAGGCCAGCAATCGAACACGGCGTGGCACGCGGTCGTAGAAACCGCCTCAGCCATAAACCATTTCCCATTGGCCTTGTGCCATTGGGTACATTGGTCAGAATTGGCAACTTGGGATTTGTGACGCGCCCAACTTCTGTCTTCGCATCGAATCAGCATCGTTCGATCGTCTCGTCACAGCGTCACCATCACCCGCGTTTCACGCTGTTGACGTCAGCGTGTGGTGGTTCCATGGTATTCATTGCGTCGTCAGCATGACGCTGGTATTCAACAGTCTTCAGTACAACCTATACATTAATCTAGGCCGAAACGTAAGCAAGAAGAATGCGCCGCGGAACCATTGAAATCGGCGAGATAAGCCTTCATTGTAGGTGTGTTCACATTGCTTGTGGGATTGTCCCATAAATTTTTCCCAAGATGTCTCAAATTCCACATTCTCAAAGAACCCTATCCTCTGCAGAGGAAGATAGCAGCCAACACACACTTAGTTCCAGAAGCTAGCGGACAACTTGGGTCAACGCGCATGGTAATGGGACTAGATACACAAAGAAAGGTTGCTGAAAATGTCGAACAATGCCAATAACATTGGAAAAAAAGAAGACGGCAGCGACCAAAAACGTGGCTTGTAGCAAAATTTCGCAATCCGTCAAAAAGGATGAGTACTTTTCAAAGCAGTTCCGGGCTCTGATCTGACCTGCGCGCCCTTTCACAAGCGCACCGGTACACAAGCTGGTCCCCGCCAACCGCCGTCAGCAGGCTGACGCCTCTAACTCCCTGATCCATTCGTGCCGAGTGTCCTAGACACAAGGCCACGGATAAGGTCATGATCACTAGGTCGTTGGGCGTATATGTGTTTATCGAGAACAGCCACGCATGACACGTCGCCGCACTGACATTTGCGGCACGACGGGCAACGTAAACTGTGAAACAAACGAAGAAAAGTCAAAAAGATACGCGGAACAGAAGGCCGGCAATAGAACACGGCATGGCACGCGGTCGTACAAACGGCCTGAGCCATAAGCCATTTCCGATTGATCTTGTGCCATTGGGTACATTGGTCAGAATTCCCAACTTGGCAATTGTGACGCGCCCAACTTTTTCGGTCTTCGAATGGAATCAGCATCGTTCGTTCGTCTCGTCACAGCGTCACCATGACCCGCGTTTCAAGCCGTTAACGTCAGCGGGTGGTGGCTCCATGGTATTCGTTGCGTCGTCAGCATAGCGCTGGTATTCAACAGTCTTCAGTACAACCTATACATTAACCTAGGCCAAAACGTAAGCAAGAAGAATGCGCCGCGGATCCATTGAAATCGGCGAGGTAACGTTCATTGTAGGTGTGTTCACATTAATTGTGGGTTTGTCCCTTAAAATGTTTCCCCAGACGTCTCACATGCCGCATTGTCAGAGAACCCTATCGTCTGCAGAGCAAGATAGCAGCCAACACGCTCTTAGTTCTTGAAGCCAGCGGACAACTTGGGTCAACGCCCCTTTCAATGGGACTAGATACACCGAGGAAGGTGGCTGAAAATGTCACACAATGCCAGTAACATTGGAAAAAAAGAAGACGGCAGCGACCAAAAACGAGGCTGCCACCAAAATTTGGTAATCCGTCAAAAACGATGAGTACTTTTCAAAGCATTTCCCAGCTCTGACCTGACCTGCGCGCCCTTTCACAAGCGCACCGGTACACAAGCTGGTCCCCGCCAACTGCCGGAAGCAGGCTGACGCCTCTACCTCCCTGATCCATTCCTGCCGAGTGTCCTAGACACAAGGCCACGGATTAGGTGATGTTCACTAGGTCTTTGGGCGTATATGTGTTTCTCGAGAACAGCCACGCATGACACGTCGCCACACTGACAATTGCGGCACGGCGGACAACGTAAACTGTGGGACAAACGAAGAAACGTCAAAAAGATAAGCGGCACACGAGGCCGGCAATCGAACACGGCGTGGCACGCGGTCGTACAAACGGCCTGAGCCATAAACCAATTCCGATTGGGCTTGTGCCATTGGGTACATTGGTCAGAATTGGCAACTTGGCAATTGTGACGCGACCTACTTTTTCGGCCTTCGAATGGAATCAGCATCGTTCGTTCGTCTCGTCACAGCGTCACCATCACCCGCGTTTCACGCCGTTGACGTCAGCGTGTGGTGGCTCCATGGTATTCGTTGCGTCGTCAGCATAACGCTGGTATTCAACAGTCTTCAGTACAACCTATACATTAACGTGGGCCAAAACGTAAGCAAGAAGAATGCGCCGCGGATCCATTGAAATCGCCGAGGTAACGTTCATTGTAGGTGCGATCACATTAATTGTGGGTTTGTCCCTTAAAATGTTTCCCCAGACGTCTCACATGCCACATTGGCAGAGAACCCTATCGTCTGCAGGGCAAGATAGCAGCCAACACACTCTTAGTTCCAGAAGCCAGCGGACAACTTGGGTCAACGCGCATGTCAATGGGACTAGATACACAGAGGAAGGTGGCTGAAAATGTAACAAATACCAATAACATTGGAAAAAAAGAAGACGGCAGCGACCAAAAACGAGGCTGCCAGCAAAATTTCACAAACCGTCAAAAAGGATGAGTACTTTTCAAAGCAGTTCCGGGCTCTGATCTGACCTGTGCGCCCTTTCACAAGCGCACCGGTACACAAGCTCGTCCCCGCCAACCGCCGTCAGCAGGCTGACGCCTCGACCTTCCTGATGCATTCCTGCCGAGTGTCCTAGACACAAGGCCACGGATTAGGTGATGTTCACTAGGTCGTTGGGCGTATATGTGTTTCTCGAGAATAGCCACGCATGACACGTCGCCACACTGACAATTGCGGCACGGCGGACAACGTAAACTGTGGGACAAACGAAGCAACGTCAAAAAGATAAGCGGCACACGAGGCCGGCAATCGAACACGGCGTGGCACGCGGTCGTACAAACGGCCTGAGCCATAAACCAATTCCGATTGGGCTTGTGCCATTGGGTACATTGGTCAGAATTGGCAACTTGGCAATTGTGACGCGCCCAACTTTTTCGGTCTTCGAATGGAATCAGCATCGTTCGTTCGTCTCGTCACAGCGTCACCATCACCCGCGTTTCACGCCGTTGACGTCAGCGTGTGGTGGCTCCATGGTATTCGTTGCGTCGTCAGCATAACGCTGGTATTCAACAGTCTTCAGTACAACCTATACATTAACCTGGGCCAAAACGTAAGCAAGAAGAATGCGCCGCGGATCCATTGAAATCGGCGAGGTAACGTTCATTGTAGGTGTGTTCACATTAATTGTGGGTTTGTCCCTTAAAATGTTTCCCCAGACGTCTCACATGCCAGATTGTCAGAGAACCCTATCGTCTGCAGAGCAAGATAGCAGCCAGCACGCTCTTAGTTCCAGAAGCCAGCGGACAACTTGGGTCAACACCCCTTTCAATGGGACTAGATACACCGAGGAAGGTGGCTGAAAATGTCACACAATGCCAATAACAATGGAAAAAAAGAAGACGGCAGCGACCAAAAACGAGGCTGCCGCCAAAATTTCGCAATCCTCCAAAAAGGATGAGTACTTTTCAAAGCAGTTCCCGGCTCTGACCTGACCTGCGCGCCCTTTCACAAGCGCACCGGTACACAAGCTGGTCCCCGCCAACTGCCGGAAGCAGGCTGACGCCTCTACCTCCCTGATCCATTCCTGCCGAGTGTCCTAGACAGAAGGCCACGGATCAGGTGATGTTCACTAGGTCGTTGGGCGTATATGTGTTTATCGCGAACAGCCACGCACGACACGTCGCCACACTGACAATTCCGGCACGGCGGGCAACGTAAACTGTGGAACAAACAAAGAAACGTCAAAAAGATAAGCGGCACACGAGGCCAGCAATCGAACACGGCGTGGCACGCGGTCGTAGAAATGGCCTGAGCCATAAACCATTTCCGATTGGCCTTGTGCCATTGGGTACATTGGTCAGAATTGGCAACTTGGGAATTGTGACGCGCCCAACATTTTCGGTCTTCGCATGGAATCAGCATCGTTCGATCGTCTCGTCACAGCGTCACCATAACCCGCGTTTCACGCCGTTGACGTCAGCGTGTGGTGGCTCCATGGCATTCATTGCGTCGTCAGCATGACGCTGGTATTCAACAGCCTTCAGTACAACCTATACATTGGATGGATGTGTGTTGTTTAGTGGCGCAAGGGCCAGGTGTGGCCAAGGAGCGCCATGACTGATATTGATGTGTTAAGCGCGGATTGGTGAGTCACGATGATGGGGTGTAACATGGCTGCAAAGTGGCCTAAAATTAATCGCTATCGTAGAAGCATAAAACGACATATAGGTATAAAATTATGACAGTGATACGTGGAGTGGTCTCTGGTATAGTACGAGTGACAAGTGATCATGGGGCTAAAATGCATGAATATGGAAATAGCACATATGTCTCCTTAAAGCCTTTGAGCCCAAAGGCTGGGAGGCAGGTGCATTCTTTTAATGCAGCTACCGCAGCAGAAACCTCTGGTAATAGGCTGTGCTACGGATTTCCTGGGGCTATAATATGAAAATTATGTACAGCTTTTAAAAATTGAAACAGTGATTGATGTTTAAAGAGAGGTTCCATACCTATAATCATTTGAGGATGAAGTGGAATTTGTTGCCGGTGAGGTAATGGAAAATGCTTTTTCCTATTTGCGTCTAATTCCCTGCAGTACATCAGGATGTGAAGCACGGTAAGTGGGTCACCACATTTATCACACGTGGGTGGATCACCACCTGACAAGAGGTATGCGTGTGTACTGTATGTGTGTCCTATTCTAAGTCTGCAAAGTGTCACTTCCGTACGGTGGTTCTTTGCTACCGGCGGCCAGTTACCAAGATACGGCTTGATAACATGTAGTTTGTTTTCTGTTTGTTTGTCCCACAAGCGCTGACAGAAAGCCCTTAGCGTTTTTTCTTATTGAGGGCTTGAGGTCCACTACAGGGATAGTCGTGGAAATGTCTGCAGCGTTCGCGTGGACGGATGTGGCTAGCTGGTCAGCCAACACGTTTCCTTCAATCTCGCGGCGCCCCGGCACCCAGCATACTACGATATGCTGCTTGGACGCATAGGTGGTGCATAATGCTGAATAGATATAGATACAATTATAGGATTTTTATATTTCTTCACAGTTTTCAATGCGTTTACGACGCTCAAAGAGTCTGTATATATAACTGCCTTTGGGATGTTCAATTCTTTAATGTGTTTAACGGCAGCCAATATGGCGTAGGCTTTTGCTGTAAAGATACTTTTGCTCGTGTGCAGAACACCGGTATCCGAAAAGGATGGACCGACTGCTGCGTAAGATACGCCAGAATTAGACTTTGATGCGTCTGTAAAGAATTCAGGACAGGAGTATTTGTGCTGTAATTCCAGGAAGTACATTCGTATATGCGCGAGAGGCGCGCGCTTTGTAACAGGTACGAAGGATGTATCACACTCGATTGGTTGCCACTGCCACGGTGGGGGCCGTATAGCAGGGGACATAAGGTGGTATTCACGCAGGGGAACCCTTGTTTCTTCAGCTATGTCTCTAACACGCAGTGAGAAAGGCTTTGCCACTGTGGGCCGGTTGCGAAAAAGTTGACAACTGGACAAA
Organism: Dermacentor andersoni; assembly: GCF_023375885.2. NCBI lineage: Eukaryota > Metazoa > Arthropoda > Arachnida > Ixodida > Ixodidae > Dermacentor > Dermacentor andersoni. The sequence continues at coordinate 249,552,940 of NC_092815.1, forward strand.
TCGTTTATGGTGTAATACGCGGGGTGCTGACTGTTTCCGTTCACTATAAGAAAATACATGAAAGATGAATATGTTCTCTGCAGTTGAAGTGACCATTCATCCGATTCAGCGTACAGACTTTCCACTAGGCTTGTTCTAAAGGCACCTGTTGACAGGCGAATTCCTAAGTGGTGGACAGGGTCTAGCATCTTTAAGGAAGTTGGAGTAGCCGACTGGTAGACAATGCCTCCATAGTCTAATCGTGTGCGTATTAGGCTTTTATACAAGTTCAAGAGACATTTTCTATCACTGCCCCAGGTTGTGCGAGAGAGCACCTTTAAGGTATTCATTGTTTTCATACATTTGTTTTTAAGATACTTTATGTGCTGTACAAAGGTTAATTTCGTGTCTAAAATTATGCCTAAAAATTTATGTTCCCTGTTTACAGGCAGACGCTCACCATGCAACACAATTTCAGGATCAGGGTGCAGGCCTATTTTTCTAGAGAAAATCACACATGTGCTTTTTTGTGGGTTCAATCTGAACCCGTTCTCATTAGCCCATTTGGAGATCTTGTTAAGACCTAGCTGGACCTGTCGCTCAAAGATTGCAAGAGAACTTGATTGAAATCCTATCTGCACGTCGTCAACATATGTTGAATAGAAGATGTTATGTGGTATGTGTAGACGAAGAGAATTCATTTTTACAAAAAAGAGCGTGCAGCTAAGCACCCCACCCCGCGGCACTCCAGTTTCCTGTACAAATTTCCGTGACAGAACATTGCTCACTCGAACACGGAATGCTCGATTCGACAGATAACTTTCGATAACATTGAACATATTTCCGTGTATACCTAACTGTGAGAGGTCTCTCAATATCCCAAGAGAGAGAGAGAGAGAAGGGAAGACAGAAAGGCAGGGAGGTTAACTAGACTGAGTCCAGTTTGCTACCCTACACGTGGGGAGGGGAATGGGCAGTGAAAGAGGGAGAGAGTCAATATCCCAAACCACCACGTTGTAGCATAGGCCTTCTCCATTATGGACAAAGGCTTCACGGATACGTGCCTCGATACGTATGAGATGGTCAGTGGTGGATCGACCCTCCGAAACCCGCACTGGTATGGGTCGAGCAATTTGTTTGATTCCAGGAAGTGTAGTAGGCGACAGTTAATCATTTTTTCGAATACTTTGCAGAGACAACTTGTTAGTGCTATAGGTCTGTAACTTGTTACAGAGGAAGGATCCTTCCCGTGCTTCAGAATTGGAATTATTATAGCCTCCTTCCAAGCAGAGGATATCTCGCCGGAAAACCATATAACGTTGTAAAGAGAAAGGAGGATTTTCTTTGTTTCGGTTGCTAGTTGTTTTAGCATCTCATATATTACGCGGTCTGAACCTGGGGCGGATGTATTACAACAGTTCAGAGCTGCCTGCAGTTCTGCTATGCAGAATCGCTCGTTGTAGGCCGTACGTTTTGCACATTTTCTTTCTAACTTTTGCTTCTCTATTCGTGTTTTGTAATTTAGGAATGTTTCGGAGTAGTGTGAGGAGCTGGATATTTGTTCAAAGTGTGTACCAAGAAAGTTGGCTTGTTCTTCCAGGCTTTCTCTGTGGCTATTTACTAAACGCAGGGAATATGTTTGTTGCCCATTGACTTTTTTCACTCTATTTCGTACTTTCCTCTCATCTCTGTACGAGTTGATGCTTGATATATACTTCGCCCAACTCTCTCGTCTTGCTCCTCGGCGCGTTCTCCTCGCTTGGGATTTGACATGTTTAAAGTTTTCCAGGTTTTCTACTGTTGGAGAATCGCGAAGCCTCGCCCACGCTTTGTTCTGGTCCCTCCGTGCTTGCCTACATGCATCGTTCCACCAGGGAACAAGCCGTTTGGAACCCATGCCACTCGCTTGAGTAATACATTTACATGCGGCATCAAGTATAAAAGCTGTAAAATATGCAACAGAGTCATCTATGGTTATACCGGACATCTCAGACCAGGTCATGTGTGTAAGAGTTCGGTACTGTTCCCAATCGGCTGAGTCAACCTTCCACCGAGGGAGCTGCGGGGGAAGGTGATCTTGTTTCGGCGTAGTTAGGATTATTGGGAAGTGGTCACTCCCATACGGGTTGTTAAGCACATGCCATTTAAAATAGGGTAAAAGCGTCGGCGATAAAATGCTAAGATATATGGCAGAGTATGACTTGTTGGCCAGGTTAAAATATCTGGGCTCCTTCGTGTTCAAGAGACATGTTCCAGAGGAAAAAATTACCTGTTCAATGACGCGACCTCGCGCATCACAGCGTGAATCACCCCACAAACTACTGTGTGCATTAAGATCACCGAGAATCATAAAGGGCTCTGGGAGCTCATCTGTTAATGATTCTAGGTCGCGTCTATGAAGCTGATAATGTGGTGGTATGTACAAAGAGCAGATGGTAATGAGTTTATTTAAAAGTACGGCTCGAACGGCCATGGCCTCAAGGGCCGTTTGGAGCTTCAGATGCTGACACGCTGCACTTCTAAGCAATGATGGCTACACCGCCGGATGATGCGACAGCATCCTCGCGGTCTTTCCTGAAAATCATGTATTGCCGGAGGAAGTTAGTGTGCTTGGAAGTTAGGTGGGTTTCTTGAACACACAGCACTTTAGGTTTAAACTTACAGAGGATTTCTTGGACGTCATCTAGGTTTCTTAATAGTCCTCTGACATTCCACTGTATGACGTCATCCATGTTTAATAAGAAATTGTGCTGTGTGTCTCAGAAGTGACATTACTTTACAGAGCCTCTTTTAGGCCCTGTAATTGGTGTTTTGTCTTTTTTGGAGCAGTCAAGAGAACCTCGCCGCTCCTTCGACGCTACTTGCCCCGTTGGGCTTGGACCGGTGTCCATAGCCTCTTGCGAGGCACTGGGCACCCGCTCCAGAGAGCGATGTGTACGTCGCGTAGACTTCATCTCAAGCGATGAAGTCTTCATCCCCACCGAGGCAGAGGTCGACAAGACCCCTGTGGCCTCTGCGGTGCCCTGGCTGCTGCCGGAGCTTGAAGAGGCCTCTGGTGTGGACAGTTTGAGAGATGGCAGGGCAGCGCTGGCTGCTCCCACCGTAGGGGCGGGTGGCGCTAGCATCGGCACGCTAGGCGTGGTCCGGGCTGCCGGCAGAGGCTGTTGTGCTGCCGCCCCCCGTTGCACCACTTCAGCGAAAGTTGTTTTTAGTGAAAATAGCGAGGAAACCCTTTGTCGTGCTTCACGGAATGTTATGTTCTCCTTAAATTTTACAGTAATTATTTCCTTTTCTTTCTTCCAGGCTGGACAAGCTCTGGAGTATGCAGGGTGACTGCCGTCGCAGTTCGCACAATGTACCTCATTATTGCAGTCGTCAGCAGAGTGACCGGTTGGGGCGCACTTTGCACACATAAGCTGTCCTCGCCAGCTCTGGGATGCGTGACCAAATCTCTGACATTTGAAGAAACGTCGCGGGTTCGGAATGTAGGGTCGAACATGAACTTTTACATAGCCGGTTTCAAGTGTTTCGGGTAGAGTAGTTGAGCTGAAAGTGAGTATTAAATGCTTTGTTGGGATATCATTGTCATTTCGTCTGATTTTGATGCGCTGCACATCGATTACGCCTTGGTCCTTCCATCCATCCAGGAGTTCTTCATTCAGTGTCATTAGGTCTTCATGTGATACTACGCCTTTTACTGTATTCATGGTTCGATGTGCGCTCAAAGAAACAGGGATGTGACCAAAAGCTACGAGATGTGCGAGTCTGTTGTACTGTTCTTTGTCTTTTAGTTCGAGGAGCAAATCCCCACTTGCCATCTTTGTTACTTTATAACCAGCTCCAATGGTCTCTTTTAGGCACTTGGCCAGAAGGAATGGGGAAATTGCTCTAGCCTTTGTGGATGTTTGTTCACAGTGAAGGACGTGGAATTTCGGAAACGTTTCTTTGTTTTTGGGTAAGAAGAGCGAGGTTGCGTCGGTGCGTACCCTTTTCGGGGCACGATCGGTTGAAAACGGGTTGGAGGATCCCATGGAAAAAAGTGAGTTGTTCGGCAACGGCATCTGCCACCCACCACAGAGCCCAACAAGGGGACGTGGCAGAACATGTAAACAAGTCTGCGCAGCGCCAGCAGTATGCCGTTACTATAACCCAATATGGTATACCTAAGGTAGGACAGCCACACCAGGTTAACCCTTGCCGCCAGGAAAAGTCGAAGTGAATGGACAAGATGAGAAGACAGGAAAGGTCAGAAGTTGAAGAGAAAGACGAAGATGAGGGTAGAGAGAGACAGGAAAAGGCGACTGTCGGTTTCCTCCAGGTGGGTCAGTCTGGAGGTGCCGTCTATGTGAAGCAGAGGCGGAAGAGGTGTGTTGCCTCCACCGGGGGGCGTTAAAGGTCCAAACATCCAGCTTCGGCTCAACCCCCAGGATCCCCTTTTTCCCAGACACGGCTAAGCCGCGCACGGCTACACGCGGGAGTGTCCAACCCTCGTGTGCTCGGGTACGTGGTGTCGCAACACACCAAACGCCTGGTTGCGCCGACGGCCCTGCGGGGTCAACCTATACATTAACATAGGCCAAAACATAAGCAAGAAAAAAGCGCCGCAGATCCATTGAAATCGGCGAGGTAAGCCCTCATTGTAGGTGTGTTCACATTGTTTCTGGGTTTGTCCCTTAAATTTTTTCCCAAGATGTCTCACATGCCACATTCTCAGAGAACCCTATCGTCTAGCAGAGCAAGATAGCAGCCAACACACACTTAGTTCCAGAAGCCAGCGGACAACTTGTGTGAACGCGCACGTGAAAGGGTCTAGATGCAAAGAGTAATGTCGCTAAAAATTTCACACAATACCAATAACAAGGAAAAACAAGATGGCAGCGAGGAAAACGAGGCTGCCACCAAAATTTCGCAATCCGTCAAGAAGGATGAGTACTTTTCAAAGCAGTTCCGGGCTCTGACCTGACCTGCTCCCCCTTTCACAAGCGCACCGGTACACAAGCTGGTCACCGCCAACCGCCGCCAGCAGGCTGACGCCTCTAACTCCCTGCTCCATTCGTGCCGAGTGTCCTAGACACAAGGCCACGGATCAGGTGATGTTCACTAGGTCGTTGGGCGTATATGTGTTTATCGAGAACAGCCATGCATGACACGTCGCCACACTGACATTTGCGGCACGGCGGGCAACGTAAACTGTTAAACAAACGAAGAAACGTCAAAAAGATAAGCGGCACACGAGGCCGGCAATCGAACACGGCGTGGCACGCGGTCGTACAAACGGCCTGAGCCATAAACCATTTCTGATTGGCCTTGTGTCATTGGGTACATTGTTCAGAATTGGCAACTTGGCAATTGTGACGCGCCCAACTTCTTCGGTCTTCGCATGGAATTAGCATCGTTCGATCATCTCGTCACAGCGTCACCATCACCCGCGTTTCACGCCGTTGACGTCAGCGTGTGCTGGTTCCATGGTATTCATTGCGTCGTCAGCATGACGCTGGTATTGAACAGTCTTCAGTACAACCTATACATTAACCTAGGCCAAAACGTAAGCAAGAAGAATGCGCTGCGGATCCATTGAAATCGGCGAGGTAACGTTCATTGTAGGTGTGTTCACATTGTTTGTGGGTTTGTCCTTTAAAATATTTCCCCAGACGTCGCACAAGCCACATTGTCAGAGAACCCTATCGTCTGCACAGCAAGATAGCAGCCAACACACTCTTAGTTCCAGAAGCGAGCGGACCACTTGGGTCAACGCCCCTGTCAATGGGACTAGATACACAGAGGAAGGTGGCTGAACATGTCACACAATGCCAATAACATTGGAAAAAAAGAAGACGCCAGCGACCAAAAACGAGGCTGTCACCGAAATTTCGTAATCCGTCAAAAAGGATGAGTACTTTTCAAAGCAGTTCCGGGCTCTGATCTGACCTGCGCGCCCTTTCACAAGCGCACCGGTTCACAAGCTGGTCCCCGCCAACCGCCGTCAGCAGGCTGCCGCCTCTACCTCCCTGATGCATTCCTGCCGAGTGTCCTAGACACAAGGCCACGGATTAGGTGATGTTCACTAGGTCGTTGGGCGTATATGTGTTTCTCGAGAACAGCCACGCATGACACGTCGCCACACTGACAATTGCGGCACGGCGGGCAACGTAAACTGTGGAACAAACGAAGAAAAGTCAAAAAGTTACGCGGAACACAAGGCCGGCAATAGAACACGGCGTGGCACGCGGTCGTACAAACGGCCTGAGCCATAAACCATTTCCGATTGGGCTTGTGCCATTGGGTACATTGGTCAGAATTGGCAACTTGGCAATTGTGACGTGCCCAACTTTTTCGGTCTTCGAATGGAATCAGCATCGTTCGTTCGTCTCTTCACAGCGTCACCATCACCCGCGTTTCACGGCGTTGACGTCAGCGTGTGGTGGCTCCATGGTATTCGTTGCGTCGTCAGCATAACGCTGGTATTCAACAGTCTTCAGTACAACGTATACATTAACCTAGGCCAAAACGTAAGCAAGAAGAATGCGCCGCGGATCCATTGAAATCGGCGCGGTAACGTTCATTGTAGGTGTGTTCACATGAATTGTGGGTTTGTCCCTTAAAATGTTTCCCTAGACGTCTCACATGCCACATTGTCAGAGAACCCTATCGTCTGCAGAGCAAGATAGCAGCCAACACACTATCAGTTCCAGAAGCCAGCGGACAACTTGGGTCTACGCCCCTTTCAATGGGACTAGATACACAGTGGAAGGTGGCTGTAAATGTCACACAATGCCAGTAACATTGGAAAAAAAGAAGACGGCAGCGACCAAAAACGAGGCTGCCACCAAAATTTCGCAATCCGTCAAAAAGGATGAGTACTTTTCAAAGCAGTTCCGGGCTCTGACCTGACCTGCTCGCCCTTTCACAAGCGCACCGGTACACAAGCTTGTCCCCGCCTACCGACGGCAGCAGGCTGACGCCTCTACCTCCCTGATCCATTCCTGCCGAGTGTCCTAGACAGAAGGCCACGGATCAGGTGATGTTCACTAGGTCGTTGGGCGTATATGAGTTTATCGAGAACAGCCACGCATGACACGTCGCCACACTAACATTTGCGGCACGGCGGGCAACGTAAACTGTGGAACAAACGAAGAAACGTCAAAAAGAGAAGCGGCACATGAGGCCGGCAATCGAACACGGCGTGACACGCGGTCGAACAAACGGCCTCAGCCATAAACCATTTTCGATTGATCTTGTGCCATTGGGTACGTTGGTCAGAATTGCCAACTTGGGAATTGTGACGCGCCCAACTTCTTCTGTCTTCGCATGGAATCAGCATCGTTCGATCGTCTCGTCACAGCGTCACCATCACCCGCGTTTCACGCAGTTGATGTCAGCATGTGGTGGTTTCATGGTATTCATTGCGTCGTCAGCATGACGCTGGTATTCAACAGTCTTCGGTACAACCTATACATTAACCTAGGCCAAAACGTAAGCAAGAAGAATGCACCGCGGAACCATTGAAATCGGCGAGATAAGCATTCATTGTAGGTGTGTTCACATTAATTGTGGGTTCGTCCCTTAAAATGTTTCCCCAGACGTCTCACATGCCACATAGTCAGAGAACCCTATCGTCTGCAGAGCAAGATAGCAGCCAACACACTCTTAGTTCCAGAAGCCAGCGGACAACTTGGGTCAACGCGCATGTCAATGGGACTAGATACACAGAGGAAGGTGGCTGAAAATGTCACAAATAGCAATACCATTGGAAAAAAAGAAGACGGCAGCGACCAAAAACGAAGCTGCCAGCAAAATTTCGCAAACCGTCAAAAAGGATGAGTACTTTTCAAAGCAGTTCCGGGCTCTGATCTGACCTGTGCGCCCTTTCACAAGCGCACCGGTACACAAGCTGCTCCCCGCCAACAGCCGTCAGCAGGCTGACGCCTCTACCTCCCTGATGCATTCCTGCCGAGTGTCCTAGACACAAGGCCACGGATTAGGCGATGTTCACTAGGTCGTTGGGCGTATATGTGTTTCTCGATAACAGCCACGCATGACACGTCGCCACACTGACAATTGCGGCACGGCTGGCAACGTAAACTGTGGGACAAACGAAGAAACGTCAAAAAGATAAGCGGCACACGAGGCCGGCAATCGAACACGGCGTGGCACGCGGTCGTACAAACGGCCTGAGCCATAAACCATTTCCGATTGGGCTTGTGCCATTGGGCACATTGGTCAGAATTGGCAACTTGGCAATTGTGACGCGCCCAACTTTTTCGGTCTTCGAATGGAGTCAGCATCGTTCGTTCGTCTCGTGACAGCGTCACCATCACCCGCGTTTCACGCCGTTGACGTCAGCGTGTGGTGGCTCCACGGTATTCGTTGCGTCGTCAGCATAACGCTGGTATTCAACAGCCTTCAGTACAACCTATACATTAACCTAGGCCTAAACGTAAGCAAGAAGAATGCACCGCGTAACCATTGAAATCGGCGAGATAAGCCTTCATTGTAGGTGTGTTCACATTGTTTGTGGGTTAGTCCCATAAATTCTTTCCCAAGATGTCTCAAATTCCACATTCTCAAAGAACCCTATCCTCTGCAGAGGAAGATAGCAGCCAACACACACTTAGTTCCAGAAGCCAGCGGACAACTAGGGTCAACGCGCATGTTAATGGGACTAGATACACAGAGCAAGGTGGCTGAAAATGTCACTCAATGCCAATAACAATGGAAAAAAAGAAGACGGCAGCGACCAAAAACGAGGCTGCCACCAAAATTTGGTAATCCGTCAAAAACGATGAGTACTTTCAAACCAGTTCCGGGCTCTGACCTGACCTACTCGCCCTTTCACAAGCGCACCGGTACACAAGCTGGTCCCGCCAACCGCCGGCAGCAGGCTGACGCCTCTACCTCCCTTATGCATTCCTGCCGAGTGTCCTAGACACAAGGCCACGGATTAGGTGATGTTCACTAGGTCGTTGGGCGTATATGTGTTTCTCGAGAACAGCCACGCATGACACGTCGCCACACTGACAATTCCGGCACGGCGGGCAACGTAAACTGTGGAACAAACAAAGAAACGTCAAAAAGATAAGCGGCACACGAGGCCGGCAATCGAACACGGCGTGGCACGCTGTCGTACAAACGGCCTGAGCCATAAACCATTTCCGATTGGGCTTGTGCCATTGGGTACATTGGTCAGAATTGGCAACTTGGCAATTGTGACGCGCCCAACTTTTTCGGTTTTCGAATGGAATCAGCATCGTTCGTTCGTCTCGTCACAGCGTCACCATCACCCGCGTTTCACGGCGTTGACGTCAGCGTGTGGTGGCTCCATGGTATTCGTTGCGTCGTCAGCGTAACGCTGGTATTCAACAGGCTTCAGTACAACGTATACATTAACCTAGGCCAAAACGTAAGCAAGAAGAATGCTCCGCCGATCCACTGATATCGGCGCGGTAACGTTCATTGTAGGTGTGTTCACATTAATTGTGGGTTTGTCCCTTAAAATGTTTCCCCAGACGTCTCACATGCCACATTGTCAGAGAACCCTATCGTCTGCAGAGCAAGATAGCAGCCAACACACTCTTAGTTCCAGAAGCCAGCGGACAACTTGGGTCTACGCCCCTTTCAATGGGACTAGATACACAGTGGAAGGTGGCTGTAAATGTCACGCAATGCCAATAACATTGGAAAAAAAGAAGACGGCAGCGACCAAAAACGAGGCTGCCACCAAAATTTCGCAATCCGTCAAAAAGGATGAGTACTTTTAAAGCAGTTCCGGGCTCTGACCTGACCTGCTCACCCTTTCACATGCGCACCGGTACACAAGCTTATCCCCGCCTACCGCCGGCAGCAGGCTGACGCCTCTACCTCGCTGATCCATTCCTGCCGAGTGTCCTAGACACAAGGCCACGGATCAGGTGATGTTCACTAGGTCGTTGGGCGTATATGAGTTTATTGAGAACAGCCACGCATGACACGTCACCACACTAACATTTGCGGCACGGCGGGCAACGTAAACTGTGGAACAAACGAAGAAACGTCAAAAAGAGAAGCGGCACATGAGGCCGGCAATTGAACACGGCGTGGCACGCGGTCGTACAAACGGCCTGAGCCATAAACCATTTCCGATTGGGCTTGTGCCATTGGGCACATTGGTCCGAATTGGCAACTTGGCAATTGTGACGCGCCCAACTTTTTCGGTCTTCGAATGGAATCACATCGTTCGTTCGTCTCGTCACAGCGTCACCATCACCCGCGTTTCACGCCGTTGACGTCAGCCTGTGGTGGCTCCATGGTATTCGTTGCGTCGTCAGCATAACGCTGGTATTCAACAGTCTTCAGTACAACCTATACATTAACGTGGGCCAAAACGTAAGCAAGAAGAATGTGCCGCGGATCCATTGAAATCGGCGAGGTAACGTTCATTGTAGGTGTGTTCACATTAATTGTGGGTTTGTCCCTTAAAATGTTTCCCCAGACGTCTCACATGCCAGATTGTCAGAGAACCCTATCGTCTGCAGAGCAAGATAGCAGCCAACACGCTCTTAGTTCCAGAAGGCAGCGGACAACTTGGGTCAACACCCCTTTCAATGGGACTAGATACACCGAGGAAGGTGGCTGAAAATGTCACACAATGTCAATAACATTGGAAAAAAAGAAGACGGCAGCGACCAAAAACGAGGCTGCCACCAAAATTTCGCAATCCTCGAAAAATGGATGAGTATTTTTCAAAGCATTTCCCGGTTCTGACCTGACCTGCGCGCCCTTTCACAAGCGCACCGCTACACAAGCTGGTCCCCGCCAACTGCCGGAAGCAGGCTGACGCCTCTACCTCTCTGATCCATTCCTGCCGAGTGTCCTAGACACAAGGCCACGGATCAGGTGATGTTCACTAGGTCGTTGGGCGTATATGTGTTTATCGCGAACAGCCACGCATGACACGTCGCCACACTGACAATTCCGGCACGGCGGGCAACGTAAACTGTGGAACAAACGAAGAAACGTCAAAAAGAGAAGCGGCACATGAGGCCGGCAATCGAACACGGCGTGACACGCGGTCGCACAAACGGCCTCAGCCATAAACCATTTCCGATTGATCTTGTGCCATTGGGTACATTGGTCAGAATTGGCAACTTGGCAATTGTGACGTGCCCAACTTTTTCGGTCTTCGAATGGAATCAGCATCGTTCGTTCGTCTCGTCACAGCGTCACCATCACCCGCGTTTCACGCCGTTAACGTCAGCGTGTGGTGGCTCCATGGTATTCGTTGCGTCGTCAGCATAACGCTGGTATTCAACAGTCTTCACTACAACCTATACATTAACCTAGGCCAAAACGTAAGCAAGAAGGATGCGCCGCGGAACCATTGAAATCGGCGAGATAAGCCTTCATTGTAGGTGTGTTCACAGTGTTTGTGGGATTGTCCCATAAATTTTTCCCAAGATGTCTCACATTCCACATTCTCAAAGAACCCTATCCTCTGCAGAGGAAGATAGCAGCCAACACACACTTAGTTCCAGAAGCTAGCGGACAACTTGGGTCAACGCGCATGTTAATGGGACTAGATACACAGAGAAAGGTTGCTGAACATGTCACACAATGCCAATAACATTGGAAAAAAAGAAGACGACAGCGACCAAAAACGTGGCTTGCAGCAAAATTTCGCAATCCGTCAAAAAGGATGAGTACTTTTCAAAGCAGTTCCGGGCTCTGATCTGACCTGCGCGCCCTTTCACAAGCGCACCGGTACACAAGCTGGTCCCCGCCAACCGCCGTCAGCAGGCTGACGCCTCTACCTCCATGATGCATTCCTGCCGAGTGTCCTAGACACAAGGCCACGGATTAGGTGATGTTCACTAGGTCGTTGGGCGTATATGTGTTTCTCGAGAACAGCCACGCATGACACGTCGCCACACTGACAATTGCGGCACGGCGGGCAACGTAAACTGTGGAACAAACGAAGAAAAGTCAAAAAGATAGCGGGACAGAAGGCCGGCAATAGAACACGGCGTGGCACGCGGTCGTACAAACGGCCTGAGCCATAAAGCATTTCCGATTGGGCTTGTGCCATTGGGTACATTGGTCAGAATTGGCAACTTGGCAATTGTGACGTGCCCAACTTTTTCGGTCTTCGAATGGAATCAGCATCGTTCGTTCGTCTCGTCACAGCGTCACCATCACCCGCGTTTCACGGCGTTGACGTCAGCGTGTGGTGGCTCCATGGTATTCGTTGCGTCGTCAGCGTAACGCTGGTATTCAACAGGCTTCAGTACAACGTATACATTAACCTAGGCCAAAACGTAAGCAAGAAGAATGCTCCGCCGATCCACTGATATCGGCGCGGTAACGTTCATTGTAGGTGTGTTCACATTAATTGTGGGTTTGTCCCTTAAAATGTTTCCCCAGACGTCTCACATGCCACATTGTCAGAGAACCCTATCGTCTGCAGAGCAAGATAGCAGCCAACACACTCTTAGTTCCAGAAGCCAGCGGACAACTTGGGTCTACGCCCCTTTCAATGGGACTAGATACACAGTGGAAGGTGGCTGTAAATGTCACGCAATGCCAATAACATTGGAAAAAAAGAAGACGGCAGCGACCAAAAACGAGGCTGCCACCAAAATTTCGCAATCCGTCAAAAAGGATGAGTACTTTTAAAGCAGTTCCGGGCTCTGACCTGACCTGCTCACCCTTTCACATGCGCACCGGTACACAAGCTTATCCCCGCCTACCGCCGGCAGCAGGCTGACGCCTCTACCTCGCTGATCCATTCCTGCCGAGTGTCCTAGACACAAGGCCACGGATCAGGTGATGTTCACTAGGTCGTTGGGCGTATATGAGTTTATTGAGAACAGCCACGCATGACACGTCACCACACTAACACTTGCGGCACGGCGGGCAACGTAAACTGTGGAACAAACGAAGAAACGTCAAAAAGAGAAGCGGCACATGAGGCCGGCAATTGAACACGGCGTGGCACGCGGTCGTACAAACGGCCTGAGCCATAAACCATTTCCGATTGGGCTTGTGCCATTGGGCACATTGGTCCGAATTGGCAACTTGGCAATTGTGACGCGCCCAACTTTTTCGGTCTTCGAATGGAATCACATCGTTCGTTCGTCTCGTCACAGCGTCACCATCACCCGCGTTTCACGCCGTTAACGTCAGCGTGTGGTGGCTCCATGGTATTCGTTGCGTCGTCAGCATAACGCTGGTATTCAACAGTCTTCACTACAACCTATACATTAACCTGGGCCAAAACGTAAGCAAGAAGAATGCACCGCGGATCCGTTGAAATCGGCGAGGTAAACCTTCATTGTAGGTGTGTTCCCATTGTTTGTGAGTTTGTCCCTAAAATGTTTTTCCAGATGTCTCACAAGCCACATTGCCAGAGAACCATATCGTCTGCAGAGCTAGATAGGAGCCAACACACTCTTAGTTCGAGAAGCCAGCGGACAACTTGGGTCTACGCCCCTTCCAATGGGAATAGATACACAGAGGAAGGTTGCTGAAAATGTCACACAATGCCAATAACATTAAAAAAAAAGAAGACGGCAGCGACGAAAATGAGGCTGCCACCAAAATTTCGCAATCCATCAAAAAGGGTGAGCACTTTTCAAAGCAGTTCCGGGCTCTGACCCGACCTTCGCGTCATTTCACAAGCGCACCGGTACAAAAGCTGGTCCCCGCCAACCGCCGGCAGCAGGTTGTCGCCTCTACCTCCCTGATCCATTCCTGCCGAGTGTCCTAGAAGCAAGGCCACGGATCACGTGATCTTCGCTGGGTCGGGTGGCGTTTATGTGTTTATGGAGAACAGGCACGCATGACATCTCGCCACACTGACAATTCCGGCACGGCGGGCAACGTAAACTGTGGAACAAAAGAAGAAACATCCAAAAGATAACCGGCACACAAGGCCGGCCATCCAACACGGCGTGGCACGCGGTCATACAAATAGCCTGAGCCATAAACCATTTCCGATTGGCCTTGTGCCATTGGGTACATTGGTGAGAATTGGCAACATGGGAATTGTGACGCGCCCAACTTCTTCGGTCTTCGCATGGAATCAGCATTGTTCGATCGTCTCGTCACAGCGTCACCATCACCCGCGTTTCACGCCGTTGACATCAGCGTGTGGTGGCTCCATGGTATTCATTGCGTCGTCAGCATGACGCTCGTATTCAACAGCCTTCAGTACAACCTATACATTAACATAGGCCAAAACGTAAGCAAGAAGAATGCCCTGCGGATCCAATGAAATCGGTGACGTAAGCCTTCATTGTAGGTGTGTTCACATTATTTGTGGGTTTGACAATTAAAATGTTTCCCAAGATGTCTCAGGAGCGACATTCTCAGAGAACCCTATCGTCTGCAGAGCAACATAGCAGCCAACACACTCTTAGTTCCAGAAGCCAGCGGACAACTTGGGTCAACGCACACGTGAAAGGGACTAGATACAAAGAGTAAGGTGGCTGAAAATGTCACGCAATGCCAATAACAATGGAAAAAAAGAAGACGGCAGCGACCAAAAACGAGGCTGCCACCAAAATTTCGCAATCCTCCAAAAAGGATCAGTACTTTTCAAAGCAGTTCCCGACTCTGACCTGACCTGCGCGCCCTTTCACAAGCGCACCGGTACCCAAGCTGGTCCCCGCCAACTGCCGGAAGCAGGCTGACGCCTCACCTCCCTGAACCATTCCTGCCTAGTGTCCTAGACACAAGGCCACGGATGAGGTGATGTTCACTAGGTCGTTGGGCTTATATGTGTTTATCGAGAACAGCCACGCATGACACGTCGCCACACTGACATTTGCGGCACGACGGGCAACGTAAACTGTGGAACAAACGAAGAAAAGTCAAAAAGATACGCGGAACAGAAGGCCGGCAATAGAACACGGCGTGGCACGTGGTCGTACAAACGGCCTGAGCCATAAACCATTTCCGATTGATCTTGTGCCATTGGGTACATTGGTCAGAATTGGCAACTTGGGAATTGTGACGCGCCCAACGTCTTCTGTCTTCGCATGGAATCAGCATCGTTCGATCGTCTCGTCACAGCGTCACCATCACCCGCGTTTCACGCTGTTGACGCCAGCGTGTGGTGGCTCCATGGTATTCGTTGCGTCCTCAGCATGACGCTGGTATTCAACAGTCTTCAGTACAACCTATACATTAACCTAGGCCAAAACGTAAGCAAGAAGAATGCGCCGCGGATCCATTGAAATCGGCGAGGTAACGTTCATTGTAGGTGTGTTCACATTGTTTGTGGGTTCGTCCCTTAAAATGTTTCCCCAGACGTCTCACACGCCACATTGTCAGAGAACCCTATCGTCTGCAGAGCAAGATAGCAGCCAACACACTCTTAGTTCCAGAAGCCAGCGGAGAACTTGGGTCAACGCGCATGTCAATGGGACTAGATACACAGAGGAAGGTGGCTGAAAATGTCACAAATACCAATAACATTGGAAAAAAAGAAGACGGCAGCTACCAAAAACGAGGCTGCCAGCAAAATTTCGCAAACCGTCAAAAAGGATGAGTACTTTTCAAAGCAGTTCCGGGCTCTGATCTGACCTGTGCGCCCTTTCACAAGCGCACCGGTACACAAGCTGGTCCCCGCCAACCGCCGTCAGCAGGCTGACGCCTCTACCTCCCTGATGCATTCCTGCCGAGTGTCCTAGACACAAGGCCACGGATTAGGTGATGTTGACTAGGTCGTTGGGCGTATATGTGTTTCGCGAGAACAGCCACGCATGACACGTCGCCACACTGACAATTTCGGCACGGCGGGCAACGTAAACTGTGGGACAAACGAAGAAATGTCAAAAAGATAAGCGGCACACGAGGCCGGCAATCGAACACGGCGTGGCACGCGGTCGTACAAACGGCCTGAGCCATAAACCATTTCCGATTGGCCTTGTGCCATTGGGTACATTGGTCAGAATTGGCAACTTGGGAATTGTGACGCGCCCAACTTCTGTCTTCGCATCGAATCAGCATCGTTCGATCGTCTCGTCACAGCGTCACCATCACCCGCGTTTCACGCCGTTGACGTCAGCGTGTGGTGGTTCCATGGTATTCATTGCGTCGTCAGCATGACGCTGGTATTCAACAGCCTTGATTACAACCTATACATTAACCTAGGCCAAAACGTACGCAAGAAAAATGCGCCGCGGATCCATTGAAATCGGCGAGGTAAGCCTATGTTGGAGGTGTGTTCAAATTGTTTGTGGGTTTGTCCAATAAATCTTTTCCCAAGATGTCTCACATTCCACATTGTCAGAGAACCCTATCGTCTGCAGAGCAAGATAGCAGCCAACACACTCTTAGTTCCAGAAGCCAGCGGACAACTTGGGTCAACGCGCATTTCAATGGGACTAGATACACAGAGGAAGGTGGCTGAAAATGTCACAAATACCAATAACATTGGAAAAAATGAAGACGGCAGCGACCAAAAACGAGGCTGCCAGCAAAATTTCACAAACCGTCAAAAAGGATGAGTACTTTTCAAAGCAGTTCCGGGCTCTGATCTGACCTGTGCGCCCTTTCACAAGCGCACCGGTACACAAGCTGGTCCCCGCCAACCGCCGTCAGCAGGCTGACGCCTCTACCTCCCTGATGCATTCCTGCCGAGTGTCCTAGACACAAGGCCACGGATTAGGTGATGTTCACTAGGTCGTTGGGCGTATATCTGTTTCTCGAGAACAGCCACGCATGACACGTCGCCACACTGACAATTGCGGCACGGCGGACAACATAAACTGTGGGACAAACGAACAAACGTCTAAAAGATAAGCGGCACACGAGGCCGGCAATCGAAGACGGCGTGGCACGCGGTCGTACAAACGGCCTGAGCCATAAACCAATTCCGATTGGGCTTGTGCCATTGGGTACATTGGTCAGAATTGGCAACTTGGCAATTGTGACGCGCCCAACTTTTTCGGTCTTCGAATGGAATCAGCATCGTTCGTTCGTCTCGTCACAGCGTCACCATCACCCGCGTTTCACACCGTTGACGTCAGCGTGTGGTGGCTTCATGGTATTCGTTGCGTCGTCAGCATAACGCTGGTATTCAACAGTCTTCAGTACAACCTATACATTAACCTGGGCCAAAACGTAAGCAAGAAGAATGCGCCGCGGATCCATTGAAATCGGCGAGGTAACGTTCATTGTAGGTGTGTTCACATTAATTGTGGGTTTGTCCCTTAAAATGTTTCCCCAGACGTCTCACATGCCAGATTGTCAGAGAACCCTATCGTCTGCAGAGCAAGATAGCAGCCAACACGCTCTTAGTTCCAGAAGCCAGCGGACAACTTGGGTCAACACCCCTTTTAATGGGACTAGATACACCGAGGAAGGTGGCTGAAAATGTCACACAATGCCAATACCATTGGAAAAAAAGAAGACGGCAGCGACCAAAAACGAGGCTGCCACCAAAATTTGGTAATCCGTCAAAAACGATGAGTACTTTCAAAGCAGTTCAGGGCTCCGACCTAACCTACTCGCCCTTTCACAAGCGCACCGGTACACAAGCTGGTCCCGCCAACCGCCGGCAGCAGGCTGACGCCTCTAACTCTCTGGTCCATACGTGCCGAGTGCCCTAGACACAAGGCCACGGATCAGGTGATGTTCACTAGGTCGTTGGGCGTATATGTGTTTATCTAGAACAGCCATGCATGACACGTCGCCACACTGACATTTGCGGCACGGCGGGCAACGTAAACTTTGGAACAAACGAAGAAACGTCAAAAAGATAAGCGGCACACGAGGCCGGCAATCGAACACGGCGTGACACGTGGTCGTACAAACGGCCTGAGCCATAAACCATTTCCGATTGGCCTTGTGCCATTGGCTACATTCCCCGCAGGGGCGTCTGCGTCAGCAGGCGTTTGGTGTGTTGCGACACCACGTACCCGAGCACACGAGGGTTGGACCCTCCCGCGTGTAGCCGTGCGCGGCTTAGCCGTGTCCGGGGAAAGGGGGATCCTGGGGGTTGAGCCGATTCCGGGTGTTTGGACCTTTAAGGCCCCCCGGCGGAGGCAACACAGCTCTTTGGCCTCTGCTTCACGTAGACGGCACCCCCGGACTGACCCACCCGGGGGAAATCGGTAGTTGCCTTTTCCTGTCTCTCTCTCCCTACAACCTTCGTCTTTCCCTTACTTTCCACCTTTCCTGTCTTCTTCTGGCTTCTTTTCACTCCGATTTTTCCAGGCAGCAAGGGTTAACCTTGTGTGAATAGCCAACCTTGGTTATTTCATATTTGGTTATAGTGGTAATGTACAGCTGGCGTTTGCAGGCAGTGTTTCACAGGTCCTGCAGCGTCCCCTTGTAGGACTCCATGGTGGGTGGCTGGCGTTACTGCCGGAATATCACATATATTTATGGATAGCTCCTTTCCTCAACTCCCTGATCGCCCTCAGAAAAGAGGGCGCACCGATGAAGTCTTTCAGTTTTTCGGACGCCAAGTCCACAACTTCCCACGTTTCCATGTAGTTCACTCGGAAACACCAGGCAAACCAGTACGCACCATTTCACCTTTCATTGTATCAAAGACCCTGACTGATGTTTTTGGAGCCGGTTATAAGGCGACCAGGATGGCAAGCGGTGATCTCCTCCTGGAGCTCCGCGATAAGAAGCAATACGAGAAACTGCCTAAGCTAGTGTCATTTGGGGATCACCAACTAACAGTAACCCCGCACCGTACTATGAACACCACCCGCGGCGTTGTGTCGGACGATGACTTGCTCGAGCTCACTGAGGCTGAACTCTTGGAGGGCTTCAGTGAACAGAATGTAATCAATGTCAAAAGAATTAAGATGAGGCGAGATGGCAAAGAAATCCAAACCAAGCACTTGATAATCACCTTCGGATCAAGTGTCGTGCCCGAATCAATCGAGGCAGGGTATATCAAGCTCCGTGTTAGGCCATATGTGCCAAATTCGCTCAGATGTTTCAAATGCCAACGTTTCGGCCACAGTTCGCAGAGCTGCCGAGGCCGTCAAACCTGTGCAAAGTGCAGCGCCCATGAACATACTTCTGAAGCTTGCAAGAACACTCTCTATTGTGTAAATTGTGAAGGGGAGCACGCCGCGTACTCGCGTGCGTGCCCATCCTGGAAAAAAGAAAAGGAAATTGTAGCATTTAAAGTAAAGGAAAATATAAGTTTCAAGGAGGCACGCAGGCGGGTATCGTACCTGCCCAAGAAAACCTTTGCCGAAGTGGCGCGTCAGGGGGCAGCGCCACAACGGCCTCCGGCAACTGTCCGACCCACAGGCAGTGAGTCGGCAGTTACGCCATCTGCCCCCGCGGCGGTTGCAGCTAGCGCTGCTCCGTCGACCCAGAATGAGGGACCATCGACCCCGAAGGTGGCCGCCGCCGAGGCTGTCCCAACCTCCCCGGCCCCTTCCAGCGCTGGCAACAGCCGGCGCAGCCAAATCCCGCAGGGTGCCCCATCGACCTCTGGGCTGGTGGGCGCAGGGGTCTTGCCCTCCAAGGCAGGACTCTCTCTTGTAATTTCTCGCTCGCAAGAGCACGTGTCCGGCGCCTCACAAGAGGCAATGGACACTACACCCATCCTCAAGGCGCACCAAGCGCCTAAGGAGCGGCGAGGCTCCCTCGAACGCTCCAAAAAGAACAAAACCCCTATTACAGGGCCTCGAAAGGGTTCTGTAATCTAAGGCATCCCGTCCGTTTCCGTAAACACAGCACCAATTTATTTTAAATATGGATACACAAATCATTCAATGGAACATTAGAGGTCTCCTTACAAACCTTGATGATTTGCAAGAACTCATCCACAAACATAATCCAAAAGTGCTGTGTTTACAGGAAACACATTTAAAATCCAGACACGCAAACTTTCTCCGTACGTATGTTACGTTTCGCAAAGATCGCGATGATGCCGTCGCATCATCGGGTGGTGTTGCGATTCTCACTCATAAAAGTATAGCATGTCAACCTTTACAGCTTCGAACGCCCCTTGAAGCAGTGGCGGTGCGAGTTGTTCTGCTAAACAAACTCATCACTATTTGCTCGCTTTATATACCCCCACATTACAAATTAACTAAACATGAATTTCAGTCCTTTATAGATGAACTGCCAGAACCCTATGTTGTTCTTGGCGACTTCAATGCGCACAGCTCCCTGTGGGGCGACTCTCGTATAGATGCGCGAGGTCGTCTTGTTGAACAGTTCCTTTTTTCTTGTGGTGCGCGCCTTTTGAATAAGAAGGAACCCACATATTACTCTCTAGCAAACCGATCCTTTTCGTCAATAGATCTTAGTATAGTCTCCCCGTCTCTACTGCTTGAACTCGAATGGGAAGTTGCCAACAATCCTTACGGCAGCGACCACTTCCCTATACTGCTAAGATCACCTAAAGAAAACGAATATCCACCACACGCTCCTAGGTGGAAGATTGAGACGGCTGATTGGGAGAAATTTCGATCTCTTACTAGTATCTCATGGGCTGACATGTCTTCGTTAGAAATTGATGCTGCAGTGGAGTTTTTCACAGCCTTCATAATAGATGCCGCATCTAAATGCATATCACAAGTAAATGGCCTCTCGTGCAAACGGCGCGTCCCGTGGTGGACCGACGATTGTAGGATCGCACGTAAAAAACAAAACAAAGCGTGGGGGTTGCTACGCGCCTCCCCCACTGCGGAGAATCTCATCAATTTTAAGAAAGTAAAATCACAAGGCAGGCGAACCCGCCGACAGGCCAGAAGAGACAGTTGGCAGAAGTTTTTAACGGGTATAAACACGTATACAGATGAGGCCAAAGTCTGGAACAGGGTAAATAGCATAAGAGGGCGACAAACATACTCCCTCCCTTTGGTAAACACACAAGGCGATACACTGCAAGACCAGGCTGATGCTCTCGGTGAACACTTCGAGCGCGTGTCTAGCTCCACTCAGTATTCGGCGAACTTTCTTAAACGTAAAGCAATAGAAGAACTTAAGCCACTGAATCGGAAATCCGTCCCAAACGATCCTTATAATCGTCCTTTTACGATTGCCGAACTTAAAACCTCCTTGTCAGTATGTCGGAGCTCTGCACCGGGCCCCGATAGAATCATGTATGATATGCTTAAACACCTGCAATCCGACGCACAAATCACGCTACTTACACTTTTCAATGCTATCTGGGCTGCTGGTTATCTCCCATCGAAGTGGAAGGAGGCTATTGTGATCCCTATATTGAAGCATGGTAAAGACACTTCATTGCTCACTAGCTACCGTCCCATAGCGCTTACAAGCTGCCTCTGTAAGCTTTTCGAAAAAATGATCAATCGCCGTCTGATACATCTCCTAGAGTCTAGTAAAATGCTTGACCCATTTCAATGCGGTTTTAGGGAAGGGCGATCTACAACCGACCATCTCGTGCGCATCGAAGCGAGCATTCGCGATGCCTTCGTACACAAACAATCTTTCTTATCTGTATTTCTGGATATGGAAAAAGCGTACGACACAACCTGGCGGTACGGTATCCTGCGCGACCTTTCGGTGCTGGGCATCCGCGGTAATATGTTAACTACCATAGAGAGCTACCTAGCGAACCGTACATTTCGGGTTAAAATAGGTCCTGCACTGTCGCGTACATTTATACAGGAAACTGGGGTACCCCAGGGTGGAGTACTAAGCTGCACGCTCTTTCTCGTAAAGATGAACACGCTTCGGGCATCATTACCACCAGCTATTTTTTATTCCGTCTACGTAGACGATATACAAATAGGTTTCAAATCCTGGAATCTCACAGTCTGCGAGAGACAGGTACAGCAGGCCCTAAACAAGGTGTCCATGTGGGCAGATCAAAATGGATTTAAAATCAACCCCCACAAAAGTTCCTGTGTTCTCTTCACAAGAAAGAGAGGCCTAGTCCCAGACCCTTGTGTAGAACTGGGCGGACAACAAATTCCTTTTAACAAAGAGCACAAATTTCTAGGTGTTATACTTGACTCCAAGCTTACATTCATTTCACACATAAAATGTCTAAAAACAAAATGTCTAAAAACAATGAACCTACTTAAAATCCTATCCCACACTTCATGGGGTAGTGACAGGAGGTGCCTGTTGAATCTTTACAAGAGCCTAGTTAGATCACGGTTAGATTACGGTGCCGTAGTATATCACTCTGCTGCACCTAGTGCGCTAAAAATTTTAGACCCCGTTCATCATCTGGGTATCCGCCTCGCCACTGGCGCATTTAGAACAAGCCCTGTTGAAAGTCTATATGCAGAGTCAGACGAATGGTCACTACATTTTCAGAGAACGTACATAAGCTTTACCTATTTTCTCAATGTGCGCTCCAATAAAGAACATCCGTGTTTCAAAACTGTTAATGACTTAACCTGTCAAACACTTTTTAATAATAAACCCTCCATGAGACTTCCTTTCTCACTGCGTGCAAGAGAACTTAGCACGGAAATGGATGTCCCTGTTCTTGAACATCGCCTAATGCCTCCAACTAAGCTATTACCGCCCTGGGAGTGGCAGGTGATAGACTGTGACGTATCCTTTGCAGAGGTCACAAAACACGCACCTGATATCGAAATCGCTATGCATTTCCGCGAACTTCAATCGAAGTACAACTGCTCTGAATTCTATACAGACGCGTCTAAATCACATGCTGGTGTATCTTATGCTGCTGTTGGTCCCTCTCTTTCTATATCTGACTTACTGAACCCGCAAACAAGTATCTTCACTGCAGAAGCTTATGCAGTACTGTGTGCAGTAAGACATATACAGAAATTAAAACTCGACAGAGCAATTGTATACACAGACTCGCTAAGTCTCGTAAAGGCGTTAATTTCATTACAAAAGCCTAAAAATCCTGTATTCATTGAACTTTACTCCCTCTTATGCAGTATTTATATATCACATATACATATAGTAATATGCTGGGTACCTGGCCATAGAGGTATCGAGGGTAATGTACTGGCTGATAGAATGGCCACATCACTCACATCACTAAACACTTCTTCTGCAGCTGCTGTCCCGGTCACAGATCTGAGGCCTTTCTTGCGTAAGAAACTGCGACAACACTGGCAACGCATGTGGAACGCAGAAATAAACAATAAACTGCACATTATAAAGCCACAGCTAGGTTTTTGGCCCTCGCCATCAAAATCACGGCGAACAGATGTCCTATTCTGCCGCCTCAGAATAGGACACACATTTGGTACACACAATTTTCTCCTTACTGGAAATGAACCGCCAACCTGTGGTCGATGTGGTGAGAGGCTGACCGTCCTCCACGTCCTCTTGGAGTGTCGCGAAGCCGAACCTGAAAGAAAGAAGCATTTTCCTCTAGCATATCGCTATTGCATACCTCTTCACCCAGCTATGTTTCTTGGCAAAGAACCATTTTTCAACACCAAAGTAGTCCTCAATTTTTTAAATGAGGTTGTCCTACATGTTATGAGCCCAATAAATTCGTAGCGCATCCTCTCTCCAGAGGATGCCGCTGTGATAGTTGTTTTATATAGCACATGCCTCCAGGCCCTTGTGTCTCAAGGGCTCTAACGAGGCCATGATGCTCTAGTTAATTTTAGAAACCTATGCATTTCTTTATATCATATCATTATTTTGCAATGCACCTTAATGCACATAGTACACGTCATTTGTCATCGCCATAATTTTATTACACGTACATTTTACGCACTTTACAGTGACTATATTTTAGGCCCCTTTACAGCCACGTCACCTCAACTTCACAGAATTCATAACTCCACTGCGAAATCACTAACACTTGCATGGCGCTCTTTGGCCATACCTGGCCCTTGCGCCACTAAAAACCACACATTCATTCATTCATTCATTGGCTACATTGGTCAGAATTGGCAACTTGGCAATTGTGACGCGCCCAACTTCTGTCTCCGCATGGAATCAGCATCGTTCGATCGTCTCGTCACAGCGTCACCATCACCCGCGTTTCACGCTGTTGACGTCAGCGTGTGGTGGTTCCATGGTATTCATTGCGTCGTCAGCATGACGCTGGTATTCAACAGTCTTCAGTACAACCTATACATTAACCTAGGCCAAAACGTAAGCAAGAAGAATGCGCCGCGTAACCATTGAAATCGGCGAGATAAGCCTTCATTGTAGGTGTGTTCACATTGTTTGTGGGTTAGTCCCATAAATTCTTTCCCAAGATGTCTCAAATTCCACATTCTCAAAGAACCCTATCCTCTGCAGAGGAAGATAGCAGCCAACACACACTTAGTTCCAGAAGCCAGCGGACAACTTGGGTCAACGCGCATGTTAATGGGACTAGATACACAGAGCAAGGTGGCTGAAAATGTCACTCAATGCCAATAACAATGGAAAAAAAGAAGACGGCAGCGACCAAAAACGAGGCTGCCACCAAAATTTCGCAATCCTCGAAAAAGGATGAGTATTTTTCAAAGCAGTTCCCGGCTCTGACCTGACCTGCGCGCCCTTTCACAAGCGCACCGGTACACAAGCTGGTCCCCGCCAACTGCCGGAAGCAGGCTGACGCCTCTACCTCCCTGATCCATTCCTGCCGAGTGTCCTAGACACAAGGCCACGGATCAGGTGATGTTCACTAGGTCGTTGGGCGTATATGTGTTTATCGCGAACAGCCACGCATGACACGTCGCCACACTGACAATTCCGGCACGGCGGGCAACGTAAACTGTGGAACAAACAAAGAAACGTCAAAAAGATAAGCGGCACACGAGGCCAGCAATCGAACACGGCGTGGAACGCGGTCGTAGAAACGGCCTCAGCCATAAACCATTTCCGATTGGCCTTGTGCCATTGGGTACATTGGTCAGAATTGGCAACTTGGGAATTGTGACGCGCCCAACTTCTGTCTTCGCATCGAATCAGCATCGTTCGATCGTCTCGTCACAGCGTCACCATCACCCGCGTTTCACGCCGTTGACGTCAGCGTGTGGTGGTTCCATGGTATTCATTGCGTCGTCAGCATGACGCTGGTATTCAACAGCCTTGATTACAACCTATACATTAACCTAGGCCAAAACGTACGCAAGAAGAATGCGCCGCGTAACCATTGAAATCGGCGAGATGAGCCTTCATTGTAGGTGTGTTCACATTGTTTGTGGGTTAGTCCCATAAATTCTTTCCCAAGATGTCTCAAATTCCACATTCTCAAAGAACCCTATCCTCTGCAGAGGAAGATAGCAGCCAACACACACTTAGTTCCAGAAGCCAGCGGACAACTTGGGTCAACGCGCATGTTAATGGGACTAGATACACAGAGCAAGGTGGCAGAAAATGTCACTCAATGCCAATAACAATGGAAAAAAAGAAGACGGCAGCGACCAAAAACGAGGCTGCCACCAAAATTTCGCAATCCTCGAAAAAGGATGAGTATTTTTCAAAGCAGTTCCCGGCTCTGACCTGACCTGCGCGCCCTTTCACAAGCGCACCGGTACACAAGCTGGTCCCCGCCAACTGCCGGAAGCAGGCTGACGCCTCTACCTCCCTGATCCATTCCTGCCGAGTGTCGTAGACACAAGGCCACGGATCAGGTGATGTTCACTAGGTCGTTGGGCGTATATGTGTTTATCGCGAACAGCCACGCATTACACGTCGCCACACTGACAATTCCGGCACGGCGGGCAACGTAAACTGTGGAACAAACAAAGAAACGTCAAAAAGATAAGCGGCACACGAGGCCAGCAATCGAACACGGCGTGGAACGCGGTCGTAGAAACGGCCTCAGCCATAAACCATTTCCGATTGGCCATGTGCCATTGGGAACATTGGTCAGAATTGGCAACTTGGGAATTGTGACGCGCGCAACTTCTGTCTTCGCATGGAATCAGCATCGTTCGATCGTCTCGTCACAGCGTCACCATCACCCGCGTTTCACGCTGTTGACGCCAGCGTGTGGTGGCTCCACGGTATTCGTTGCGTCCTCAGCATGACGCTGGTATTCAACAGTCTTCAGTACAACCTATACATTAACCTAGGCCAAAACGTAAGCAAGAAGAATGCGCCGCGCATCCATTGAAATCGGCGAGGTAACGTTCATTGTAGGTGTGTTCACATTGTTTGTGGGTTCGTCCCTTAAAATGTTTCCCCAGACGTCTCACATGCCACATTGTCAGAGAACCCTATCGTCTGCAGAGCAAGATAGCAGCCAACACACTCTTAGTTCCAGAAGCCAGCGGACAACTTGGGTCAACGCGCATGTCAATGGGACTAGATACACAGAGGAAGGTGGCTGAAAATGTCACAAATACCAATAACATTGGAAAAAAAGAAGACGGCAGCTACCAAAAACGAGGCTGCCAGCAAAATTTCGCAAACCGTCAAAAAGGATGAGTACTTTTCGAAGCAGTTCCGGGCTCTGATCTGACCTGTGGGCCCTTTCACAAGCGCACCGGTACACAAGCTGGTCCCCGCCAACCGCCGTCAGCAGGCTGACGCCTCTAACTCCCTGATGCATTCCTGCCGAGTGTCCTAGACACAAGGCCACGGATTAGGCGATGTTCACTAGGTCGTTGGGCGTATATGTGTTTATCGCGAACAGCCACGCATGACACGTCGCCACACTGACCATTCCGGCACGGCGGGCAACGTAAACTGTGGAACAAACAAAGAAACGTCAAAACGATAAGCGGCACACGAGGCCAGCAATCGAACACGGCGTGGAACGCGGTCGTAGAAACGGCCTCAGCCATAAACCATTTCCGATTGGCCTTGTGCCATTGGGAACATTGGTCAGAATTGGCAACTTGGGAATTGTGACGCGCCCAACTTCTGTCTTCGCATGGAATCAGCATCGTTCGATCGTCTCGTCACAGCGTCACCATCACCCGCGTTTCACGCTGTTGACGTCAGCGTGTGGTGGTTCCATGGTATTCATTGCGTCGTCAGCATGACGCTGGTATTCAACAGTCTTCAGTACAACCTATACATTAACCTAGGCCAAAACGTAAGCAAGAAGGATGCGCCGCGGAACCATTGAAATCGGCGAGATAAGCCTTCATTGTAGGTGTGTTCACATTGTTTGTGGGATTGTCCCATAAATTTTTCCCAAGATGTCTCACATTCCACATTCTCAAAGAACCCTATCCTCTTCAGAGGAAGATAGCAGCCAACACACACTTAGTTCCAGAAGCTAGCGGACAATTTGGGTCAACGCGCATGGTAATGGGACTAGATACACAGAGAAAGGTTGCTGAAAATGTGACACAATGCCAATAACATTGGAAAAAAAGAAGACGACAGCGACCGAAAACGTGGCTTGCAGCAAAATTTCGCAATCCGTCAAAAAGGATGAGTACTTTTCAAAGCAGTTCCGGGCTCTGATCTGACCTGCGCGCCCTTTCACTAGCGCACCGGTACACAAGCTGGTCCCCGCCAACCGCCGTCAGCAGGCTGACGCCTCTACCTCCATGATGCATTCCTGCCGAGTGTCCTAGACACAAGGCCACGGATTAGGCGATGTTCACTAGGTCGTTGGGCGTATATGTGTTTCTCCAGAACAGCCACGCATGACACGTCGCCACACTGACAATTGCGGCACGGCGGGCAACGTAAACTGTGGAACAAACGAAGAAAAGTCAAAACGATACGCGGAACAGAAGGCCGGCAAAAGAACACGGCGTGGCACGCTGTCGTACAAACGGCCTGAGCCATAAACCATTTCCGATTGGGCTTGTGCCATTGGGTACATTGGTCAGAATTGGCAACTTGGGAATTGTGACGCGCCCAACTTCTGTCTTCGCATGGAAGCAGCATCGGTCGATCGTCTCGTCACAGCGTCACCATCACCCGCGTTTAACGCCGTTGCCGTCAGCGTGTGGTGGCTCCATGGTATTCATTCCGTCGTCAGCATGACGCTGGTATTCAACAGCCTTCAGTACAACCTATACATTAACATAGGCCAAAACGTAAGCAAGAAGAATGCACCGCGGATCCATTGAAATCGGCGAGGTAAACCTTCATTGTAGGTGTGTTCACATTGTTTGTGAGTTTGTCCCTAAAATGTTTTTCCAGATGTCTCACAAGCCACATTGCCAGAGAACCATATCGTCTGCAGAGCTAGATAGGAGCCAACACACTCTTAGTTCCAGAAGCCAGCGGACAACTTGGGTCAACGCGCACGTGAAAGGGAATAGATACACAAAGGAAGGTTGCTGAAAATGTCACACAATGCCAATAACAATAAAAAAAAGAAGACGGCAGCGACGAAAATGAGGCTGCCACCAAAATTTCGCAATCCATCAAAAAGGGTGAGCACTTTTCAAAGCAGTTCCGGGCTCTGACCCGACCTTCGCGTCATTTCACAAGCGCACCGGTACAAAAGCTGGTCCCCGCCAACCGCCGGCAGCAGGCTGACGCCTCTACCTCCCTGATCCATTCCTGCCGAGTGTCCTAGAAGCAAGGCCACGGATCACGTGATCTTCGCTGGGTCGGGTGGCGTTTATGTGTTTATGGATAACAGGCACGCATGACATGTCGCCACACTGACAATTCCGGCACGGCGGGCAACGTAAACTGTGGAACAAAAGAAGAAACGTCCAAAAGATAACCGGCACACAAGGCCGGCAATCCAACACGGCGTGGCACGCGGTCATACAAATAGCCTGAGCCGTAAACCATTTCCGATTGGCCTTGTGCCATTGGGTACATTGGTGAGAATTGGCAACATGGGAATTGTGACGCGCCCAACTTCTTCGGTCTTCGCATGGAATCAGCATCGTTCGATCGTCTCGTCACAGCGTCACCATCACCCGCGTTTCACGCCGTTGACATCAGCGTGTGGTGGCTCCATGGTATTCATTGCGTCGTCAGCATGACGCTCGTATTCAACAGCCTTCAGTACAACCTATACATTAACATAGGCCAAAACGTAAGCAAGAAGAATGCCCTGCGGATCCATTGAAATCGGCGAGGTAACGTTCATTGTAGGTGTGTTCACATTAATTGTGGGTTTGTCCCTTAAAATGTTTCCCCAGACGTCTCACATGCCAGATTGTCAGAGAACCCTATCGTCTGCAGAGCAAGATAGCAGCCAACACGCTCTTAGTTCCAGAAGCCAGCGGACAACTTGGGTCAACACCCCTTTCAATGGGACTAGATACACCGAGGAAGGTGGCTGAAAATGTCACACCATGCCAATAACATTGGAAAAAAAGAAGACGGCAGCGACCAAAAACGAGGCTGCCACCAAAATTTCGTAATCCGTCAAAAACGATGAGTACTTTCAAAGCAGTTCCGGGCTCTGACCTAACCTACTCGCCCTTTCACAAGCGCACCGGTACACAAGCTGGTCCCGCCAACCGCCGGCAGCAGGCTGACGCCTCTAACTCTCTGGTCCATTCGTGCCGAGTGCCCTAGACACAAGGCCACGGATCAGGTGATGTTCACTAGGTCGTTGGGCGTATATGTGTTTATCTAGAACAGCCATGCATGACACGTCGCCACACTGACATTTGCGGCACGGCGGGCAACGTAAACTGTGGAACAAACGAAGAAACGTCAAAAAGAGAAGCGGCACATGAGGCCGGCAATCGAACACGGCGTGACACGCGGTCGCACAAACGGCCTCAGCCATAAACCATTTCCGATTGATCTTGTGCCATTGGGTACATTGGTCAGAATTGGCAACTTGGCAATTGTGACGTGCCCAACTTTTTCGGTCTTCGAATGGAATCAGCATCGTTCGTTCGTCTCGTCACAGCGTCACCATCACCCGCGTTTCACGCCGTTAACGTCAGCGTGTGGTGGCTCCATGGTATTCGTTGCGTCGTCAGCATAACGCTGGTATTCAACAGTCTTCACTACAACCTATACATTAACCTGGGCCAAAACGTAAGCAAGAAGAATGCGCCGCGTAACCATTGAAATCAGCGAGATAAGCCTTCATTGTAGGTGTGTTCACATTGTTTGTGGGTTTGTCCCATAAATTCTTTCTCAAGATGTCTCAAATTCCACATTCTCAAAGAACCCTATCCTCTGCAGAGCAAGATAGCAGCCAACACACACTTAGTTCCAGAAGCCAGCGGACAACTTGGGTCAACGCGCATGCTAATGGGACTAGATACACAGAGCAAGGTGGCTGAAAATGTCACTCAATGCCAATAACAATGGAAAAAAAGAAGACGGCAGCGACCAAAAACGAGGCTGCCACCAAAATTTCGCAATCCTCCAAAAAGGATGAGTACTTTTCAAAGCAGTTCCCGGCTCTGACCTGACCTGCGCGCCCTTTCACAAGCGCACCGGTACACAAGCTGGTCCCCGCCAACTGCCGGAAGCAGGCTGACGCCTCTACCTCCCTGATCCATTCTTGCCGAGTGTCCTAGACTCAAGGCCACGGATTAGGTGATGTTCACCTGGTCGTTGGGCGTATATGTGTTTATCGCGAACAGCCACGCATGACACGTCGCCACACTGACAATTCCGGCACGGCGGGCAACGTAAACTGTGGAACAAACAAAGAAACGTCAAAAAGATAAGCCGCACACGAGGCCGGCAATCGAACACGGCGTGGCACGCGGTCGTAGAAACGGCCTGGGCCATAAACCATTTCCGATTGGCCTTGTGCCATTGGGTACATTGGCCAGAATGGGCAACTTGGGAATTGTGACGCGCCCAACTTCTTCTGTCTTCGCATGGAATCAGCATCATTCGATCGTCTCGTCACAGCGTCACCATCACCCACGTTTCATGCTGTTGACGTCAACGTGTGGTGGTTCCATGGCATTCATTGCGTCGTCAGCATGACGCTGGTATTCAACAGTCTTCGGTAGAACCTATACATTAACCTAGGCCAAAACGTAAGCAAGAAGAATGCACCGCGGAACCATTGAAATCGGCGAGATAAGCCTTCATTGTAGGTGTGTTCACATTAATTGTGGGTTCGTCCCTTAAAATGTTTCCCCAGACGTCTCACATGCCACTATGTCAGGGAACCCTATCGTCCGCAGAGCAAGATAGCAGCCAACACACTCTTAGTTCCAGAAGCCAGCGGACAACTTGGGTCAACGCGCATGTCAATGGGACTAGATACACAGAGGAGAAGGCTTAAAATGTCACAAATACCAATACCATTGAAAAAAAAGAAGACGGCAGCGACCAAAAACGAAGCTGCCAGCAAAATTTCGCAAACCGTCAAAAAGGATGAGTACTTTTCAAAGCAGTTCCGGGCTCTGATCTGACCTGTGCGCCCTTTCACAAGCGCACCGGTACACAAGCTGGTCCCCGCCAACCGCCGTCAGCAGGCTGATGCCTCTACCTCCCTGATGCATTCCTGCCGAGCGGCCTAGACACAAGGCCACGGATTAGACGATGTTCACTAGGTCGTTGGGCGTATATGTGTTTCTCGATAACAGCCACGCATGACACGTCGCCACGCTGACAATTGCGGCACGGCGGGCAACGTAAACTGTGGGACAAACGAAGAAACCTCAAAAAGATAAGCGGCACACGTGGCCGGCAATCG
Organism: Dermacentor andersoni; assembly: GCF_023375885.2. Taxonomy (NCBI): domain Eukaryota; kingdom Metazoa; phylum Arthropoda; class Arachnida; order Ixodida; family Ixodidae; genus Dermacentor; species Dermacentor andersoni. The sequence continues at coordinate 249,584,354 of NC_092815.1, forward strand.
AACACGGCGTGGCACGCGGTCGTACAAACGGCCTGAGCCATAAACCATTTCCGATTGGGCTTGTGCCATTGGGTACATTGGTCAGAATGGGCAACTTGGGAATTGTGACGCGCCCAACTTTTTCGGTCTTCGAATGGAATCAGCATCGTTCGTTCGTCTCGTCACAGCGTCACCATCACCCGCGTTTCACGGCGTTGACGTCAGCGTGTGGTGCCTCCATGGTATTCGTTGCGTCGTCAGCATAACGCTGGTATTCAACAGTCTTCAGTACAACGTATACATTAACCTAGGCCAAAACGTAAGCAAGAAGAATGCGCCGCGGAACCATTGAAATCGGCGAGATAAGCCTTCATTGTAGGTGTGTTCACATTGTTTGTGGGTTTGTCCCATAAATTTTTCCCAAGATGTCTCACATTCCACATTCTCAAAGAACCCTATCCTCTGCAGAGGAAGATAGCAGCCAACACACACTTAGTTCCAGAAGCTAGCGGACAACTTGGGTCAACGCGCATGTTAATGGGACTAGATACACAGAGAAAGGTGGCTGAAAATGTCACACAATGCCAATACCATTGGAAAAAAAAGAAGACGGCATCGAGCAAACACGTGGCTTGCAGCAAAATTTCGCCATCCGTCAAAAAGGATGAGTACTTTTCAAAGCAGTTCCGGGCTCTGATCTGACCTGCGCGCACTTTCACAAGCGCACCGGTACACAAGCTGGTCGCCGCCAACCGCCATCAGCAGGCTGACGCCTGTACCTCCCTGATGCATTCCTGCCGAGTGTCCTAGACACAAGGCCACAGATTAGGTGATGTTCACTAGGTCGTTGGGCGTATATGTGTTTCTCGAGAACAGCCACGCATGACACGTCGCCACACTGACAATTGCGGCACGGCGGGCAACGTAAACTGTGGAACAAACGAAGAAAAGTCAAAAAGATACGCGGAACAGAAGGCCGGCAATAGAACATGGCGTGGCACGCTGTCGTACAAACGGCCTGAGCCATCAACCATTTCCGATTGGGCTTGTGCCATTGGGTACATTGGTCAGAATTGGCAACTTGGCAATTGTGACGTGCCCAAATTTTTCGATCTTCGAATGGAATCAGCATCGTTCGTTCGTCTCGTCACAGCGTCACCATCACCCGCGTTTCACGGCGTTGACGTCAGCGTGTGGTGGCTCCATGGTATTCGTTGCGTCGCCAGCATAACGCTGGTATTCAACAGTCTTCAGTACAACGTATACATTAACCTAGGCCAAAACGTAAGCAAGAAGAATGCGCCGAAGATCCACTGAAATCGGCGACGTAACGTTCATTGTAGGTGTGTTCACATTAATTGTGGGTTCGCCCCTTAAAATGTTTCCCCAGACGTGTCACATGCCACATTGTCAGAGAACCATATCGTCTGCAGAGCAAGATAGCAGCCAACACACTCTTAGTTCCAGAAGCCAGCGGACAACTTGGGTCTACGCCCCTTCCAATGGGACTAGATACACAGAGGAAGGTGGCTGAAAATGTCACACAATGCCAATAACATTGGAAAAAAAGAAGACGGCAGCGATCAAAAACGAGGCTGCCACCAAAATTTCACAATCCGTCAAAACTGGTGAGTACGTTTCAAAGCAGTTCCGGGCTTTGACCTGATCTGCGCGCCCTTTCACAAGCGCCCCGGTACACAAGCTGGTCCCCGCCAACCGCCGGCAGCAGGCTGACGCCTCAGCTCCCTGATCCATTCCTGCCGAGTGTCCTAGACACAAGGCCACGGGTCAGGTGATGTTCACTAGGTCGTTGGGCGTAGATGTGTTTATATTCAACAGACACGCATGACGCGTCGCCACACAGACAATTGTGGCACGGCGGGCAACGTAAACTGTGGAAGAAACGAAGAAACGTCAAAACGATAAGCGGCACACGAGGCCGGCAATCAAACACGGCGTGGCACGCGGTCGTACAAACAGCCTGAGCCATAAAGCATTTCCGATTGGCCTTGTGCCATTGGGTACATTGGTCAGAATTGGCAACTTGCGAATTGTGACGTGCCCAACATCTTCGGTCTTCGCATGGAAGCAGCATCGTTCGATCGTCTCGTCATAGCGTCACCATCACGCACGTTTCACGCTGTTGACGTCAGCGTGTGGTGGTTCCATGGTATTCATTGCGTCGTCAGCATGATGCTGGTATTCAACAGTCTTCAGCACAACCTATACATTAACCTAGGCCAAAACGTAAGCAAGAAGAATGCCCTGCGGATCCAATGAAATCGGTGACGTAAGCCTTCATTGTAGGTGTGTTCACATTATTTGTGGGTTTGACCCTTAAAATGTTTCCCAAGATGTCTCAGGAGCGACATTCTCAGAGAACCCTATCGTCTGCAGAGCAACATAGCAGCCAACACACTCTTAGTTCCAGAAGCCAGCGGACAACTTGGGTCAACGCACACGTGAAAGGGACTAGATACAAAGAGTAAGGTGGCTGAAAATGTCACGCAATGCCAATAACAATGGAAAAAAAGAAGACGGCAGCGACCAAAAACGAGGCTGCCACCAAAATTTCGCAATCCTCCAATAAGGATCAGTACTTTTCAAAGCAGTTCCCGACTCTGACCTGACCTGCGCGCCCTTTCACAAGCGCACCGGTACCCAAGCTGGTCCCCGCCAACTGCCGGAAGCAGGCTGACGCCTCACCTCCCTGAACCATTCCTGCCTAGTGTCCTAGACACAAGGCCACGGATGAGGTGATGTTCACTAGGTCATTGGGCTTATATGTGTTTATCGAGAACAGCCACGCATGACACGTCGCCAAACTGGCAATTCCGGCAAGGCGGGCAACGTAAACTATGGAACAAACAAAGAAACGTCAAAAAGATAAGCGGCACACGAGGCCGGCAATCGAACACGGCGTGGCACGCGGTCGTAGAAACGGCCTGAGCCGTAAACCATTTCCGATTGGCCTTGTGCCATTGGGTACATTGGTCAGAATTGGCAACTTGAGAATTGTGACGCGCCCAACTTCTTCTGTCTTCGCATCGAATCAGCATCGTTCGATCGTCTCGTCACAGCGTCACCATCACCCGCGTTTCACGCCGTTGACGTCAGCGTGTGGTGGCTCCATGGTATTCGTTGCGTCGTCAGCATAACGCTGGTATTCAACAGTCTTCAGTACAACCTATACATTAACCTAGGCCAAAACGTACGCAAGAAGAATGCGCCGCGGATCTATTGAAATCGGCGAGGTAAGCCTTCATTGTAGGTTTGTTCACATTGTTTGTGGGTTTGTCCCATCAATCTGTTCCCAAGATGCCTCACATTCCACTTTCTCAAAGAACCCTATCCTCTGCAGAGCTAGATAGCAGCCAACACACACTTAGTTCCAGAAGCCAGCGGACAACTTGGGTCAACGCGCATGTTAATGGGACTAGATACACAGAATAAGGTGGCTGAAAACGTCACTCAATGCCAATAACATTTGAAAAAAAGAAGACGGCAGCGATCAAAAACGAGGCTGCCACCTAAATTTCGCAATCCGTCAAAAATAGTGAGTACTTTTCTAAGCAGTTCCGGGCTGTGACCTGACCTGCGCGCCCTTTCACAAGGGCCCCGGTACAGAAGCTGGTCCCCCCCAACCGCCGGCAGCAGGCTGACGCCTCACCTCCCTGATCCATTCCTGCCGAGTGTCCTAGACACAAGGCCACGGATCAGGTGATGTTCACTAGGTCGTTGGGCGTATATGTGTTTATCGAGAACAGACACGCATGACACGTCGCCACACTGACAATTGCGGCACGGCGAGCAACGTAAACTGTTAAACAAACGAAGAAACGTCAAAAAGATAAGCGGCACACGAGGCCGGAAATCGAACACGGCGTGTCACGCGGTCGTACAAACGGCCTGAGCCATAAACCATTTCCGATTGGCCTTGTGCCATTGGGTACATTGGTCAGAATTGGCAACTTGGGAATTGTGACGCGCCCAACTTCTGTCTTCGTATGGAATCAGCATCGTTCGATCGTCTCGTCACAGCGTCACCATCACCCGCGTTTCAGGCTGTTGACGTCAGCGTGTGGTGGTTCCATGGTATTCATTGCGTCGTCAGCTAGACGCTGGTATTCAACAGTCTTTAGTACAACCTATACATTAACCTAGGCCAAAACGTAAGCAAGAAGAATGCGCCGCGGAACCATTCAAATCGGCGAGATAAGCCTTCATTGTAGGCGTGTTCACATTGTTCGTGGGTTTGTCCCATAAATTTTTTCCCAAGATGTCTCACATTCCACATTCTCAAAGAACCCTATCCTCTGCAGAGGAAGATAGCAGCCAACACACACTTAGTTCCAGAAGCTAGCGGACAACTTGGGTCAACGCGCATGTTAATGGGACTAGATACACAGAGAAGGTGGCTGAAAATGTCACACAATGCCAATAACGTTGGAAAAAAAGTAGACGGCAGCGACGAAAAACGTGGCTTGCAGCAAAATTTCGCAATCCGTCAAAAAGAATGAGTACTTTTCAAAGCAGTTCCGGGCTCTGATCTGACCTGCGCACCCTTTCACAAGCGCACCGTTACACAAGCTGGTCCCCGCCAACCGCCGTCAGCAGGCTGACGCGTCTACCTCCCTGATGCATTCCTGCCGAGTGTCCTAGACACAAGGCCACGGATTAGGTGATGTTCACTAGGTCGTTGGGCGTATATGTGTTTCTCGAGAACAGCCACGCATGACACGTCGCCACACTGACAATTGCGGCACGGCGGGCAACGTAAACTGTGGAACAAACGAAGAAAAGTCAAAAAGATACGCGGAACAGAAAGCCGGCAATAGAACACGGCGTGGCACGCGGTCGTACAAACGGCCTGAGACATAAATCATTTCCGATTGGGCTTGTGCCATTGGGTACATTGGTCAGAATTGGCAACTTGCGAATTGTGACGTGCCCAACTTCTTCGGTCTTCGCATGGAAGCAGCATCGGTCGATCGTCTCGTCACAGCGTCACCATCACCCGCGTTTAACGCCGTTGCCGTCAGCGTGTGGTGGCTCCATGGTATTCATTCCGTCGTCAGCATGACGCTGGTATTCAACAGCCTTCAGTACAACCTATACATTAACATAGGCCAAAACGTAAGCAAGAAGAATGCACCGCGGATCCATTGAAATCGGCGAGGTAAACCTTCATTGTAGGTGTGTTCACATTATTTGTGGGTTTGTCCCTTAAAATGTTTCCCAAGATGTCTCACGAGCGACATTCTCAGAGAACCCTATCGTCTGCAGAGCAACATAGCAGCCAACACACTCTTAGTTCCAGAAGCCAGCAGGCAACTTGGGTCAACGCGCACGTGAAAGGGACTAGATACAAAGAGTAAGGTGGCTGAAAATGTCACGCAATGCCAATAACATTAAAAAAAAAGAAGACGGCAGCGACCAGAAACGAGGCTGCCACCAAAATTTCCCAATCCGTCAGAAAGGGTGAGCACTTTTTAAACCAGTTCCGGGCTCTGACCCGACCTTAGCCTCCTTTCACAAACGCACCGGTACACAAGCTGCTCCCCGCCAACCGCCGGCAGCAGGCTGACGCCTCTACCTCCCTGATCCATTCCTGCCGAGTGTCCTAGAAGCAAGGCCACGGATCAGGTCATGTTCACTAGGTCGTTGGGCGTATATGTGTTTATCGAGAACAGCCACGCATGACACGTGGCCACACTGACGTTTGCGGCACGGCGGGCAACGTAAACTGTGGAACAAACGAAGAAACGTCCAAAAGATAAGCGGCACGCGAGGCCGGCAATCGAACACGGCGTGACACGCGGTCGCACAAACGGCCTGAGCCATAAACCATTTCCGATTGGCCTTGTGTCATTGGGTACATTGGTCAGAATTGGCAACTTGGCAATTTTGACCCGCCCAACTTCTTCGGTCTTCGCATGGAATCAGCATCGTTCGATCATCTCGTCACTGCGTCACCATCACCCGCGTTTCACGCCGTTGACGTCAGCGTGTGGTGGTTCCATGGTATTCATTGCGTCGTCAGCATGACGCTCGTATTCAACAGCCTTCATTACAACCTATACATTAACCTAGGCCAAAACGTACGCAAGAAAAATGCGCCGCAGATCCATTGAAATCGGCGAGGTAAGCCTATGTTGAGGTGTGTTCAAATTGTTTGTGGGTTTGTCCAATAAATCTTTTCCCAAGATGTCTCATATTCCACATTCTCAAAGAACCCTATCCTCTACAGAGCAAGATAGCAGCCAACACACACTTAGTTCCAGAAGCCAGCGGACAACTTGGGTCAACGCGCATGTTAATGGGACTAGATACACAGAAGAGGATGGCTGAAAATGTAACTCGATGCCAATAACATTGGAAAAAAAGAAGACGGCAACGATCAAAAACGAGGCTGCCACCAAGATTTCGCAATCCGTCGAAAATGGTGAGTACTTTTCAAAGCAGTTCCGGGCTGTGACCTGACCTGCGCCCCCTTTCACAAGCGCCCCGGTACACAAGCTGGTCCGCGCCAGCCGCCGGCAGCAGGCTGACGCCTCACCTCCCTGATCCATTCCTGCCGAGTGTCCTAGAAGCAAGGCCACGGATCAGGTCATGTTCACTAGGTCGTTGGGCGTATATGTGTTTATCGAGAACAGCCACGCATGACACGTCGCCACACTGACGTTTGCGGCACGGCGGGCAACGTAAACTGTGGAACAAACGAAGAAACGTCCAAAAGATAAGCGGCACGCGAGGCCGGCAATCGAACACGGCGTGACACGCGGTCGCACAAACGGCATGAGCCATAAACCATTTCCGATTGGCCTTGTGTCATTGGGTACATTGGTCAGAATTGGCAACTTGGCAATTGTGACCCGCCCAACTTCTTCGGTCTTCGCATGGAATCAGCATCGTTCGATCATCTCGTCACAGCGTCACCATCACCCGCGTTTCACGCCGTTGACGTCAGCCTGTGGTGGTTCCATGGTATTCATTGCGTCGTCAGCATGACGCTGGTATTCAACAGCCTTCATTACAACCTATACATTAACCTAGGCCAAAACGTACGCAAGAAAAATGCGCCGCGGATCCATTGAAATCGGCGAGGTAAGCCTATGTTGAGGTGTGTTCAAATTGTTTGTGGGTTTGTCCAATAAATCTTTTCCCAAGATGTCTCACATTCCACATTCTCAAAGAACCCTATCGTCTACAGAGCAAGATAGCAGCCAACACACACTTAGTTCCAGAAGCCAGCGGACAACTTGGGTCAACGCGCATCTTAATGGGACTAGATACACAGAAGAGGATGGCTGAAAATGTAACTCGATGCCAATAACATTGGAAAAAAAGAAGACGGCAGCGATCAAAAACGAGGCTGCCACCAAAATTTCGCAATCCGTCGAAAATGGTGAGTACTTTTCAAAGCAGTTCCGGGCTGTGACCTGACCTGCGCCCCCTTTCACAAGCGCCCCGGTACACAAGCTGGTCCCCGCCAGCCGCCGGCAGCAGGCTGACGCCTCACCTCCCTGATCCATTCCTGCCGAGTGTCCTAGAAGCAAGGCCACGGATCAGGTCATGTTCACTAGGTCGTTGGGCGTATATGTGTTTATCGAGAACAGCCACGCATGACACGTCGCCACACTGACGTTTGCGGCACGGCGGGCAACGTATACTGTGGAACAAACGAAGAAACGTCCAAAAGATAAGCGGCACGCGAGGCCGGCAATCGAACACGGCGTGACACGCGGTCGCACAAACGGCATGAGCCATAAACCATTTCCGATTGGCCTTGTGTCATTGGGTACATTGGTCAGAATTGGCAACTTGGCAATTGTGACCCGCCCAACTTCTTCGGTCTTCGCATGGAATCAGCATCGTTCGATCATCTCGTCACAGCGTCACCATCACCCGCGTTTCACGCCGTTGACGTCAGCCTGTGGTGGTTCCATGATATTCATTGCGTCGTCAGCATGACGCTGGTATTGAACAGCCTTCATTACAACCTATACATTAACCTAGGCCAAAACGTACGCAAGAAAAATGCGCCGCGGATCCATTGAAATCGGCGAGGTAAGCCTATGTTGAGGTGTGTTCAAATTGTTTGTGGGTTTGTCCAATAAATCTTTTCCCAAGACGTCTCACATTCCACATTCTCAAAGAACCCTATCCTCTACAGAGCAAGATAGCAGCCAACACACACTTAGTTCCAGAAGCCAGCGGACAACTTGGGTCAACGCGCATCTTAATGGGACTAGATACACAGAAGAAGGTGGCTGAAAATGTAACTCAATGCAAATAACATTGGAAAAAAAGAAGACGGCACCGATAAAAAACGAGGCTGCCATCAAAATTTCGTAATGCGTCAAAAAGATGAGTACTTTTCAAACCAGTTCCGGGCTCTGACCTGACCTGCTCGCCCTTTCACAAGCGCACCGGTACACAAGCTGGTCCCCGCCAACCGCCCGCAGCAGGCTGGTGCCTCTAACTCCCTGATCCATTCGTGCCGAGTGTCCTAGACACAATGCCACGGATCAGGTGATGTTCACTAGGTCGTTGGGCGTATATGTGTTTATCGAGAACAGCCATGCATGACACGTCGCCACACTGACATTTGCGGCACGGCGGCCAACGTAAACTGTGGAACAAACGAAGAAACGTCAAAAAGATAAGCGGCACACGAGGCCGGCAATCGAACACGGCGTGACACGCGGTCGTACAAACGGCCTGAGCCATAAACCATTTCCGATTGGCCTTGTGCCATTGGGTACCTTGGTCAGAATTGGCAACTTGGGAATTGTAACGCGCCCAACTTCTGTCTTCGCATGGAATCAGCATCGTTCGATCGTCTCGTCACAGCGTCACCATCACCCGCGTTTCACGCTGTTGACGTCAGCGTCTGGTGGTTCCATGGTATTCATTGCGTCGTCAGCATGACGCTCGTATTCAACAGTCTTCAGTACAACCTATACATTAACCTAGACCAAAACATAAGCAAGAAGAATTCGCCGCGTAACCATTGAAATCGGCGAGATAAGCCTTCATTGTAGGTGTGTTCACATTGTTTGTGGGTTTGTCCCATAAATTCTTTCCCAAGATGTCTCAAATTCCACATTCTCAAAGAACCCTATCCTCTGCAGAGCAAGATAGCAGCCAGCACACACTTAGTTCCAGAAGCCAGCGGACAACTTGGGTCAACGCGCATGTTAATGGGACTAGATACACAGAGCAAGGTGGCTGAAAATGTCACTCAATGCCAATAACAATGGAAAAAAAGAAGACGGCAGCGACCAAAAACGAGGCTGCCACCAAAATTTCGCAATCTTCCAAAAAGGATGAGTACTTTTCAAAGCAGTTCCCGGCTCTGACCTAACCTGCGCGCCCTTTCACAAGCGCACCGGTACACAAGCTGGTCCCCGCCAACTGCTGGAAGCAGGCTGACGCCTCTACCTCCCTGATCCATTCCTGCCGAGTGTCCTAGACACAAGGCCACGGATCAGGTGATGTTCCCTAGGTCGTTGGGCGTATATGTGTTTATCGCGAACAGCCACGCATGGCACGTCGCCACACTGACAATTCCGGCACGGCGGGCAACGTAAACTGTGGAACAAACAAAGAAACGTCAAAAAGATAAGCGGCACACGAGGCCGGCAATCGAACACGGCGTGGCACGCGGTCGTAGAAACGGCTAGAGCCATTAACCATTTCCGATTGGCCTTGTGCCATTGGGTACATTGCTCAGAATTGGCAACTTGGGAATTGTGACGCGCCCAACTTCTTCTGTCTTCGCATGGAATCAGCATCGTTCGATCATCTCGTCACTGCGTCACCATCACCCGCGCTTCACACCGTTGACGCCAGCGTGTGGTGGTTCCATGGTATTCATTGCGTCGTCAGCATCACGCTGGTATTCAACAGTCTTCAGTACAACCTATACATTAACCTAGATCAAAACGTAAGCAAGAAGAATGCGCCGCGGATCCATTGAAATCGGCGAGGTTGGCCTTCATTGTAGGTGTGTTCACATTGTTTGTGGGTTTGTCCAATAAATCTTTTCCCAAGATGTCTCACATTCCACATTCTTAAAGAACCCTATCCTCTGCAGAGCAAGATAGCAGCCAACACACACTTAGTTCAAGAAGCCAGCGGACAACTTGGGTCAACGCGCATGTTAATGGGACTAGATACACAGAAGAAGGTGGCTGAAAGTGTCACTCAATGCCAATAACAACGAAAAAAAAGAAGACGGCAGCGATCAAAAACGAGGCTGCCATCAAAATTTCGTAATGCGTCAAAAAGATAAGTACTTTTCAAAGCAGTTCCGGGCTCTCACCTGACCTGCTCGCCCTTTCACAAGCGCACCGGTAAACAAGCTGGTCCCCGCCAACCGCCCGCAGGAGGCTGACGCCTCTAACTCCCTGATCCATTCGTGCCGAGTGTCCTAGACACAAGGCCACGGATCAGGTGATGATCACTAGGTCGTTCGGCGTATATGTGTTTATCGAGAACAGCCACGCATGACACGTCGCCACACTGACATTTGCGGCACGACGGGCAAAGTAAACTGTGGAACAAACGAAGAAAACTCAAAAAGTTACGCGGAATAGAAGGCCGGCAAAAGAACACGGCGTGGCAAGCGGTCGTACAAACGGCCTGAGCCATAAACCATTTCCGATTGATCTTGTGCCATTGGGTACATTGGTCAGAATTGGCAACTTGGGAATTGTGACGCGCCCAACATCTTCTGTCTTCGCATGGAATCAGCATCGTTCGATCGTCTCGTCACAGCGTCACCATCACCCGCGTTTCACGCTGTTGACGTCAGTGTCTGCTGGCTCCATGGTATTCGTTGCGTCCTCAGCATGACGCTGGTATTCAACAGTCTTCAGTACAACCTATGCATTAACCTAGGCCAAAACGTAAGCAAGAAGAATGCGCCGCGGAACCATTGAAATCGGCGAGATAAGCCTTCATTGTAGGTGTGTTCACATTGTTTGTGGGTTTGTCCCATAAATTTTTTCCCAAGATGTCTCACATTCCACATTCTCAAAGAACCCTATCCTCTGCAGAGCAAGATAGCAGCCAACACACACTTAGATCCAGAAGCCAGCGGACAACTTGGGTCAACGCGCATGTTAATGGGACTAGATACACAGAAGAAGGTGGCTGAAAATATCACTCAGTGCCAATAACATTGGAAAAAAAGAAGACGGCAGCGATCAAAAACGAGGCTGCCACCAAAATTTCGCAATCCGTCAAGAATAGTGAGTACTTTTCAAAGCAGTTCCGGGCTGTGACCTGACCTGCGCGCCCTTTCACAAGCGCCCCGGTACACAAGCTGGTAACCGCCGGCAGCAGGCTGACACCTCACCTCCCTGATCCATTCCTGCCTAGTGACCTAGACACAAGGCCACGGATAAGGTGATGTTCACTAGGTCGTTGGGCTTATATGTGTTTATCGAAAACAGCCACGCATGACACGTCGCCACACTGACATTTGCGGCACGACGGACAACGTAAACTGTGGAACAAAGGAAGAAAAGTCAAAAAGATACGCGGAACAGAAGGCCGGCAATACAACACGGCGTGGCACGCGGTCGTACAAACGGCCTGAGCCATAAACCTTTTCCGATTGGTCTTGTGCCATTGGGTACATTGGTCAGAATTGGCAACTTGGGAATTGTGACGCGCCCAACTTCTTCTGTCTTCGCATGGAATCAGCATCGTTCGATCGTCGCGTCACAGCGTCACCATCACCCGCGTTTCACGCTGTTGACGTCAGCGTCTGGTGGCTCCATGGTATTCGTTGCGTCCTCAGCATGACGCTGGTATTCAACAGTCTTCAGTACAACCTATACATTAACCTAGATCAAAACGTAAGCAAGAAGAATGCGTCGCGGATCCATTGAAATCGGCGAGGTTAGCCTTCATTGTAGGTGTGTTCACATTGTTTGTGGGTTTCTCCAATAAATCTTTTCCCAAGATGTCTCACATTCCACATTCTTAAAGAACCCTATCCTCTGCAGAGCAAGATAGCAGCCAACACACACTTAGTTCAAGAAGCCAGCGGACAACTTGGGTCAACGCGCATGTTAATGGGACTAGATGCACAGAAGAAGGTGGCTGAAAATGTAACTCAATGCCAATAACATTGGAAAAAAAGAAGACGGCAGCGATCAAAAATGAGGCTGCCATCAAAATTTCTTAATGCGTCAAAAAGATGAGTACTTTTCAAAGCAGTTCCGGGCTCTGACCTGACCTGCTCGCCCTTTAACAAGCGCACCGGTACACAAGCTGGTCCCCGCCAACCGCCGTCAGCAGGCTGACGCGTCTACCTCCCTGATGCATTCCTGCCGAGTGTCCTAGACACAAGGCCACGGATTAGGTGATGTTCACTAGGTCGTTGGGCGTATATGTGTTTCTCGAGAACAGCCACGCATGACACGTCGCCACACTGACAATTGCGGCACGGCGGGCAACGTAAACTGTGGAACAAACGAAGAAAAGTCAAAAAGATACGCGGAACAGAAAGCCGGCAATAGAACACGGCGTGGCACGCGGTCGTACAAACGGCCTGAGACATAAATCATTTCCGATTGGGCTTGTGCCATTGGGTACATTGGTCAGAATTGGCAACTTGCGAATTGTGACGTGCCCAACTTCTTCGGTCTTCGCATGGAAGCAGCATCGGTCGATCGTCTCGTCACAGCGTCACCATCACCCGCGTTTAACGCCGTTGCCGTCAGCGTGTGGTGGCTCCATGGTATTCATTCCGTCGTCAGCATGACGCTGGTATTCAACAGCCTTCAGTACAACCTATACATTAACATAGGCCAAAACGTAAGCAAGAAGAATGCACCGCGGATCCATTGAAATCGGCGAGGTAAACCTTCATTGTAGGTGTGTTCACATTATTTGTGGGTTTGTCCCTTAAAATGTTTCCCAAGATGTCTCACGAGCGACATTCTCAGAGAACCCTATCGTCTGCAGAGCAACATAGCAGCCAACACACTCTTAGTTCCAGAAGCCAGCAGGCAACTTGGGTCAACGCGCACGTGAAAGGGACTAGATACAAAGAGTAAGGTGGCTGAAAATGTCACGCAATGCCAATAACATTAAAAAAAAAAGAAGACGGCAGCGACCAAAAACGAGGCTGCCACCAAAATTTCCCAATCCGTCAGAAAGGGTGAGCACTTTTTAAACCAGTTCCGGGCTCTGACCCGACCTTAGCCTCCTTTCACAAACGCACCGGTACACAAGCTGCTCCCCGCCAACCGCCGGCAGCAGGCTGACGCCTCTACCTCCCTGATCCATTCCTGCCGAGTGTCCTAGAAGCAAGGCCACGGATCAGGTCATGTTCACTAGGTCGTTGGGCGTATATGTGTTTATCGAGAACAGCCACGCATGACACGTGGCCACACTGACGTTTGCGGCACGGCGGGCAACGTAAACTGTGGAACAAACGAAGAAACGTCCAAAAGATAAGCGGCACGCGAGGCCGGCAATCGAACACGGCGTGACACGCGGTCGCACAAACGGCCTGAGCCATAAACCATTTCCGATTGGCCTTGTGTCATTGGGTACATTGGTCAGAATTGGCAACTTGGCAATTTTGACCCGCCCAACTTCTTCGGTCTTCGCATGGAATCAGCATCGTTCGATCATCTCGTCACTGCGTCACCATCACCCGCGTTTCACGCCGTTGACGTCAGCGTGTGGTGGTTCCATGGTATTCATTGCGTCGTCAGCATGACGCTCGTATTCAACAGCCTTCATTACAACCTATACATTAACCTAGGCCAAAACGTACGCAAGAAAAATGCGCCGCAGATCCATTGAAATCGGCGAGGTAAGCCTATGTTGAGGTGTGTTCAAATTGTTTGTGGGTTTGTCCAATAAATCTTTTCCCAAGATGTCTCATATTCCACATTCTCAAAGAACCCTATCCTCTACAGAGCAAGATAGCAGCCAACACACACTTAGTTCCAGAAGCCAGCGGACAACTTGGGTCAACGCGCATGTTAATGGGACTAGATACACAGAAGAGGATGGCTGAAAATGTAACTCGATGCCAATAACATTGGAAAAAAAGAAGACGGCAACGATCAAAAACGAGGCTGCCACCAAAATTTCGCAATCCGTCGAAAATGGTGAGTACTTTTCAAAGCAGTTCCGGGCTGTGACCTGACCTGCGCCCCCTTTCACAAGCGCCCCGGTACACAAGCTGGTCCCCGCCAGCCGCCGGCAGCAGGCTGACGCCTCACCTCCCTGATCCATTCCTGCCGAGTGTCCTAGAAGCAAGGCCACTGATCAGGTCATGTTCACTAGGTCGTTGGGCGTATATGTGTTTATCGAGAACAGCCACGCATGACACGTCGCCACACTGACGTTTGCGGCACGGCGGGCAACGTAAACTGTGGAACAAACGAAGAAACGTCCAAAAGATAAGCGGCACGCGAGGCCGGCAATCGAACACGGCGTGACACGCGGTCGCACAAACGGCATGAGCCATAAACCATTTCCGATTGGCCTTGTGTCATTGGGTACATTGGTCAGAATTGGCAACTTGGCAATTGTGACCCGCCCAACTTCTTCGGTCTTCGCATGGAATCAGCATCGTTCGATCATCTCGTCACAGCGTCACCATCACCCGCGTTTCACGCCGTTGACGTCAGCGTGTGGTGGTTCCATGGTATTCATTGCGTCGTCAGCATGACGCTGGTATTCAACAGCCTTCATTACAACCTATACATTAACCTAGGCCAAAACGTACGCAAGAAAAATGCGCCGCGGATCCATTGAAATCGGCGAGGTAAGCCTATGTTGAGGTGTGTTCAAATTGTTTGTGGGTTTGTCCAATAAATCTTTTCCCAAGATGTCTCATATTCCACATTCTCAAAGAACCCTATCCTCTACAGAGCAAGATAGCAGCCAACACACACTTAGTTCCAGAAGCCAGCGGACAACTTGGGTCAACGCGCATGTTAATGGGACTAGATACACAGAAGAGGATGGCTGAAAATGTAACTCGATGCCAATAACATTGGAAAAAAAGAAGACGGCAACGATCAAAAACGAGGCTGCCACCAAAATTTCGCAATCCGTCGAAAATGGTGAGTACTTTTCAAAGCAGTTCCGGGCTGTGACCTGACCTGCGCCCCCTTTCACAAGCGCCCCGGTACACAAGCTGGTCCGCGCCAGCCGCCGGCAGCAGGCTGACGCCTCACCTCCCTGATCCATTCCTGCCGAGTGTCCTAGAAGCAAGGCCACGGATCAGGTCATGTTCACTAGGTCGTTGGGCGTATATGTGTTTATCGAGAACAGCCACGCATGACACGTCGCCACACTGACGTTTGCGGCACGGCGGGCAACGTAAACTGTGGAACAAACGAAGAAACGTCCAAAAGATAAGCGGCACGCGAGGCCGGCAATCGAACACGGCGTGACACGCGGTCGCACAAACGGCATGAGCCATAAACCATTTCCGATTGGCCTTGTGTCATTGGGTACATTGGTCAGAATTGGCAACTTGGCAATTGTGACCCGCCCAACTTCTTCGGTCTTCGCATGGAATCAGCATCGTTCGATCATCTCGTCACAGCGTCACCATCACCCGCGTTTCACGCCGTTGACGTCAGCCTGTGGTGGTTCCATGGTATTCATTGCGTCGTCAGCATGACGCTGGTATTCAACAGCCTTCATTACAACCTATACATTAACCTAGGCCAAAACGTACGCAAGAAAAATGCGCCGCGGATCCATTGAAATCGGCGAGGTAAGCCTATGTTGAGGTGTGTTCAAATTGTTTGTGGGTTTGTCCAATAAATCTTTTCCCAAGATGTCTCACATTCCACATTCTCAAAGAACCCTATCGTCTACAGAGCAAGATAGCAGCCAACACACACTTAGTTCCAGAAGCCAGCGGACAACTTGGGTCAACGCGCATCTTAATGGGACTAGATACACAGAAGAGGATGGCTGAAAATGTAACTCGATGCCAATAACATTGGAAAAAAAGAAGACGGCAGCGATCAAAAACGAGGCTGCCACCAAAATTTCGCAATCCGTCGAAAATGGTGAATACTTTTCAAAGCAGTTCCGGGCTGTGACCTGACCTGCGCCCCCTTTCACAAGCGCCCCGGTACACAAGCTGGTCCCCGCCAGCCGCCGGCAGCAGGCTGACGCCTCACCTCCCTGATCCATTCCTGCCGAGTGTCCTAGAAGCAAGGCCACGGATCAGGTCATGTTCACTAGGTCGTTGGGCGTATATGTGTTTATCGAGAACAGCCACGCATGACACGTCGCCACACTGACGTTTGCGGCACGGCGGGCAACGTAAACTGTGGAACAAACGAAGAAACGTCCAAAAGATAAGCGGCACGCGAGGCCGGCAATCGAACACGGCGTGACACGCGGTCGCACAAACGGCATGAGCCATAAACCATTTCCGATTGGCCTTGTGTCATTGGGTACATTGGTCAGAATTGGCAACTTGGCAATTGTGACCCGCCCAACTTCTTCGGTCTTCGCATGGAATCAGCATCGTTCGATCATCTCGTCACAGCGTCACCATCACCCGCGTTTCACGCCGTTGACGTCAGCCTGTGGTGGTTCCATGATATTCATTGCGTCGTCAGCATGACGCTGGTATTGAACAGCCTTCATTACAACCTATACATTAACCTAGGCCAAAACGTACGCAAGAAAAATGCGCCGCGGATCCATTGAAATCGGCGAGGTAAGCCTATGTTGAGGTGTGTTCAAATTGTTTGTGGGTTTGTCCAATAAATCTTTTCCCAAGACGTCTCACATTCCACATTCTCAAAGAACCCTATCCTCTACAGAGCAAGATAGCAGCCAACACACACTTAGTTCCAGAAGCCAGCGGACAACTTGGGTCAACGCGCATCTTAATGGGACTAGATACACAGAAGAAGGTGGCTGAAAATGTAACTCAATGCAAATAACATTGGAAAAAAAGAAGACGGCACCGATAAAAAACGAGGCTGCCATCAAAATTTCGTAATGCGTCAAAAAGATGAGTACTTTTCAAACCAGTTCCGGGCTCTGACCTGACCTGCTCGCCCTTTCACAAGCGCACCGGTACACAAGCTGGTCCCCGCCAACCGCCCGCAGCAGGCTGGTGCCTCTAACTCCCTGATCCATTCGTGCCGAGTGTCCTAGACACAATGCCACGGATCAGGTGATGTTCACTAGGTCGTTGGGCGTATATGTGTTTATCGAGAACAGCCATGCATGACACGTCGCCACACTGACATTTGCGGCACGGCGGCCAACGTAAACTGTGGAACAAACGAAGAAACGTCAAAAAGATAAGCGGCACACGAGGCCGGCAATCGAACACGGCGTGACACGCGGTCGTACAAACGGCCTGAGCCATAAACCATTTCCGATTGGCCTTGTGCCATTGGGTACCTTGGTCAGAATTGGCAACTTGGGAATTGTAACGCGCCCAACTTCTGTCTTCGCATGGAATCAGCATCGTTCGATCGTCTCGTCACAGCGTCACCATCACCCGCGTTTCACGCTGTTGACGTCAGCGTCTGGTGGTTCCATGGTATTCATTGCGTCGTCAGCATGACGCTCGTATTCAACAGTCTTCAGTACAACCTATACATTAACCTAGACCAAAACATAAGCAAGAAGAATTCGCCGCGTAACCATTGAAATCGGCGAGATAAGCCTTCATTGTAGGTGTGTTCACATTGTTTGTGGGTTTGTCCCATAAATTCTTTCCCAAGATGTCTCAAATTCCACATTCTCAAAGAACCCTATCCTCTGCAGAGCAAGATAGCAGCCAGCACACACTTAGTTCCAGAAGCCAGCGGACAACTTGGGTCAACGCGCATGTTAATGGGACTAGATACACAGAGCAAGGTGGCTGAAAATGTCACTCAATGCCAATAACAATGGAAAAAAAGAAGACGGCAGCGACCAAAAACGAGGCTGCCACCAAAATTTCGCAATCTTCCAAAAAGGATGAGTACTTTTCAAAGCAGTTCCCGGCTCTGACCTAACCTGCGCGCCCTTTCACAAGCGCACCGGTACACAAGCTGGTCCCCGCCAACTGCTGGAAGCAGGCTGACGCCTCTACCTCCCTGATCCATTCCTGCCGAGTGTCCTAGACACAAGGCCACGGATCAGGTGATGTTCCCTAGGTCGTTGGGCGTATATGTGTTTATCGCGAACAGCCACGCATGGCACGTCGCCACACTGACAATTCCGGCACGGCGGGCAACGTAAACTGTGGAACAAACAAAGAAACGTCAAAAAGATAAGCGGCACACGAGGCCGGCAATCGAACACGGCGTGGCACGCGGTCGTAGAAACGGCTAGAGCCATTAACCATTTCCGATTGGCCTTGTGCCATTGGGTACATTGCTCAGAATTGGCAACTTGGGAATTGTGACGCGCCCAACTTCTTCTGTCTTCGCATGGAATCAGCATCGTTCGATCATCTCGTCACTGCGTCACCATCACCCGCGCTTCACACCGTTGACGCCAGCGTGTGGTGGTTCCATGGTATTCATTGCGTCGTCAGCATCACGCTGGTATTCAACAGTCTTCAGTACAACCTATACATTAACCTAGATCAAAACGTAAGCAAGAAGAATGCGCCGCGGATCCATTGAAATCGGCGAGGTTGGCCTTCATTGTAGGTGTGTTCACATTGTTTGTGGGTTTGTCCAATAAATCTTTTCCCAAGATGTCTCACATTCCACATTCTTAAAGAACCCTATCCTCTGCAGAGCAAGATAGCAGCCAACACACACTTAGTTCAAGAAGCCAGCGGACAACTTGGGTCAACGCGCATGTTAATGGGACTAGATACACAGAAGAAGGTGGCTGAAAGTGTCACTCAATGCCAATAACAACGAAAAAAAAGAAGACGGCAGCGATCAAAAACGAGGCTGCCATCAAAATTTCGTAATGCGTCAAAAAGATAAGTACTTTTCAAAGCAGTTCCGGGCTCTCACCTGACCTGCTCGCCCTTTCACAAGCGCACCGGTAAACAAGCTGGTCCCCGCCAACCGCCCGCAGGAGGCTGACGCCTCTAACTCCCTGATCCATTCGTGCCGAGTGTCCTAGACACAAGGCCACGGATCAGGTGATGATCACTAGGTCGTTCGGCGTATATGTGTTTATCGAGAACAGCCACGCATGACACGTCGCCACACTGACATTTGCGGCACGACGGGCAAAGTAAACTGTGGAACAAACGAAGAAAACTCAAAAAGTTACGCGGAATAGAAGGCCGGCAAAAGAACACGGCGTGGCAAGCGGTCGTACAAACGGCCTGAGCCATAAACCATTTCCGATTGATCTTGTGCCATTGGGTACATTGGTCAGAATTGGCAACTTGGGAATTGTGACGCGCCCAACATCTTCTGTCTTCGCATGGAATCAGCATCGTTCGATCGTCTCGTCACAGCGTCACCATCACCCGCGTTTCACGCTGTTGACGTCAGTGTCTGCTGGCTCCATGGTATTCGTTGCGTCCTCAGCATGACGCTGGTATTCAACAGTCTTCAGTACAACCTATGCATTAACCTAGGCCAAAACGTAAGCAAGAAGAATGCGCCGCGGAACCATTGAAATCGGCGAGATAAGCCTTCATTGTAGGTGTGTTCACATTGTTTGTGGGTTTGTCCCATAAATTTTTTCCCAAGATGTCTCACATTCCACATTCTCAAAGAACCCTATCCTCTGCAGAGCAAGATAGCAGCCAACACACACTTAGATCCAGAAGCCAGCGGACAACTTGGGTCAACGCGCATGTTAATGGGACTAGATACACAGAAGAAGGTGGCTGAAAATATCACTCAGTGCCAATAACATTGGAAAAAAAGAAGACGGCAGCGATCAAAAACGAGGCTGCCACCAAAATTTCGCAATCCGTCAAGAATAGTGAGTACTTTTCAAAGCAGTTCCGGGCTGTGACCTGACCTGCGCGCCCTTTCACAAGCGCCCCGGTACACAAGCTGGTAACCGCCGGCAGCAGGCTGACACCTCACCTCCCTGATCCATTCCTGCCTAGTGACCTAGACACAAGGCCACGGATAAGGTGATGTTCACTAGGTCGTTGGGCTTATATGTGTTTATCGAAAACAGCCACGCATGACACGTCGCCACACTGACATTTGCGGCACGACGGACAACGTAAACTGTGGAACAAAGGAAGAAAAGTCAAAAAGATACGCGGAACAGAAGGCCGGCAATACAACACGGCGTGGCACGCGGTCGTACAAACGGCCTGAGCCATAAACCTTTTCCGATTGGTCTTGTGCCATTGGGTACATTGGTCAGAATTGGCAACTTGGGAATTGTGACGCGCCCAACTTCTTCTGTCTTCGCATGGAATCAGCATCGTTCGATCGTCGCGTCACAGCGTCACCATCACCCGCGTTTCACGCTGTTGACGTCAGCGTCTGGTGGCTCCATGGTATTCGTTGCGTCCTCAGCATGACGCTGGTATTCAACAGTCTTCAGTACAACCTATACATTAACCTAGATCAAAACGTAAGCAAGAAGAATGCGTCGCGGATCCATTGAAATCGGCGAGGTTAGCCTTCATTGTAGGTGTGTTCACATTGTTTGTGGGTTTCTCCAATAAATCTTTTCCCAAGATGTCTCACATTCCACATTCTTAAAGAACCCTATCCTCTGCAGAGCAAGATAGCAGCCAACACACACTTAGTTCAAGAAGCCAGCGGACAACTTGGGTCAACGCGCATGTTAATGGGACTAGATACACAGAAGAAGGTGGCTGAAAATGTAACTCAATGCCAATAACATTGGAAAAAAAGAAGACGGCAGCGATCAAAAATGAGGCTGCCATCAAAATTTCTTAATGCGTCAAAAAGATGAGTACTTTTCAAAGCAGTTCCGGGCTCTGACCTGACCTGCTCGCCCTTTAACAAGCGCACCGGTACACAAGCTGGTCCCCGCCAACCGCCCGCAGCAGGCTGACGCCTCTACCTCCCTGATGCATTCCTGCCGAGTGTCCTAGACACAAGGCCACGGATCAGGTGATGATCACTAGGTCGTTCGGCGTATATGTGTTTATCGAGAACAGCCACGCATGACACGTCGCCACACTGACATTTGCGGCACGACGGGCAAAGTAAACTGTGGAACAAACGAAGAAAACTCAAAAAGTTACGCGGAATAGAAGGCCGGCAAAAGAACACGGCGTGGCAAGCGGTCGTACAAACGGCCTGAGCCACAAACCATTTCCGATTGATCTTGTGCCATTGGGTACATTGGTCAGAATTGGCAACTTGGGAATTGTGACGCGCCCAACATCTTCTGTCTTCGCATGGAATCAGCATCGTTCGATCGTCTCGTCACAGCGTCACCATCACCCGCGTTTCACGCTGTTGACGTCAGTGTCTGCTGGCTCCATGGTATTCGTTGCGTCCTCAGCATGACGCTGGTATTCAACAGTCTTCAGTACAACCTATGCATTAACCTAGGCCAAAACGTAAGCAAGAAGAATGCGCCGCGGAACCATTGAAATCGGCGAGATAAGCCTTCATTGTAGGTGTGTTCACATTGTTTGTGGGTTTGTCCCATAAATTTTTTCCCAAGATGTCTCACATTCCACATTCTCAAAGAACCCTATCCTCTGCAGAGCAAGATAGCAGCCAACACACACTTAGATCCAGAAGCCAGCGGACAACTTGGGTCAACGCGCATGTTAATGGGACTAGATACACAGAAGAAGGTGGCTGAAAATATCACTCAGTGCCAATAACATTGGAAAAAAAGAAGACGGCAGCGATCAAAAACGAGGCTGCCACCAAAATTTCGCAATCCGTCAAGAATAGTGAGTACTTTTCAAAGCAGTTCCGGGCTGTGACCTGACCTGCGCGCCCTTTCACAAGCGCCCCGGTACACAAGCTGGTAACCGCCGGCAGCAGGCTGACACCTCACCTCCCTGATCCATTCCTGCCTAGTGACCTAGACACAAGGCCACGGATAAGGTGATGTTCACTAGGTCGTTGGGCTTATATGTGTTTATCGAAAACAGCCACGCATGACACGTCGCCACACTGACATTTGCGGCACGACGGACAACGTAAACTGTGGAACAAACGAAGAAAAGTCAAAAAGATACGCGGAACAGAAGGCCGGCAATACAACACGGCGTGGCACGCGGTCGTACAAACGGCCTGAGCCATAAACCTTTTCCGATTGGTCTTGTGCCATTGGGTACATTGGTCAGAATTGGCAACTTGGGAATTGTGACGCGCCCAACTTCTTCTGTCTTCGCATGGAATCAGCATCGTTCGATCGTCGCGTCACAGCGTCACCATCACCCGCGTTTCACGCTGTTGACGTCAGCGTCTGGTGGCTCCATGGTATTCGTTGCGTCCTCAGCATGACGCTGGTATTCAACAGTCTTCAGTACAACCTATACATTAACCTAGATCAAAACGTAAGCAAGAAGAATGCGTCGCGGATCCATTGAAATCGGCGAGGTTAGCCTTCATTGTAGGTGTGTTCACATTGTTTGTGGGTTTCTCCAATAAATCTTTTCCCAAGATGTCTCACATTCCACATTCTTAAAGAACCCTATCCTCTGCAGAGCAAGATAGCAGCCAACACACACTTAGTTCAAGAAGCCAGCGGACAACTTGGGTCAACGCGCATGTTAATGGGACTAGATACACAGAAGAAGGTGGCTGAAAATGTAACTCAATGCCAATAACATTGGAAAAAAAGAAGACGGCAGCGATCAAAAATGAGGCTGCCATCAAAATTTCTTAATGCGTCAAAAAGATGAGTACTTTTCAAAGCAGTTCCGGGCTCTGACCTGACCTGCTCGCCCTTTAACAAGCGCACCGGTACACAAGCTGGTCCCCGCCAACCGCCCGCAGCAGGCTGACGCCTCTACCTCCCTGATGCATTCCTGCCGAGTGTCCTAGACACAAGGCCACGGATCAGGTGATGATCACTAGGTCGTTCGGCGTATATGTGTTTATCGAGAACAGCCACGCATGACACGTCGCCACACTGACATTTGCGGCACGACGGGCAAAGTAAACTGTGGAACAAACGAAGAAAACTCAAAAAGTTACGCGGAATAGAAGGCCGGCAAAAGAACACGGCGTGGCAAGCGGTCGTACAAACGGCCTGAGCCATAAACCATTTCCGATTGATCTTGTGCCATTGGGTACATTGGTCAGAATTGGCAACTTGGGAATTGTGACGCGCCCAACATCTTCTGTCTTCGCATGGAATCAGCATCGTTCGATCGTCTCGTCACAGCGTCACCATCACCCGCGTTTCACGCTGTTGACGTCAGCGTCTGGTGGCTCCATGGTATTCGTTGCGTCCTCAGCATGACGCTGGTATTCAACAGTCTTCAGTACAACCTATACATTAACCTAGATCAAAACGTAAGCAAGAAGAATGCGTCGCGGATCCATTGAAATCGGCGAGGTTAGCCTTCATTGTAGGTGTGTTCACATTGTTTGTGGGTTTCTCCAATAAATCTTTTCCCAAGATGTCTCACATTCCACGTTCTTAAAGAACCCTATCCTCTGCAGAGCAAGATAGCAGCCAACACACACTTAGTTCAAGAAGCCAGCGGACAACTTGGGTCAACGCGCATGTTAATGGGACTAGATACACAGAAGAAGGTGGCTGAAAATGTAACTCAATGCCAATAACATTGGAAAAAAAGAAGACGGCAGCGATCAAAAATGAGGCTGCCATCAAAATTTCGTAATGCGTCAAAAAGATGAGTACTTTTCAAAGCAGTTCCGGGCTCTGACCTGACCTGCTCGCCCTTTAACAAGCGCACCGGTACACAAGCTGGTCCCCGCCAACCGCCCGCAGCAGGCTGACGCCTCTACCTCCCTGATGCATTCCTGCCGAGTGTCCTAGACACAAGGCCACGGATCAGGTGATGTTCTCTAGGTCGTTGGGCGTATATGTGTTTATCGAGAACAGCCACGCATGGCACGTCGCCACACTGACGTTTGCGGTACGGCGGGCAACGTAAACTGTGGAACAAACGAAGAAACTTCCAAAAGATAAGCGGCACGCGAGGCCGGCAATCGAACACGGCGTGACACGCGGTCGCACAAACGGCCTGAGCCATAAACCATTTCCGATTGATCTTGTGCCATTGGGTACATTGGTCAGAATTGGCAACTTGGGAATTGTGACGCGCCCAACATCTTCTGTCTTCGCATGGAATCAGCATCGTTCGATCGTCTCGTCACAGCGTCACCATCACCCGCGTTTCACGCTGTTGACGTCAGTGTCTGGTGGCTCCATGGTATTCGTTGCGTCCTCAGCATGACGCTGGTATTCAACAGTCTTCAGTACAACGTATACATTAACCTAGATCAAAACGTAAGCAAGAAGAATGCGCCGCGGATCCATTGAAATCGGCGAGGTTAGCCTTCATTGTAGGTGTGTTCACATTGTTTGTGGGTTTCTCCAATAAATCTTTTCCCAAGATGTCTCACATTCCACATTCTTAAAGAACCCTATCCTCTGCAGAGCAAGATAGCAGCCAACACACACTTAGTTCAAGAAGCCAGCGGACACCTTGGGTCAACGCGCATGTTAATGGGACTAGATACACAGAAGAAGGTGGCTGAAAATGTAACTCAATGCCAATAACATTGGAAAAAAAGAAGACGGCAGCGATCAAAAATGAGGCTGCCATCAAAATTTCGTAATGCGTCAAAAAGATGAGTACTTTTCAAAGCAGTTCCGGGCTCTGACCTGACCTGCTCGCCCTTTAACAAGCGCACCGGTACACAAGCTGGTCCCCGCCAACCGCCCGCAGCAGGCTGACGCCTCTACCTCCCTGATGCATTCCTGCCGAGTGTCCTAGACACAAGGCCACGGATCAGGTGATGTTCTCTAGGTCGTAGGGCGTATATGTGTTTATCGAGAACAGCCACGCATGACACGTCGCCACACTGACATTTGCGGCACGACGGGCAACGTAAACTGTGGAACAAACGAAGAAACGTCAAAACGACAAGCGGCACACGAGGCCGGCAATCGAACACGGCGTGGCACGCGGTCGTACAAACGGCCTGAGCCATAAACCATTTCCGATTGGCCTTGTGTCATTGGGTACATTGGTCAGAATTGGCAACTTGGCAATTGTGACCCGCCCAACTTCTTCGGTCTTCGCATGGAATCAGCACCGTTCGATCATCTCGTCACAGCGTCACCATCACCCGCGTTTCACGCCGTTGACGTCAGCGTGTGGTGGTTCCATGGTATTCATTGCGTCGTCAGCATGACGCTGGTATTCAACAGCCTTCATTACAACCTATACATTAACCTAGGCCAAAACGTACGCAAGAAAAATGCGCCGCGGATCCATTGAAATCGGCGAGGTAAGCCTATGTTGGATGTGTGTTCAAATTGTATGTGGGTTTGTCCAATAAATCTTTTCCCAAGATGTCTCACATTCCACATTCTCAAAGAACCGTTTCCTCTACAGAGCAAGATAGCAGCCAACACACACTTACTTCCAGAAGGCAGCGGACAACTTGGGTCAACGCGCATGTTAATGGGACTAGATACACAGAACAAGGTGGCTGAAAATGTCACTCAATGCCAATAACATTGGAAAAAAAGAAGACGGCAGCGATAAAAAACGAGGCTGCCACCAAAATTTCGCAATCCGTCAAAAATGGTGAGTACTTTTCAAAGCAGTTCCGGGCTGTGACCTGACCTGCGCGCCCTTTTACAAGCGCCCCGGTACACAAGCTGGTCCCCGCCAACCGCCGGCAGCAGGCTGACGCCTCACCTCCCTGATCCATTCCAGCCGAGTGTCCTAGACACAAGGCCACGGATCAGGTGATGTTCACTAGGTCGTTGGGCGTATATGTGTTTATCATGAACAGACACGCATGACGCGTCGCCACACTGACAATTGCGGCACGGCGGGCAACGTAAACTGTGGAACAAACGAAGAAACGTCAAAAAGATAAGCGGCACACGAGGCCGGCAATCAAACACGGCGTGGCACGCGGTCGTACAAACGGCCTGAGCCATAAACCATTTCCGATTGGCCTTGTGCCATTGGGTACATTGGTCAGAATTGGCAACTTGCGAATTGTGACGTGCCCAACTTCGGTCTTCGCATGGAAGCAGCATCGGTCGATCGTCTCGTCACAGCGTCACCATCACCCGCGTTTAACGCCGTTGCCGTCAGCGTGTTGTGGCTCCGTGGTATTCATTCCGTCGTCAGCATGACGCTGGTATTCAACAGCCTTCAGTACAACCTATACATTACCATAGGCCAAAACGTAAGCAAGAAGAATGCACCGCGGATCCATTGAAATCGGCGAGGTAAACCTTCATTGTAGGTGTGTTCACATTGTTTGTGAGTTTGTCCCTTAAAATGTTTTTCCAGATGTCTCACAAGCCACATTGCCAGAGAACCCTATCGTCTGCAGAGCTAGATAGCAGCCAACACACTCTTAATGGAAAGTAAGCCGCCTGGTGCCACTCTTAAAGCAGGGCAAATCCCCATTAGAACTCACCTCTTACCGCCCAATAGCGCTGGCCAGCTGTGTAGGAAAGATAATGGAACGGATGATCCTCGGCCGCCTGGAATGGTACCTTGAATACTACAAGATGTATCCGATTTCCATGGCTGGTTTCCGACGTGACCGCTCTTCCATCGACATTGTAGTTGATCTCGTTTCATATGTCCAGCACGAAAGGTCCCGTAAGCGTATATCTGCAGCTTTATTCTTAGATGTGAAAGGGGCATACGATAACTTATTACATGAGGCCATTCTCGACGCCCTTGCGACGGTTGGCCTCAGTGGTCGAGTTTTTTTGTGGATTGCAAGTTACCTATCTGCAAGATCATTCTTTGTGTTAACTGACGATGGCCCAACTACGCGACGCTATACCAGCAGGGGCGTTCCTCAAGGCGGTGCTCTCAGCCCGACGCTATTCAACCTCGCTCTTGTTGGACTTGCTGAATACTTGCCAACTACCATCAAAATTTCAATATACGCTGACGACATCTGTGTCTGGACTTCGGCAGTCACACGTCCTCAGATACGTGCGCGACTTCAAAGAGCGGCCACTTTGACAGCGAACTACTTGTGTAAACAGGGTCTCAGCATATCACCAGAAAAATGCGCACTAGTAGCATTTACTCGCAAACCGATGACGCCTTATATCATCTCAATCAATGGGCGGACCATTTCCTATGTCCGAACCCACAGATTCCTTGGCGTAATTATTGACCGAGACCTCTGTTGGAGCCCGCACGTGGCCTACATGAAACGGCGCCTGACAGCAACTTCCCAGGTGTTTAAATACTTGACAGGAAAGACGTGGGGGATGTCAGTAGACGCAATGCTTAAACTTCACAGAGCTCTCTTTCTCGGTTTTCTAAGATATAGTCTACCTGTACTGACCAACACCTGCAAGACAAATATTCGTGTTCTGCAGGCAGCACAAGCTCAAGCACTCAGAGTCTGCCTTGGTTTGCCCAGATGCACGTCAACAGAGGCAACTCTTGCGATTGCTCGGGACCATCGAATGCGAACTCACATTACGGTGGAAGCCCTGAGAACGCACATCAGACATTTTGCACGTGCCACCTATCACCACCTTGCAGCACTACCTTCAGACAGGCACCAATCATCATTCTCTAAAACTATCATCAAATACAACGACAAACTTCCATCGGGCTTCTCCGCTGCATCTAAACCATCGATACCCCCTTGGTATCTTATCAGCCCTACAGTCCATCTCAGTGTACCAGGAATCGGGAAAAAGTCTGAACTGTCGTCGCCTGTGCTGAAACAACTGTCTCTGCTTCTTCTGCACGAGAGGTACGCGGACAGTGAACACATTTATACTGATGGTTCCACAAACATGCAGTGTTCGTCCGGTGCTGTGGTTGTCCCAGCAAAAGCTATTACCATCAGCTTTAGGACTGACCACCCAACATCATCGACATCTGCTGAACTAGCTGCTCTTCGCGCTGCACTTCGTTTCGTCAATCGGGAGCCACCTCGACAATGGTCAATCTTCAGCGACTCAAGGGCCGCCCTACAATCTGTACTATCAGCTCTGCGTCACGGGCCATTCGAACAGCTCGTATTCGATATTAGATGCCTACTCCATACATCACAGGAGAAAGGACACCACGTGACGTTTCAGTGGCTGCCAAGTCACTGCGGCGTCACTGGAAACGAAGATGCGGATAATGCCGCTCGGGCTGCTCTTGAAGACGCACAAGAAGAGGCCATACCGCTTTCACGATCCGACGCAGCTAGCAGACTTTGACTGCTTGCACAGGAGATCACGCTATCTCTATGGTGCACACCAAACAGCCAGACCAACCAGAGCAACCGTCAATACCATCTGCCCTCGTTGATGCATCTCTATATACCAACTGGACTCCGCCGAAGAGAGGCGACCCTGCTTTATCGCTTATGGCTAGGGGTGGCTTTCACGAAATCTTACTCCTTCCGCATTGGAATGGCCGACAACGCTCTCTGTAATGCCTGTTTTTGCGAGGAGACGCTGGAACATATTCTGTGCGACTGTCCTGAATATAATGTTCAGCGACAGTCCCTGGCATCTGTTCAAGCGCACCTTGACAGTAGACCATTGTCCCTCGACACGATTTTCACATGCCGCCGACAGAAGACATCGCAGGTGAAGACGACAAAGGGACTACTTCGGTTTCTGAAAGAGACTGGATTGGCCAAGCGGCTGTGAGAGTGATGTCATGTACCATGCCAGATTGATGGACTCCAACGGACGATGTGTGTGTGCTGTGCTATGTGCTCTCACTCCCTCTTCCCCTTCCCCATCTTTAATATCCCCCATCCTTCCCCCATGTGTAGGGTAGCAAACCGGTTAAGCTAAACTGGTTAACCTCCCTACCTTTCCTTCTCCACTTTTTCCTTCCTTCCTTCCTCCTTAGTTCCAGAAGCCAGCGGACAACTTGGGTCAACGCGCGCGTGAAAGGGAATAGATACACAGAGGAAGGTTGCTGAAAATGTCACACAATGCCAATAACGTTAAAAAAAAAGAAGACGGCAGCGACGAAAACGAGGCTGCCACCAAAATTTCGCAATCCATCAAAAAGGGTGAGCACTTTTCAAAGCAGTTCCGGGCTCTGACCCGACCTTCGCGTCCTTTCACAAGCGCACCGGTACAAAAGCTGGTCCCCGCCAACCGCCGGCAGCAGGCTGACGCCTCTACCTCCCTGATCCATTCCTGCCGAGTGTCCTAGAAGCAAGGCCACGGATCACGTGATCTTCGCTGGGTCGGGTGGCGTTTATGTGTTTATCGAGAACAGGCACGCATGACATGTCGCCACACTGACAATTGCGGCACAGCGGGCAACGTAATCTGTGGAACAAAAGGTGAAACGTCCAAAAGATAACCGGCACAGAAGGCCGGCAATCCAACACGGCGTGGCACGCGGTCGTACAAATAGCCTGAGCCATAAACCATTTCCGATTGGCCTTGTGCCATTGGGTACATTGGTGAGAATTGGCAACTTGGGAATTGTGACGCGCACAACTTCTTCGGTCTTCGCATGGAATCAGCATCGTTCGATCGTCTCGTCACAGCGTCACCATCACCCGCGTTTCACGCCGTTGACATCAGCGTGTGGTGGCTCCATGGTATTCATTGCGTCGTCAGCATGACGCTCGTATTCAACAGCCTTCAGTACAACCTATACATTAACATAGGCCAAAACGTAAGCAAGAAGAATGCCCTGCGGATCCAATGAAATCGGCGACGTAAGCCTTCATTGTAGGTGTGTTCACATTATTTGTGGGTTTGTCCCTTAAAATGTTTCCCAAGATGTCTCACGAGCGACATTCTCAGAGAACCCTATCGTCTGCAGAGCAACATAGCAGCCAACACACTCTTAGTTCCAGAAGCCACCGGACAACTTGGGTCAACGCGCACGTGAAAGGGACTAGATACAAAGAGTAAGGTGGCTGAAAATGTCACTCAATGCCAATAACATTGAAAAAAAAGAAGACGGCAGCGACCAAAAACGAGGCTGCCACCAAAATTTCCCAATCCGTCAGAAAGGGTGAGCACTTTTTAAACCAGTTCCGGGCTCTGACCCGACCTGCGCGCACTTTCACAAACGCACCTGTACACAAGCTGGTCCCCGCCAACCGCCGGCAGCAGGCTGACGCCGCTACCTCCCTGATCCATTCCTGCCGAGTGTCCTAGACGCAAGGCCACGGATCAGGTGATGTTCGCTAGGTCGTTGGGCGTATATGTGTTTATCGAGAACAGCCACGCATGACACGTCGTCACACTGACAATTGCGGCACGGCCTGCAACGTAAACTGTGGAACAAACGAAGAAACGTCAAAAAGATGAGCGGCACAGAAGGCCGGCAAACCAACACAGCGTGGCACGCGGTGGTACAAATAGCCTGAGCCATAAGCCATTTCCAATTGGCCTTGTGCCATTGGGTACAGTGGTGAGAATTGGCAACTTGGGAATTGTGACGCGCCCATTTTCTTCGGTCTTCGCATGGAATCAACATCGTTCGATCGTCTCATCACAGCGTCAACATCTCCCGCATTTCACGCCGTAAACGTCAGCATGTGGCGGCTCCATGGTATTCATTGCGTCGTCAGCATGACGCTGGTATTCAACAGTCTTCAGTACAACCTATGCATTAACCTAGACCAAAACATAAGCAAGAAGAATGCGCCACCTAACCATTGAAATCGGCGAGATAAGCCTTCATTGTAGGTGTGTTCACATTGTTTGTGGGTTTGTCCCATAAATTCTTTCCCAAGATGTCTCAAATTCCACATTCTCAAAGAACCCTATCCTCTGCAGAGCAAGATAGCAGCCAACACACACTTAGTTCCAGAAGCCAGCGGACTTGGGTCAACGCGCATGTTAATGGGACTAGATACACAGAGCAAGGTGGCTGAAAATGTCACTCAATGCCAATAACAATGGAAAAAAAGAAGACGGCAGCGACCAAAAACGTGGCTTGCAGCAAAATTTCGCAATCCGTCAAAAAGTATGAGTACTTTTCAAAGCAGTTCCGGGCTCTGATCTGACCTGCGCGCCCTTTCACAAGCGCACCGCTACACAAGCTGGTCCCCGCCACCCGCCGTCAGCAGGCTGACGCCTCTACCTCCCTGATGTATTCCTGCCGGGTGTCCTAGACACAAGGCCACGGATTAGGTGATGTTCACTAGGTCGTTGGACGTATATGTGTTTCTCGAGAACAGCCACGCATGACACGTCGCCACACTGACAATTTCGGCACGGCGGGCAACGTAAACTGTGGAACAAACGAAGAAACGTCAAAAAGACAAGCGGCACACGAGGCCGGCAATCGAACACGGCGTGGCACGCGGTCGTACAAACGGCCTGAGCCATAAACCATTTCCGATTGGGCTTCTGCCATTGGGTACATTGGTCAGAATTGGCAACTTGGCAATTGTGACGCGCCCAACTTTTTCGGTCTTCGAATGGAATCAACATCGTTCGATCATCTCGTCACAGCGTCACCATCACCCGCGTTTCACGCCGTTGACGTCAGCGTGTGGTGGTTCCATGGTATTCTATGCGTCGTCAGCATGACGCTGGTATTCAACAGTCTTCAGTACAACCTATACATTAACCTAGATCAAAACATAAGCAAGAAGAATGCGCCGCGGATCCATTGAAATCGGCGAGGTTAGCCTTCATTGTAGGTGTGTTCACATTGTTTGTGGGTTTGTCCAATAAATCTTTTCCCAAGATGTCTCACATTCCACATTCTTAAAGAACCCTATCCTCTGCAGAGCAAGATAGCAGCCAACACACACTTAGTTCAAGAAGCCAGCGGACAACTTGGGTCATCGCGCATGTTAATGGGACTAGATACACAGAAGAAGGTGGCTGAAAATGTAACTCAATGCCAATAACATTGGAAAAAAAGAAGACGGCAGCGATCAAAAATGAGGCTGCCATCAAAATTTCGTAATGCGTCAAAAAGATGAGTACTTTTCAAAGCAGTTCCGGGCTCTGACCTGACCTGCTCGCCCTTTAACAAGCGCACCGGTACACAAGCTGGTCCCCGCCAACCGCCCGCAGCAGGCTGACGCCTCTACCTCCCTGATGCATTCCTGCCGAGTGTCCTAGACACAAGGCCATGGATCAGGTGATGTTCTTTGGGTCGTTGGGCGTATATGTGTTTATCGAGAACAGCCATGCATGACACGTCGCCACACTGACATTTGCGGCACGGCGGGCAACGCAAACTGTGGAACAAACGAAGAAACGTCAAAAAGATAAGCGGCACACGAGGCCGGCAATCGAACACGGCGTGACACGCGGTCGTACAAACGGCCTGAGCCATAAACCATTTCCGATTGGCCTTGTGCCATTGGGTACCTTGGTCAGAATTGGCAACTTGGGAATTGTAACGCGCCCAACTTCTCTCTTCGCATGGAATCAGCATCGTTCGATCGTCTCGTCACAGCGTCCCCATCACCCGCGTTTCACGCTGTTGACGTCAGCGTGTGGTGGTTCCATGGTATTGATTGCGTCGTCAGCATGACGCTGGTATTCAACAGTCTTCAGTACAACCTATACATTAACCTAGACCAAAACATAAGCAAGAAGAATGCGCCGCGTAACCATTGAAATCGGCGAGATAAGCCTTCATTGTAGATGTGTTCACATTGTTTGTGGGTTTGTCCCATAAATTCTTTCCCAAGATGTCTCAAATTCCACATTCTCAAAGAGCCCTATCCTCTGCAGAGCAAGATAGCAGCCAACACACACTTAGTTCCAGAAGCCAGCGGACAACTTGGGTCAACGCGCATGTTAATGGGACTAGATACACAGAAGAAGGTGGCTGAAAATATCACTCAATGCCAATAACATTGGAAAAAAAGAAGACGGCAGCGATCAAAAACGAGGCTGCCACCAAAATTTCGCAATCCGTCAAGAATAGTGAGTACTTTTCAAAGCAGTTCCGGGCTGTGACCTGACCTGCGCGCCCTTTCACAAGCGCCCCGGTACACAAGCTGGTAACCGCCGGCAGCAGGCTGACACCTCACCTCCCTGATCCATTCCTGCCTAGTGTCCTAGACACAAGGCCACGGATAAGGTGATGTTCACTAGGTCGTTGGGCTTATATGTGTTTATCGAAAACAGCCACGCATGACACGTCGCCACACTGACATTTGCGGCACGACGGGCAACGTAAACTGTGGAACAAACGAAGAAAAGTCAAAAAGATACGCGGAACAGAAGGCCGGCAATACAACACGGCGTGGCACGCGGTCGTACAAACGGCCTGAGCCATAAACCATTTCCAATTGGGCTTGTGCCATTGGGGTACATTGGTCAGAATTGGCAACTTGGCAATTGTGACGCCCCCAACTTTTTCGGTCTTCGAATGCAATCAGCATCGTTCGTTCGTCTCGTCACAGCGTCACCATCACCCGCGTTTCACGCCGTTGACGTCAGCGTGTGGTGGCTCCATGGTATTCGTTGCGTCGTCAGCATAACGCTGGTATACAACAGTCTTCAGTACAACCTATACATTAACCTGGGCCAGAACGTAAGCAAGAAGAATGCGCCGCGGATCCATTGAAATCGGTGAGGTAACGTTCATTGTAGGTGTGTTCACATTAATTCTGGGTTTGTCCCTTAAAATGTTTCCCCAGACGTCTCACATGCCAGATTGTCAGAGAACCCTATCGTCTGCAGAGCAAGATAGCAGCCAACACGCTCTTAGTTCCAGAAGCCAGCGGACAACTTGGGTCAACACCCCTTTCAATGGGACTAGATACACCGAGGAAGGTGGCTGAAAATGTCACACACTGCCAATAACATTGGAAAAAAAAAAGACGGCAGCGACCAAAAACGAGGCTGCCACCAAAATTTGGTAATCCGTCACAAATGATGAGTACTTTCAAAGCAGTTCCGGGCTCTGACCTAACCTACTCGCCCTTTCACAAGCGCACCGGTACACAAGCTGGTCCCGCCAACCGCCGGCAGCAGGCTGACGCCTCCAACTCTCTGGTCCATTCGTGCCGAGTGCCCTAGACACAAGGCCACGGATCAGGTGATGTTCACTAGGTCGTTGGGCGTATATGTGTTTATCCAGAACAGCCATGCATGACACGTCGCCACACTGACATTTGCGGCACGGCGGGCAACGTAAACTTTGGAACAAACGAAGAACGTCAAAAAGATAAGCGGCACACGAGGCCGGCAATCGAACACGGCGTGACACGCGGTCGTACAAACGGCCTGAGCCATAAACCATTTCCGATTGGCCTTGTGCCATTGGGTATATTGGTCAGAATTGGCAACTTGGTAAATGTGACGCGCCCAACTTCTGTCTTCGCATGGAATCAGCATCGTTCGATCGTCTCGTCACAGCGTCACCATCACCCGCGTTTCACGCTGTTGACGTCAGCGTGTGGTGGTTCCATGGTATTCTATGCGTCGTCAGCATGACGCTGGTATTCAACAGTCTTCAGTACAACCTATACATTAAACTAGATCAAAACATAAGCAAGAAGAATGCGCCGCGGATCCATTGAAATCGGCGAGGTTAGCCTTCATTGTAGGTGTGTTCACATTGTTTGTGGGTTTGTCCAATAAATCTTTTCCCAAGATGTCTCACATTCCACATTCTTAAAGAACCCTATCCTCTGCAGAGCAAGATAGCAGCCAACACACACTTAGTTCAAGAAGCCAGCGGAAAACTTGGGTCAACGCGCATGTTAATGGGACAAGATACACAGAAGAAGGTGGCTGAAAATGTAACTCAATGCCAATAACATTGGAAAAAATGAAGACGGCAGCGATCAAAAATGAGGCTGCCATCAAAATTTCGTAATGCGTCAAAAAGATGAGTACTTTTCAAAGCAGTTCCGGGCTCTGACCTGACCTGCTCGCCCTTTAACAAGCGCACCGGTACACAAGCTGGTCCCCGCCAACCGCCCGCAGCAGGCTGACGCCTCTACCTCCCTGATGCATTCCTGCCGAGTGTCCTAGACACAAGGCCACGGATCAGGTGATGTTCTCTAGGTCGTTGGGCGTATATGTGTTTATCGAGAACAGCCATGCATGACACGTCGCCACACTGACATTTGCGGCACGGCGGGCAACGTAAACTTTGGAACAAACGAAGAAACGTCAAAAAGATAAGCGGCACACGAGGCCGGCAATCGAACACGGCGTGACACGCGGCCGTACAAACGGCCTGAGCCATAAACCATTTCCGATTGGCCTTGTGCCATTGGGTACATTGGTCAGAATTGGCAACTTGGTAAATGTGACGCGCCCAACTTCTGTCTTCGCATGGAAACAGCATCGTTCGATCGTCTCGTCACAGCGTCACCATCACCCGCGTTTCACGCTGTTGACGTCAGCGTGTGGTGGTTCCATGGTATTCTATGCGTCGTCAGCATGACGCTGGTATTCAACAGTCTTCAGTACAACCTATACATTAACCTAGACCAAAACATAAGCAAGAAGAATGCGCCGCGTAACCATTGAAATCGGCGAGATAAGCCTTCATTGTAGATGTGTTCACATTGTTTGTGGGTTTGTCCCATAAATTCTTTCCCAAGATGTCTCAAATTCCACATTCTCAAAGAGCCCTATCCTCTGCAGAGCAAGATAGTAGCCAACACACACTTAGTTCCAGAAGCCAGCGGACAACTTGGGTCAACGCGCATGTTAATGGGACTAGATACACAGAGCAAGGTGGCTGAAAATGTCACTCAATGCCAATAACAATGGAAAAAAAGAAGACGGCAGCGACCAAAAACGAGGCTGCCACCAAAATTTCGCAATCCGTCAAGAATAGTGAGTACTTTTCAAAGCAGTTCCGGGCTGTGACCTGACCTGCGCGCCCTTTCACAAGCGCCCCGGTACACAAGCTGGTAACCGCCGGCAGCAGGCTGACACCTCACCTCCCTGATCCATTCCTGCCTAGTGTCCTAGACACAAGGCCACGGATAAGGTGATGTTCACTAGGTCGTTGGGCTTATATGTGTTTATCGAAAACAGCCACGCATGACACGTCGCCACAGTGACATTTGCGGCACGACGGGCAACGTAAACTGTGGAACAAACGAAGAAAAGTCAAAAAGATACGCGGAACAGAAGGCCGGCAATACAACACGGCGTGGCACGCGGTCGTACAAACAGCCTGAGCCATAAACCATTTCCGATTGGGCTTGTGCCATTGGTTACATTGGTCAGAATTGGCAACTTGGCAATTGTGACGCGCCCAACTTTTTCGGTCTTCGAATGGAATCAGCATCGTTCGTTCGTCTCGTCACAGCGTCACCATCAGCCGCGTTTCACGCCGTTGACGTCAGCGTGTGGTGGCTCCATGGTATTCGTTGCGTCGTCAGCATAACGCTGGTATACAACAGTCTTCAGTACAACCTATACATTAACCTGGGCCAAAACGTAAGCAAGAAGAATGCGCCGCGGATCCATTGAAATCGGCGAGGTAACGTTCATTGTAGGTGTGTTCACATTAATTCTGGGTTTGTCCCTTAAAATGTTTCCCCAGACGTCTCACATGCCAGATTGTCAGAGAACCCTATCGTCTGCAGAGCAAGATAGCAGCCAACACGCTCTTAGTTCCAGAAGCCAGCGGACAACTTGGGTCAACACCCCTTTCAATGGGACTAGATACACCGAGGAAGGTGGCTGAAAATGTCACACACTGCCAATAACATTGGAAAAAAAAAAAGACGGCAGCGACCAAAAACGAGGCTGCCACCAAAATTTGGTAATCCGTCAAAAATGATGAGTACTTTCAAAGCAGTTCCGGGCTCTGACCTAACCTACTCGCCCTTTCACAAGCGCACCGGTACACAAGCTGGTCCCGCCAACCGCCGGCAGCAGGCTGACGCCTCCAACTCTCTGGTCCATTCGTGCCGAGTGCCCTAGACACAAGGCCACGGCTCAGGTGATGTTCACTAGGTCGTTGGGCGTATATGTGTTTATCCAGAACAGCCATGCATGACACGTCGCCACACTGACATTTGCGGCACGGCGGGCAACGTAAACTTTGGAACAAACGAAGAAACGTCAAAAAGATAAGCGGCACACGAAGCCGGCAATCGAACACGGCGTGACACGCGGTCGTACAAACGGCCTGAGCCATAAACCATTTCCGATTGGCCTTGTGCCATTGGGTACATTGGTCAGAATTGGCAACTTGGTAAATGTGACGCGCCCAACTTCTGTCTTCGCATGGAATCAGCATCGTTCGATCGTCTCGTCACAGCGTCACCATCGCCCGCGTTTCACGCTGTTGATGTCAGCGTGTGGTGGTTCCATGGTATTCATTGCGTCGTCAGCATCACGATGGTATTCAACAGTCTTCAGTACAACCTATACATTAACCTACACCAAAACATAAGCAAGAAGAATGCGCCGCGTAACCATTGAAATCGGCGAGATAAGCCTTCATTGTAGGTGTGTTCACATTGTTTGTGGGTTAGTCCCATAAATTCTTTCCCAAGGTGTCTCAAATTCCACATTCTCAAAGAACCCTATCCTCTGCAGAGGAAGATAGCAGCCAACACACACTTAGTTCCAGAAGCTAGCGGACAACTTGGCTCAACGCACATGTTAATTGGACTAGATACACAGAGCAAGGTGGCTGAAAATGTCACTCAATGCCAATAACAATGGAAAAAAAGAAGACGGCAGCGACCAAAAACGAGGCTGCCACCAAAATTTCGCAATCTTTCAAAAAGGATGAGTACTTTTCAAAGCACTTCCCGGCTCTGACCTGACCTGCGCGCCCTTTCACAAGCGCACCGGTGCACAAGCTGGTCCCCGCCAACTGCCGGAAGCACGCTGACGCCTCTACCTCCCTGATCCATTCCTGCCGAGTGTCCTAGACACAACGCCACGGATCAGGTGATGTTCACTAGGTCGTTGGGCGTATATGTGTTTATCGAGAACAGCCACGCATGACACGTCGCCGCACTGACAATTCCGGCACGGAGGGCAAAGTAAACTGTGGAACAAACAAAGAAACTTCAAAAAGATAAGCGGCACATGAGGCCGGCAATCGAACACGGCGTGGCACGCGGTCGTAGAAACGGCCTGAGCCATAAACCATTTCCGATTGGCCCTGTGCCATTGGGTACATTGGTCAGAATTGGCAACTTGGGAATTGTGACGCGCCCAACTTCTTCTGTCTTCGCATGGAATCAGCATCGTTCGATCGTCTCGTCACAGCGTTACCATCACCCGCGTTTCACGCTGTTGACGTCAGCGTGTGGTGGTTCCATGATATTCATTGCGTCGTCAGCATGACGCTGGTATTCAACAGTCTTCAGTACAACCTATACATTAACCTAGGCCAAAACGTAAGCAAGAAGAATGCGCCACGGAACCATTGAAATCGGCGAGATAAGCCTTCATTGTAGGTGTGTTCACATTGTTTGTGGGTTTGTCCCATAAATTTTTTCCCAAGATGTCTCACATTCCACATTCTCAAAGAACCCTATCCTCTGCAGAGGAAGATAGCAGCCAACACACACTTAGTTCCAGAAGCTAGCGGACAACTTGGCTCAACGCACATGTTAATTGGACTAGATACACAGAGCAAGGTGGCTGAAAATGTCACTCAATGCCAATAACAATGGAAAAAAAGAAGACGGCAGCGACCAAAAACGAGGCTGCCACCAAAATTTCGCAATCTTTCAAAAAGGATGAGTACTTTTCAAAGCACTTCCCGGCTCTCACCTGACCTGCGCGCCCTTTCACAAGCGCACCGGTGCACAAGCTGGTCCCCGCCAACTGCCGGAAGCACGCTGACGCCTCTACCTCCCTGATCCATTCCTGCCGAGTGTCCTAGACACAACGCCTCGGATCAGGTGATGTTCACTAGGTCGTTGGGCGTATATGTGTTTATCGAGAACAGCCACGCATGACACGTCGCCGCACTGACGTTTGCGGCACGGCGGGCAACGTAAACTGTGGAACAAACGAAGAAACGTCAAAAAGATAAGCGGCACACGAGGCCGGCAATCGAACACGGCGTGACACGCGGTCGCACAAACGGCCTGAGCCATAAACCATTTCCGATTGGCCTTGTGTCATTGGGTACATTGGTCAGAATTGGCAGCTTGGCAATTGTTACGCGCCCAACTTCTTCGGTCTTCGCATGGAATCAGCATCGTTCGATCATCTCGTCACAGCGTCACCATCACTCGCGTTTCACGCCGTTGACGTCAGCGTGTGGTGGTTCCATGGTATTCATTGCGTCGTCAGCATGACGCTGGTATTCAACAGCCTTCATTACAACCTATACATTAACCTAGGCCAAAACGTACGCAAGAAAAATGCGCCGCGGATCCATTGAAATCGGCGAGGTAAGCCTATGTTGGAGGTGTGTTCAAATTCTTTGTGGGTTTGTCCAATAAATCTTTTCCCAAGATGTCTCACATTCCACATTCTCAAAGAACCCTATCCTCTACAGAGCAAGATAGCAGCCAACACACACTTTCTTCCAGAAGCCAGCGGACAAGTTGGGTCAACGCGCATGTTAATGGGAATAGATACACAGAAGAAGGTGGCTGAAAATGTCACTCAATGCCAATAACATTGGAAAAAAAAAGACGGCAGCGATCAAAAACGAGGCTGCCACCAAAATTTCGCAATCCATCAAAAATGGTGAGTACTTTTCAAAGCAGTTCCGGGCTGTGACCTGACCTGCGCGCCCTTTCACAAGCGCACCGGTACACAAGCTGGTCCCCGCCAACTGCCGGAAGCAGGCTGACGCCTCTACCTCCCTGATCCATTCCTGCCGAGTGTCCTAGACACAAGGCCACGGATCAGGTGATGTTCACTAGGTCGTTGGGCGTATATGTGTTTATCGCGAACAGCCACGCATGACACGTCGCCACACTGACAATTCCGGCACGGCGGGCAATGTAA
Source organism: Dermacentor andersoni (assembly GCF_023375885.2). Lineage (NCBI taxonomy): Eukaryota > Metazoa > Arthropoda > Arachnida > Ixodida > Ixodidae > Dermacentor > Dermacentor andersoni. The sequence continues at coordinate 249,624,305 of NC_092815.1, forward strand.
ACTGTGGAACAAACAAAGAAATGTCAACAAGATAAGCGGCACACGAGGCCGGCAATCGAACTTGGCGTGGCACGCGGTCATAGAAACGGCCTGAGCCATAAGCCATTTCCGATTGGCCTTGTGTCATTGGGTACATTGGTCAGAATTGGCAGCTTGGCAATTGTTACGCGCCCAACTTCTTCGGTCTTCGCATGGAATCAGCATCGTTCGATCATCTCGTCACAGCGTCACCATCACCCGCGTTTCACGCCGTTGACGTCAGCGTGTGGTGGTTCCATGGTATTCATTGCGTCGTCAGCATGACGCTGGTATTCAACAGCCTTCATTACAACCTATACATTAACCTAGGCCAAAACGTACGCAAGAAAAATGCGCAACGGATCCATTGAAATCGGCGAGGTAAGCCTATGTTGGAGGTGTGTTCAAATTCTTTGTGGGTTTGTCCAATAAATCTTTTCCCAAGATGTCTCACATTCCACATTCTCAAAGAACCCTATCCTCTACAGAGCAAGATAGCAGCCAACACACACTTTCTTCCAGAAGCCAGCGGACAAGTTGGGTCAACGCGCATGTTAATGGGACTAGATACACAGAAGAAGGTGGCTGAAAATGTCACTCAATGCCAATAACATTGGAAAAAAAAAAGACGGCAGCGATCAAAAACGAGGCTGCCACCAAAATTTCGCAATCCATCAAAAATGGTGAGTACTTTTCAAAGCAGTTCCGGGCTGTGACCTGACCTGCGCGCCCTTTCACAAGCGCACCGGTACACAAGCTGGTCCCCGCCAACTGCCGGAAGCAGGCTGACGCCTCTACCTCCCTGATCCATTCCTGCCGAGTGTCCTAGACACAAGGCCACGGATCGGGTGATGTTCACTAGGTCGTTGGGCGTATATGTGTTTATCGCGAACAGCCACGCATGACACGTCGCCACACTGACAATTCCGGCACGGCGGGCAGAGTAAACTGTGGAACAAACAAAGAAACGTCAAAAAGATAAGCGGCACACGAGGCCGGCAATCGAACTTGGCGTGGCACGTGGTCGTAGAAACGGCCTGAGCCATAAGCCATTTCCGATTGGCCTTCTGCCTTTGGGTACAGTGGTGAGAATTAGCAACTTGGGAATTGTGACGCGCCCAACTTCTTCGGTCTTCGCATGGAATCAGCATCGTTCGATCGTCTCGTCACAGCGTCACCATCACCCGCGTTTCACGCCGTTGACGTCAGCGTGTGGTGGCTCCATGGTATTCGTTGCGTCGTCAGCATAACGCTCGTATTCAACAGCCTTCAGTACAACCTATACATTACCATAGGCCAAAACGTAAGCAAGAAGAATGCCCTGCGGATCCAATGAAATCGGCGACGTAAGCCTTCATTGTAGGTGTGTTCACATTATTTGTGGGTTTGTCCCTTAAAATGTTTCCCAAGATGTCTCACGAGCGACATTCTCAGAGAACCCTATCGTCTGCAGAGCAACATAGCAGCCAACACACCCTTAGTTCCAGAAGCCAGCGGACAAGTTGGGTCAACGCGCATGTTAATGGGACTAGATACACAGAAGAAGGTGGCTGAAAATGTCACTCAATGCCAATAACAATGGAAAAAAAGAAGACGGCAGCGACCAAAAACGAGGCTGCCACCAAAATTTCGCAATCTTTCAAAAAGGATGAGTACTTTTCAAAGCAGTTCCCGGCTCTGACCTGACCTGCGCGCCCTTTCACAAGCGCACCTGTGCACAAGCTGGTCCCCGCCAACTGCCGGAAGCAGGCTGACGCCTCTACCTCCCTGATCCATTCCTGCCGAGTGTCCTAGACACAAGGCCACGGATAAGGTGATGTTCACTAGGTCGTTGGGCTTATATGTGTTTATCGAAAACAGCCACGCATGACACGTCGCCACACTGACATTTGCGGCACGACGGGCAACGTAAACTGTGGAACAAGCGAAGAAAAGTCAAAAAGATACGCGGAACAGAAGGCCGGCAATACAACACGGCGTGGCACGCGGTCGTACAAACGGCCTGAGCCGTAAACCATTTCCGATTGGGCTTGTGCCATTGGGTACATTGGTCAGAATTGTCAACTTGGCAATTGTGACGCGCCCAACTTTTTCGGTCTTCGAATGGAATCAGCATCGTTCGTTCGTCTCGTCACAGCGTCACCATCACCCGCGTTTCACGCCGTTGACGTCAGCGTGTGGTGGCTCCATGGTATTCGTTGCGTCGTCAGCATAACGCTGGTATACAACAGTCTTCAGTACAACCTATACATTAACCTGGGCCAGAACGTAAGCAAGAAGAATGCGCCGCGGATCCATTGAAATCGGTGAGGTAACGTTCATTGTAGGTGTGTTCACAATAATTGTGGGTTTGTCCCTTAAAATGTTTCCCCAGACGTCTCGCATGCCAGATTGTCAGAGAACCCTATCGTCTGCAGAGCAAGATAGCAGCCAACACGCTCTTAGTTCCAGAAGCCAGCGGACAACTTGGGTCAACGCGCATGTCAATGGGACTAGATACACAGAGGAAGGTGGCTGAAAATGTCACAAATACCAATAACATTGGAAAAAAAGAAGACGGCAGCGACCAAAAACGAGGCTGCCAGCAAAATTTCGCAAACCGTCAAAAAGGATGAGTACTTTTCAAAGCAGTTCCGGGCTCTGATCTGACCTGTGCGCCCTTTCACAAGCGCACCGGTACACAAGCTGGTCCCCGCCAACCGCCGTCAGCAGGCTGACGCCTCTACATCCCTGATGCATTCCTGACGAGTGTCCTAGACACAAGGCCACGGATTAGGCGATGTTCACAAGGTCGTTGGGCGTATATGTGTTTATCGAGAACAGCCATGCATGACACGTCGCCACACTGACATTTGCGGCACGGCGGGGAACGTAAACTGTGGAACAAACGAAGAAACGTCAAAAAGATAAGCGGCACACGAGGCCGGCAATCGAACACGGCGTGACACGCGGTCGTAGAAATGGCCTGAGCCATAAACCATTTCCGATTGGCCTTGTGCCATTGGGTACCTTGGTCAGAATTGGCAACTTGGGAATTGTAACGCGCCCAACTTCTGTCTTCGCATGGAATCAGCATCGTTCGATCGTCTCGTCACAGCGTCACCATCACCCGCGTTTCACGCTGTTGACGTCAGCGTGTGGTGGTTCCATGGTATTCATTGCGTCGTCAGCATGACGCTGGTATTCAACAGTCTTCAGTACAACCTATACATTAACCTAGACAAAAGCATAAGCAAGAAGAATGCGCCGCGTAACCATTGAAATCGGCGAGATAAGCCTTCATTGTAGATGTGTTCACATTGTTTGTGGGTTTGTCCCATAAATTCTTTCCCAAGATGTCTCAAATTCCACATTCTCAAAGAACCCTATCCTCTGCAGAGCGAGATAGCAGCCAACACACACTTAGTTCCAGAAGCCAGCGGACAACTTGGGTCAACGCGCATGTTAATGGGACTAGATACACAGAAGAAGGTGGCTGAAAATATCACTCAATGCCAATAACATTGGAAAAAAAAGAAGACGGCAGCGATCAAAAACGAAGCTGCCACCAAAATTTCGCAATCCGTCAAGAATAGTGAGTACTTTTCAAAGCAGTTCCGGGCTGTGACCTGACCTGCGCGCCCTTTCACAAGCGCCCCGGTACACAAGCTGGTAACCGCCGGCAGCAGGCTGACACCTCACCTCCCTGATCCATTCCTGCCTAGTGTCCTAGACACAAGGCCATGGATCGGGTGATGATACTAGGTCGTTGGGCTTATATGTGTTTATCGAAAACAGCCACGCATGACACGTCGCCACACTGACATTTGCGGCACGACGGGCAACGTAAACTGTGGAACAAACGAAGAAAAGTCAAAAAGATACGCGGAACAGAAGGCCGGCAATACAACACGGCGTGGCACGCGGTCGTACAAACGGCCTGAGCCATAAACCATTTCCGATTGGGCTTGTGCCATTGGGTACATTGGTCAGAATTGGCAACTTGGCAATTGTGACGCGCCCAACTTTTTCGGTCTTCGAATGGAATCAGCATCGTTCGTTCGTCTCGTCACATCGTCACCATCACCCGCGTTTCACGCCGTTGACGTCAGCGTGTGGTGGCTCCATGGTATTCGTTGCGTCGTCAGCATAACGCTGGTATACAACAGTCTTCAGTACAACCTATACATTAACCTGGGCCAAAACGTAAGCAAGAAGAATGCGCCGCGGATCCATTGAAATCGGCGAGGTAACGTTCATTGTAGGTGTGTTCACATTAATTGTGGGTTTGTCCCTTAAAATGTTTCCCCAGACGTCTCACATGCTAGATTGTCAGAGAACCCTATCGTCTGCAGAGCAAGATAGCAGCCAACACGCTCTTAGTTCCAGAAGCCAGCGGACAACTTGGGTCAACACCCCTTTCAATGGGACTAGATACACCGAGGAAGGTGGCTGAAAATGTCACACACTGCCAATAACATTGGAAAAAAAAAAGACGGCAGCGACCAAAAACGAGGCTGCCACCAAAATTTGGTAATCCGTCAAAAATGATGAGTACTTTGAAAGCAGTTCCGGGCTCTGACCTAACCTACTCGCCCTTTCACAAGCGCACCGGTACACAAGCTGGTCCCGCCAACCGCCGGCAGCAGGCTGACGCCTCCAACTCTCTGGTCCATTCGTGCCGAGTGCCCTAGACACAAGGCCACGGATCACGTGATGTTCACTAGGTCGTTGGGCGTATATGTGTTTACCCCTAACAGCCATGCATGACACGTCGCCACACTGACATTTGCGGCACGGCGGGCAACGTAAACTTTGGAACAAACGAAGAAACGTCAAAAAGATAAGCGGCACACGAGGCCGGCAATCGAACACGGCGTGACACGCGGTCGTACAAACGGCCTGAGCCATAAACCATTTCCGATTGGCCTTGTACCATTGGGTACATTGGTCAGAATTGGCAACTTGGTAAATGTGACGCGCCCAACTTCTGTCTTCGCATGAAATCAGCATCGTTCGATCGTCTCGTCACAGCGTCACCATCGCCCGCGTTTCACGCTGTTGACGTCAGCGTGTGGTGGTTCCATGGTATTCATTGCGTCGTCAGCATCACGATGGTATTCAACAGTCTTCAGTACAACCTATACATTAACCTAGACCAAAACATAAGCAAGAAGAATGCGCCGCGTAACCATTGAAATTGGCGAGATAAGCCTTCATTGTAGGTGTGTTCACATTGTTTGTGGGTTAGTCCCATAAATTCTTTCCCAAGATGTCTCAAATTCCACATTCTCAAAGAACCCTATCCTCTGCAGAGCAAGATAGCAGCCAACACACACTTAGTTCCAGAAGCCAGCGGACAACTTGGGTCAACGCGCATGTTAATGGGACTAGATACACAGAGCAAGGTGGCTGAAAATGTCACTCAATGCCAATAACAATGGAAAAAAAGAAGACGACAGCGACCAAAAACGAGGCTGCCACCAAAATTTCCCAATCCGTCAGAAAGGGTGAGCACTTTTAAACCAGTTCCGGGCTCTGACCCGACCTGCGCGCCCTTTCACAAACGCACCGGTACACAAGCTGGTCCCCGCCAACCGCCGGCAGCAGGCTGACGCCTCTACCTCCCTGATCCATTCCTGCCGACTGTCCTAGACGCAAGGCCACGGATCAGGTGATGTTCGCTAGGTAGTTGGGCGTATATGTGTTTGTCGCGACCAGCCACGCATGACACGTCGCCACACTGACAATACCGGCACGGCGGGCAACGTAAACTGTGGAACAAACAAAGAAACGTCAAAAAGATAAGCGGCACACGAGGCCGGCAATCGAACACGGCGTGGCACGCGGTCGTAGAAACGGCCTGAGCCATAAACCTTTTCCGATTGGCCTTGTGCCATTGGGTACATTGGTCAGAATTGGCAACTTGGGAATTGTGACGCGCCCAACTTCTTCTGTCTTCGCATGGAATCAGCATCGTTCGATCGTCTCGTCACAGCGTCACCATCACCCGCGTTTCACGCTGTTGACGTCAGCGTGTGGTGGTTCCATGGTATTCATTGCGTCGTCAGCATGACGCAGGTATTCAACAGTCTTCAGTACAACCTATACATTAACCTAGGCCAAAACGTTAGCAAGAAGAATGCGCCACGGAACCATTGAAATCGGCGAGATAAGCCTTCATTGTAGGTGTGTTCACATTGTTTGTGGGTTTGTCCCATAAATTTTTTCCCAAGATGTCTCACATTCCACATTCTCAAAGAACCCTATCCTCTGCAGAGGAAGATAGCAGCCAACACACACTTAGTTCCAGAAGCTAGCGGACAACTTGGGTCAACGCGCATGTTAATTGGACTAGATACACAGAGCAAGGTGGCTGAAAATGTCACTCAATGCCAATAACAATGGAAAAAAAGAAGACGGCAGCGACCAAAAACGAGGCTGCCACCAAAATTTCGCAATCTTTCAAAAAGGATGAGTACTTTTCAAAGCAGTTCCCGGCTCTGACCTGACCTGCGCGCCCTTTCACAAGCGCACCGGTACACAAGCTGGTCCCCGCCAACTGGCGGAAGCAGGCTGACGCCTCTACCTCCCTGATCCATTCCTGCCGAGTGTCCTAGACACAACGCCACGGATCAGGTGATGTTCACTAGGTCGTTGGGCGTATATGTGTTTATCGAGAACAGCCACGCATGACACGTCGCCACACTGACGTTTGCGGCACGGTGGGCAACGTAAACTGTGGAACAAACGAAGAAACGTCAAAAAGATAAGCGGCACACGAGGCCGGCAATCGAACACGGCGTGACACGCGGTCGCACAAACGGCCTGAGCCATAAACCATTTCCGATTGGCCTTGTGTCATTGGGTACATTGGTCAGAATTGGCAGCTTGGGAATTGTGACGCGCCCAACTTCTTCGGTCTTCGCATGGAATCAGCATCGTTCGATCGTCTCGTCATAGCGTCACCATCACCCGCGTTTCACGCTGTTGACGTCAGCGTGTGGTGGTTCCATGGTATTCATTGCGTCGTCAGCATGACGCTGGTATTCAACAGTCTTCGGTACAACCTATACATTAACCTAGGCGAAAACGAAAGCAAGAAGAATGCACCGCGGAACCATTGAAATCGGCGAGATAAGCCTTCATTGTAGGTGTGTTCACATTAATTGTGGGTTTGTCCCTTAAAATGTTTCCCCAGACGTCTCACATTCCACATTCTCAAAGAACCCTATCCTCTACAGAGCAAGATAGCAGCCAACACACACTTTGTTCCAGAAGCCAGCGGACAAGTTGGGTCAACGCGCATGTTAATGGGACTAGATACACAGAAGAAGGTGGCTGAAAATGTCACTCAATGCCAATAACATTGGAAAAAAAAAGACGGCAGCGATCAAAAACGAGGCTGCCACCAAAATTTCGCAAACCATCAAAAATGGTGAGTACTTTTCAAAGCAGTTCCGGGCTGTGACCTGACCTGCGCGCCCTTTCACAAGCGCACCGGTACACAAGCTGGTCCCCGCCAACTGCCGGAAGCAGGCTGACGCCTCTACCTCCCTGATCTATTCCTGCCGAGTGTCCTAGACACAAGGCCACGGATCAGGTGATGTTCACTAGGTCGTTGGGCTTATATGTGTTTATCGCGAACAGCAACGCATGACACGTCGCCACACTGACAATTCCGGCACGGCGGGCAAAGTAAACTGTGGAACAAACAAAGAAACGTCAAAAAGATAAGCGGCACACGAGGCCGGCAATCGAATTTGGCGTGGCACGCGGTCGTAGAAACGGCCTGAGCCATAAGCCATTTCCGATTGGCCTTGTGCCATTAGCAACTTGGGAATTGTGACGCGCCCAACTTCTTCGGTCTTCGCATGGAATCAGCATCGTTCGATCGTCTCATCACAGCATCAACATCACCCGCGTTTCACGCCGTTGACGTCAGCGTGTGGTGGCTCCATGGTATTCGTTGCGTCGTCAGCATAACGATGGTATTCAACAGTCCTCAGTACAACGTATACATTAACCTAGACCAAAACGTAAGCAAGAAGAATGCGCCGCCGATCCACTGAAATCGGCGAGGTAACGTTCATTGTAGGTGTGTTCACATTAATTGTGGGTTTGTCCCTTAAAATGTTTCCCCAGACGTCTCATATGCCATATTGTCAGAGAACCCTATCGTCTGCAGAGCAAGATAGCAGCCAACACACTCTTAGTTCCAGAAGCCAGCGGACAACTTGGGTCTACGCCCCTTTCAATGGGACTAGATACACAGTGGAAGGTGGCTGTAAATGTCACACAATGCCAATAACATTGGAAAAAAAGAAGACGGCAGCGACCAAAAACGAGGCTGCCACCAAAATTTCGCAATCCGTCAAAAAGGATGAGTACTTTTCAAAGCAGTTCCGGGCTCTGACCTGACCTGCTCGCCCTTTCACAAGCGCACCGGTACACAAGCTTGTCCCCGCCTACCGCCGGCAGCAGGCTGACGCCTCTACCTCCCTGATCCATTCCTGCCGAGTGTCCTAGACAAAAGGCCACGGATCAGGTGATGTTCACTAGGTCGTTGGGCGTATATGAGTTTATCGAGAACAGCCACGCATGACACGTCGCCACACTAACATTTGCGGCACGGGGGGCAACGTAAACTGTGGAACAAACGAAGAAACGTCAAAAAGAGAAGCGGCACACGAGGCCGGCAATCGAACACGGCGTGACACGCGGTCGCACAAACGGCCTCAGCCATAAACCATTTCCGATTGATCTTGTGCCATTGGGTACGTTGGTCAGAATTGGCAACTTGGGAATTGTCACGCGCCCAACTTCTTCTGTCTTCGCATGGAATCAGCATCGTTCGATCGTCTCGTCACAGCGTCACCATCACCCGCGTTTCACGCTGTTGACGTCAGCGTGTGGTGGTTCCATGGTATTCATTGCGTCGTCAGCATGACGCTGGTATTCAACAGTCTTCGGTACAAGCTATACATTAACCTAGGCGAAAACGAAAGCAAGAAGAATGCACCGCGGAACCATTGAAATCGGCGAGATAAGCCTTCATTGTAGGTGTGTTCACATTAATTGTGGGTTTGTCCCTTAAAATGTTTCCCCAGACGTCTCACATGCCACATTGTCAGATAACCCTATCGTCTGCAGAGCAAGATAGCAGCCAACACACTCTTAGTTCCAGAAGCCAGCGGACAACTTGGGTCAACGCGCATGTCAATGGGACTAGATACACAGAGGAAGGTGGCTGAAAATGTCACAAATACCAATAACATTGGAAAAAAAGAAGATAGCAGCGACCAAAAACGAGGCTGCCAGCAAAATTTCGCAAACCGTCAAAAAGGATGAGTACTTTTCAAAGCAGTTCCGGGCTCTGATCTGACCTGTGCGCCCTTTCACAAGCGCACCGGTACACAAGCTGGTCCCGCCAACCGCCGGCAGCAGGCTGACGCCTCTACATCCCTTATGCATTCCTGCCGAGTGTCCTAGACACAAGGCCACGGATCAGGTGATGTTCACTAGGTCGTTGGGCGTATATGTGTTTATCGCGAACAGCCACGCATGACACGTCGCCACACTGACAATTCCGGCACGGCGGGCAAAGTAAACTGTGGAACAAACAAAGAAACGTCAAAAAGATAAGCGGCACACGAGGCCGGCAATCGAACTTGGCGTGGCACGCGGTCGTAGAAACGGCCTGAGCCATAAGCCATTTCCGATTGGCCTTGTGCCATTGGGTACAGTGGTGAGAATTAGCAACTTGGGAATTGTGACACGCCCAACTTCTTCGGTCTTCGCATGGAATCAGCATCGTTCGATCGTCTCATCACAGCGTCAACATCACCCGCGTTTCACGCCGTTGACGTCAGCGTGTGGTGGCTCCATGGTATTCGTTGCGTCGTCAGCATAACGCTGGTATTCAACAGTCTTCAGTACAACGTATACATTAACCTAGACCAAAACGTAAGCAAGAAGAATGCGCCGCCGATCCACTGAAATCGGCGAGGTAACGTTCATTGTAGGTGTGTTCACATTAATTGTGGGTTTGTCCCTTAAAATGTTTCCCCAGACGTCTCACATGCCACATTGTCAGAGAACCCTATCGTCTGCAGAGCAAGATAGCAGCCAACACACTCTTAGTTCCAGAAGCCAGCGGACAACTTGGGTCTACGCCCCTTTCAATGGGACTAGATACACAGTGGAAGGTGGCTGTAAATGTCACACAATGCCAATAACATTGGAAAAAAAGAAGACGGCAGCGACCAAAAACGAGGCTGCCACCAAAATTTCGCAATCCGTCAAAAAGGATGAGTACTTTTCAAAGCAGTTCCGGGCTCTGACCTGACCTGCTCGCCCTTTCACAAGCGCACCGGTACACAAGCTTGTCCCCGCCTACCGCCGGCAGCAGGCTGACGCCTCTACCTCCCTGATCCATTCCTGCCGAGTGTCCTAGACACAACGCCACGGATCAGGTGATGTTCACTAGGTCGTTGGGCGTATATGTGTTTATCGAGAACAGCCACGCATGACACGTCGCCACACTGACGTTTGCGGCACGGCGGGCAACGTAAACTGTGGAACAAACGAAGAAACGTCAAAAAGATAAGCGGCACACGAGGCCGGCAATCGAACACGGCGTGACACGCGGTCGCACAAACGGCCTGAGCCATAAACCATTTCCGATTGGCCTTGTGTCATTGGGTACATTGGTCAGAATTGGCAGCTTGGCAATTGTTACGCGCCCAACTTCTTCGGTCTTCGCATGGAATCAGCATCGTTCGATCATCTCGTCACAGCGTCACCATCACCCGCGTTTCACGCCGTTGACGTCAGCGTGTGGTGGTTCCATGGTATTCATTGCGTCGTCAGCATGACGCTGGTATTCAACAGCCTTCATTACAACCTATACATTAAACTAGGCCAAAACGTACGCAAGAAAAATGCGCCGCGGATCCATTGAAATCGGCGAGGTAAGCCTATGTTGGAGGTGTGTTCAAATTGTTTGTGGGTTTGTCCAATAAATCTTTTCCCAAGATGTCTCACATTCCACATTGTCAGAGAACCCTATCGTCTGCAGAGCAAGATAGCAGCCAACACACTCTTAGTTCCAGAAGCCAGCGGACAACTTGGTTTCTACGCCCCTTTCAATGGGACTAGATACACAGACGAAGGTGGCTGAAAATGTCACACAATGCCAATAACATTGGAAAAAAAGAAGACGGCAGCGATCAAAAACGAGGCTGCCACCAAAATTTCGCAATCCGTCAAAAATGGTGAGTACTTTTCAAAGCAGTTCCGGGCTGTGACCTGACCTGCGCGCCCTTTCACAAGCGCCCCGGTACACAAGCTGGTCCCCGCCAACCGCCGGCAGCAGGCTGACGCCTCACCTACCTGATCCATTCATGTCGAGTTTCCTAGACACAAGGCCACGGATCAGGTGATGTTCACTAGGTCGTTGGGCGTATATGTGTTTATCATGAACAGACACGCATGACGCGTCGCCACACTGACAATTGCGGCACGGCGGGCAACGTAAACTGTGGAACAAACGAAGAAACGTCAAAACGATAAGCGGCACACGAGGCCGGCAATCAAACACGGCGTGGCACGCGGTCGTACAAACGGCCTGAGCCATAAACCATTTCCGATTGGCCTTGTGCCATTGGGTACATCGGTCAGAATTGGCAACTTGCGAATTGTGACCCGCCCAACTTCTTCGGTCTTCGCATGGAATCAGCATCGTTCGATCGTCTCGTCACAGCGTCACCATCACCCGCGTTTCACGCCGTTGACGTCAGCGTGTGGTGGTTCCATGGTATTCATTGCGTCGTCAGTATGACGCTGGTATTTAACAGCCTTCATTACAACCTATACATTAACCTAGGCCAAAACGTACGCAAGAAAAATGCGCCGCGGATCCATTGAAATCGGCGAGGTAAGCCTATGTTGGAGGTGTGTTCAAATTGTTTGTGGGTTTGTCCAATAAATCTTTTCCCAAGATGACTCACATTCCACATTCTCGAAGAACCCTATCCTCTACAGGGCAAGATAGCAGCCAACACACACTTAGTTCCAGAAGCCAGCGGACAACTTGGGTCATCGCGCATGTTAATGGGACTAGATACACAGAAGAAGGTCCTGAAAATGTCACTCAATGCTAATAACATTGGAAAAAAAGAAGACGGCTACGATCAAAAACGAGGCTGCCACCAAAATTTCGCAATCCGTCAAAAATGGTGAGTACTTTTCAAAGCAGTTCCGGGCTGTGACCTGACCTGCGCGCCCTTTCACAAGCGCCCCGGTACACAAGCTGGTCCCCGCCAACCGCCGGCAGCAGGCTGACGCCTCACCTCCCTGATCCATTCCTGCCGAGTGTCCTAGACACAAGGCCACGGATCAGGTGATGTTCACTAGGTCGTTGGGCGTATGTGTGTTTATCATGAACAGACACGCATGACGCGTCGCCACACTGACAATTGCGGCACGGCGGGCAACGTAAACTGTGGAACAAACGAAGAAACGTCAAAACGATAAGCGTCACACGAGGCCGGCAATCAAACACGGCGTGGCACGCGGTCGTACAAACGGCCTGAGCCATAAACCATTTCCGATTGGCCTTGTGCCATTGGGTATATTGGTCAGAATTGGCAACTTGCGAATTGTGACGCGCCCAACTTCTTCTGTCTTCGCGTGGAATCAGCATCGTTCGATCGTCTCGTCACAGCGTCAGCATCACCCGCGTTTCACGCTGTTGACGTCAGCGTGTGGTGGTTCCATGGTATTCATTGCGTCGTCAGCATGACGCTGGTATTCAATAGTCTTCGGTACAACCTATACATTAACCTAGGCCAAAACGAAAGCAAGAAGAATGCACCGCGGAACCATTGAAATCGGCGAGATAAGCCTTCATTGTAGGTGTGTTCACATTAATTTAGGGTTTGTCCCTTAAAATTTTTTCCCCAGACGTCTCACATGCCACATTGTCAGATAACTCTATCGTCTGCAGAGCAAGATAGCAGCCAACACACTCTTAGATCCAGAAGCCAGCGGACAACTTGGGTCAACGCGCATGTCAATGGGACTAGATACACAGATGAAGGTGGCTGAAAATGTCACAAATACCAATAACATTGGAAAAAAAGAAGATAGCAGCGACCAAAAACGAGGCTGCCAGCAAAATTTCGCAAACCGTCAAAAAGGATGAGTACTTTTCAAAGCAGTTCCGGGCTCTGATCTGACCTGTGCGCCCTTTCACAAGCGCACCGGTACACAAGCTGGTCCCGCCAACCGCCGGCAGCAGGCTGACGCCTCTACCTCACTTATGCATTCCTGCCGAGTGTCCTAGACACAAGGCCACGGATTAGGTGATGTTCACTAGGTCGTTAGGCGTATATGTGTTTATCGCGAACAGCCACGCTCGACACGTCGCCACACTGACAATTCCGGCACGGCGGGCAACGTAAACTGTGGAACAAACAAAGAAACGTCAAAAAGATAAGCGGCACACAAGGCCGGCAATCGAACATGGCGTGGCACGCGGTCGTAGAAACGGCCTGAGCCATAAGCCATTTCCGATTGCCCTTGTGCCATTGGGTACAGTGGTGAGAATTGGCAACTTGGGAATTGTGACGCGCCCAACTTCGTCGGTCTTCGCATGGAATCAGCATCGTTCGATCGTCTCATCACAGCGTCAACATCACCCGCGTTTCACGCCGTTGACGTCAGCGTGTGGTGGCTCCATGGTATTCATTGCGTCGTCAGCATGACGCTGGTATTCAACAGCCTTGATTACAACCTATACATTAACCTAGGCCAAAACGTACGCAAGAAAAATGCGCCGCGGATCCATTGAAATCGGCGAGGTAAGCCTATGTTGGAGGTGTGTTCAAATTGTTTGTGGGTTTGTCCAATAAATCTTTTCCCAACATGACTGACATTCCACATTCTCAAAGAACCCTATCCTCTACAGAGCAAGATAGCAGCCAACACACACTTAGTTCCAGAAGCCAGCGAACAACTTGAGTCAACGCGCATGTTAATGGGACTAGATACACAGAAGAAGGTCCTGAAAATGTCACTCAATGCTAATAACATTGGAAAAAAAGAAGACGGCAACGATCAAAAACGAGGCTGCCACCAAAATTTCGCAATCCGTCAAAAATGGTGAGTACTTTTCAAAGCAGTTCCGGGCTGTGACCTGACCTGCGCGCCCTTTCACAAGCGCCCCGGTACACAAGCTGGTCCCCGCCAACCGCCGGCAGCAGGCTGACGCCTCACCTCCCTGATCCATTCCTGCCGAGTGTCCTAGACACAAGGCCACGGATCAGGTGATGTTCACTAGGTCGTTGGGCGTATGTGTGTTTATCATGAACAGACACGCATGACGCGTCGCCACACTGACAATTGCGGCACGGCGGGCAACGTAAACTGTGGAACAAACGAAGAAACGTCAAAACGATAAGCGTCACACGAGGCCGGCAATCAAACACGGCGTGGCACGCGGTCGTACAAACGGCCTGAGCCATAAACCATTTCCGATTGGCCTTGTGCCATTGGGTATATTGGTCAGAATTGGCAACTTGCGAATTGTGACGCGCCCAACTTCTTCTGTCTTCGCGTGGAATCAGCATCGTTCGGTCGTCTCGTCACAGCGTCAGCATCACCCGCGTTTCACGCTGTTGACGTCAGCGTGTGGTGGTTCCATGGTATTCATTGCGTCGTCAGCATGACGCTGGTATTCAATAGTCTTCGGTACAACCTATACATTAACCTAGGCCAAAACGAAAGCAAGAAGAATGCACCGCGGAACCATTGAAATCGGCGAGATAAGCCTTCATTGTAGGTGTGTTCACATTAATTTAGGGTTTGTCCCTTAAAATTTTTTCCCCAGACGTCTCACATGCCACAATGTCAGATAACTCTATCGTCTGCAGAGCAAGATAGCAGCCAACACACTCTTAGATCCAGAAGCCAGCGGACAACTTGGGTCAACGCGCATGTCAATGGGACTAGATACACAGAGGAAGGTGGCTGAAAATGTCACAAATACCAATAACATTGGAAAAAAAGAAGATAGCAGCGACCAAAAACGAGGCTGCCAGCAAAATTTCGCAAACCGTCAAAAAGGATGAGTACTTTTCAAAGCAGTTCCGGGCTCTGATCTGACCTGTGCGCCCTTTCACAAGCGCACCGGTACACAAGCTGGTCCCGCCAACCGCCGGCAGCAGGCTGACGCCTCTACCTCACTTATGCATTCCTGCCGAGTGTCCTAGACACAAGGCCACGGATTAGGTGATGTTCACTAGGTCGTTAGGCGTATATGTGTTTATCGCGAACAGCCACGCACGACACGTCGCCACACTGACAATTCCGGCACGGCGGGCAACGTAAACTGTGGAACAAACAAAGAAACGTCAAAAAGATAAGCGGCACACAAGGCCGGCAATCGAACATGGCGTGGCACGCGGTCGTAGAAACGGCCTGAGCCATAAGCCATTTCCGATTGCCCTTGTGCCATTGGGTACAGTGGTGAGAATTGGCAACTTGGGAATTGTGACGCGCCCAACTTCGTCGGTCTTCGCATGGAATCAGCATCGTTCGATCGTCTCATCACAGCGTCAACATCACCCGCGTTTCACGCCGTTGACGTCAGCGTGTGGTGGCTCCATGGTATTCATTGCGTCGTCAGCATGACGCTGGTATTCAACAGCCTTGATTACAACCTATACATTAACCTAGGCCAAAACGTACGCAAGAAAAATGCGCCGCGGATCCATTGAAATCGGCGAGGTAAGCCTATGTTGGAGGTGTGTTCAAATTGTTTGTGGGTTTGTCCAATAAATCTTTTCCCAACATGACTGACATTCCACATTCTCAAAGAACCCTATCCTCTACAGAGCAAGATAGCAGCCAACACACACCTAGTTCCAGAAGCCAGCGAACAACTTGGGTCAACGCGCATGTTAAAGGGAATAGATACACAGAGGAAGGTTGCTGAAAATGTCACACAATGCCAATAACATGAAAAAAAAAAAGAAGACGGCAGCGACGAAAACGAGGCTGCCACCAAAATTTCGCAATCCATCAAAAAGGGTGAGCACTTTTCAAAGCAGTTCCGGGCTCTGACCCGACCTTCCCGTCCTTTCACAAGCGCACCGGTACAAAAGCTGGTCCCCGCCAACCGCCGCAGCAGGCTGACGCCTCTACCTCCCTGATCCATTCCTGGCGAGTGTCCTAGAAGCAAGGCCACGGATCACGTGATCTTCGCTGGGTCGGGTGGCGTTTATGTGTTTATCGAGAACAGGCACGCATGACATGTCGCCACACTGACAATTGCGGCCAGGCGGGCAACGTAAACTGTGGAACAAAAGAAGAAACGTCCAAAAGATAACCGGCACAGAAGGCCGGCAATCCAACACGGCGTGGCACGCGGTCGTACAAATAGCCTGAGCCATAAACCATTTCCGATTGGCCTTGTGTCATTGGGCACATTGGTCAGAATTGGCAACTTGGCAATTGTGACCCGCCCAACTTCTTCGGTCTTCGCATGGAATCAGCATCGTTCGATCATCTCGTCACAGCTTCACCATCACCCGCGTTTCACGCCGTTGACGTCAGCGTGTGGTGGTTCCATGGTATTCATTGCGTCGTCAGCATGACGCTGGTATTCAACAGCCTTCATTACAACCTATACATTAACCTAGGCCAAAACGTACGCAAGAAAAATGCGCCGCGGATCCATTGAAATCGGCGAGGTAAGCCTTCATTGTAGGTGTGTTCACATTGTTTGTGGGTTTGTCCCATAAATTGTTTCTCAAGATGTCTCAAATTCCACATTCTCAAAGAACCCTATCCTCTGCAGAGTAAGATAGCAGCCAAAACACACTTAGTTCCAGAAGCCAGCGGACAACTTTGGTGAACGCGCATGTTAATGGGACTAGATACACAGAGGAATGTTGCTGAAAATGTCACACAATGCCAATAACATTTAAAAAAGTGAAGACGGCAGCGACGAAACCGAGGCTGCCACCAAAATTTCGCAATCCATCAAAAAGGGTGAGCACTTTTCAAAGCAGTTCCGGGCTCTGACCCGACCTTCCCGTCCTTTCACAAGCGCACCGGTACAAAAGCTGGTCCCCGCCAACCGCCGGCAGCAGGCTGACGCCTCTACCTCCCTGATCCATTCCTGGCGAGTGTCCTAGAAGCAAGGCCACGGATCACGTGATCTTCGCTGGGTCGGGTGGCGTTTATGTGTTTATCGAGAACAGGCACGCATGACATGTCGCCACACTGACAATTGCGGCCAGGCGGGCAACGTAAACTGTGGAACAAAAGAAGAAACGTCCAAAAGATAACCGGCACAGAAGGCCGGCAATCCAACACGGCGTGGCACGCGGTCGTACAAATAGCCTGAGCCATAAACCATTTCCGATTGGCCTTGTGCCATTGGGTACATTGTTGAGAATTGGCAACTTGGGAATTGTGACGCGCCCAACTTCTTCGGTCTTCGCATGGAATCAGCATCGTTCGATCGTCTCGTCACAGCGTCACCATCACCCGCGTTTCACGCCGTTGACATCAGCGTGTGGTGGCTCCATGGTATTCATTGCGTCGTCAGCATGACGCTCGTATTCAACAGTCTTCAGTACAACCTATACATTAACATAGGCCAAAACGTAAGCAAGAAGAATGCCCTGCGGATCCAATGAAATCGGCGACGTAAGCCTTCATTGTAGGTGTGTTCACATTATTTGTGGGTTTGTCCCTTAAAATGTTTCCCAAGATGTCTCACGAGCGACATTCTCAGAGAACCCTATCGTCTGCAGAGCAACATAGCAGCCAACACACTCTTAGTTCCAGAAGCCAGCGGACAACTTGGGTCAACGCGCACGTGAAAGGGAGTAGATACAAAGAGTAAGGTGGCTGAAAATGTCACGCAATGCCAATAACATTGAAAAAGAAAGAAGACGGCAGCGACCAAAAACGAGGCTGCCACCAAAATTTCCCAATCCGTCAGAAAGGGTGAGCACTTTTTAAACCAGTTCCGGGCTCTGACCCGACCTGCGCGCACTTTCACAAGCGCCCCGGTACACAAGCTGGTCCCCGCCAACCGCCGGCAGCAGGCTGACGCCTCACCTCCCTGATGCATTCCTGCCGAGTGTCCTAGACACAAGGCCACGGATCAGGTGATGTTCACTAGGTCGTTGGGCGAATGTGTGTTTATCATGAACAGACACGCATGACGCGTCGCCACACTGACAATTGCGGCACGGCGGGCAACGTAAACTGTGGAACAAACGAAGAAACGTCAAAAATATAAGCGGCACACGAGGCCGGCAATCGAACACGGCGTGACACGCAGTCGCACAAACGGCCTGAGCCATAAACCATTTCCGATTGGCCTTGTGTCATTGGGTACATTGGTCAGAATTGGCAACTTGGCAATTGTGACCCGCCCAACTTCTTCGGTCTTCGCATGGAATCAGCATCGTTCGATCATCTCGTCACAGCTTCACCATCACCCGCGTTTCACGCCGTTGACGTCAGCGTGTGGTGGTTCCATGGTATTCATTGCGTCGTCAGCATGACGCTGGTATTCAACAGCCTTCATTACAACCTATACATTAACCTAGGCCAAAACGTACGCAAGAAAAATGCGCCGCGGATCCATTGAAATCGGCGAGGTAAGCCTTCATTATAGGTGTGTTCACATTGTTTGTGGGTTTGTCCCATAAATTGTTTCTCAAGATGTCTCAAATTCCACATTCTCAAAGAACCCTATCCTCTGCAGAGTAAGATAGCAGCCAAAACACACTTAGTTCCAGAAGCCAGCGGACAACTTTGGTGAACGCGCATGTTAATGGGACTAGATACACAGAGGAATGTTGCTGAAAATGTCACACAATGCCAATAACATTAAAAAAAGTGAAGACGGCAGCGACGAAACCGAGGCTGCCACTAAAATTTCGCAATCCATCAAAAAGGGTGAGCACTTTTCAAAGCAGTTCCGGGCTCTGACCCGACCTTCGCGTCCTTTCACAAGCGCACCGGTACAAAAGCTGGTCCCCGCCAACCGCCGGCAGCAGGCTGACGCCTCTACCTCCCTGATCCATTCCTGCGGAGCGTCCTAGAAGCAAGGCCACGGATCACGTGATCTTCGCTGGGTCGGGTGGCGTTTATGTGTTTATCGAGAACAGGCACGCATGACATGTCGCCACACTGACAATTGCGGCACGGCGGGCAACGTAAACTGTGGAACAAAAGAAGAAACGTCCAAAAGATAACCGGCACAGAAGGCCGGCAATCCAACACGGCGTGGCACGCGGTCGTAGAAACGGCCTGAGCCATAAGCCATTTCCGATTGGCCTTGTGCCATTGGGTACAGTGGTGAGAATTGGCAACTTGGGAATTGTGACGCGCCCAACTTCTTCGGTATTCGCATGGAATCAGCATCGTTCGATCGTCTCATCACAGCGTCAACATCACCCGCGTTTCACGCCGTTAACGTCAGCGTGTGGTGGCTCCATGGTATTCGTTGCGTCGTCAGCATAACGCTGGTATTCAACAGTCTTCACTACAACCTATACATTAACCTGGGCCAAAACGTAAGCAAGAAGAATGCGCCGCGTAACCATTGAAATCGGCGAGATAAGCCTTCATTGTAGGTGCGTTCACATTGTTTGTGGGTTTGTCCCATAAATTTTTTCCCAAGATGTCTCAAATTCCACATTCTCAAAGAACCCTATCCTCTGCAGAGCAAGATAGCAGCCAACACACACTTAGTTCCAGAAGCCAGCGGACAACTTTGGTCAACGCGCATGTTAATGGGACTAGATACACAGAGCAAGGTGGCTGAAAATGTCACTCAATGCCAATAACAATGGAAAAAAAGAAGACGGCAGCGACCAAAAACGTGGCTTGCAGCAATATTTCGCAATCCGTCAAAAAGGATGAGTATCGGGCTCCCGGCGTGATTCTGACAGCTCACCGCAGCCCTCGGATCGGCGCCTGCGCCTGGTCGCCAGCAGCTTGCATATATAAACGGCCTACGGACCACCCAACTTCATTCAGCAGCAGCAGCAGTGGCGGTGTAGCAGTGTATGCATGCTTGATTGTTTCGCCTCGACTCCACAGGTTCGTGCACATTTTCCCCTGTCTATATATTGGTATTCATTTAGTTAATAATTTAGTGCCACTGCTGCTGCTGCTTCCGGTGTTATCATTTAACCATGCCAACTGTCGCCGAACTGTCCAAACGCGTGGAACAGCTAGAAAATACCTATAAAGAGAGACTTGATAACCTGCTTGACAAATAACGACAACTGTAGTATCCAAGCTAGATTCCCAGCCTTCCTTGATCATTAAAGGCCTAAAGGACCAGATAGAGGGACTAACAAGCAGTCTTGATTTTCTGAACAGAACTGTTGCATCCTTCAAATCAGAAAAGGAAGAACTAACTGCAATGAACAAATCCCTGATTGCGCATAACGAATCTTTGGAAAGACGAATTGGTGATCTGGAACAATACTCGCGAAAAAACAACTTGGAAATCAAAGGCGTTCCGGTTACCCAGGGTGAAGACTGCATGACGATTCTTCAAACTATTGCCTCTAAAATAGAATGCCCTATCTCTGTTAAAGATATTGACGTCATTCATCGTGTTCCGTCCGCTTCTGAGACAAAGCACTTGCTTGTCCGATTCCACTCTCGAGCCTTGAAAAACGAGTTCATCAGCAAAGCGCGAAAGGCACGCCTTAACACTAGTGACATTGGATTCGGCAAAGCACGAGGTAAAGCTTTTTTCGTAAATGACCACCTCACTCCACAGAATAAGCAATTATTCAGCAAGGCCTTGCAACTGAAGAAAGAAAAAAAGTGGCTTTTTCTGTGGACCGATGACTGCGTCATCAAGGCGAGGCAATCTACTGACAGCAAAGTGTTTCGCATAAGGACTGACGCGGACCTTGCGATATTCAGTTAAACTGACAAATCTTTTTCTTATTTGTTTTTTTTTCTTGATTCCTCTTATCCTGATCTGATTGCATGTCGTACATTTCGGTTAGCGATATTCAATCCTATTTTTCGGATAACTATCGTTCAGCGATCCATTTTAATTCACGTAGTCTTCGCAAACATTTATGCGATTTTCAGAATCTATTGTCTTCTTGTCTTCATTCTTTCTCAATTATATGTGTTTCTGAGACATGGCTGAGTGATTTTGACAGAAATCTTTATGGTTTTCCATCATACAATTCAGAATATTGCAATCGCATTTCTTCACAACATGGTGGCTCAGCTATGTTTATTCGGTCCGACATTAGATACAAGCGTAGGCTTGATCTTCACTTAAATATCTGTGATTGTGAGTCCGTGTGGATTGAGGTTGATCATTCTGTAATAGGCAGTGATAGTCATATTGTCTTTGGTACCATCTATCGATCACCACATTCGCCAATTCCTGCTTTTTGTGAAGCACTTGACACTGTTCTTGACATTCTTTCAAAAGAAAAAAAGTCCGTTGTCATCTTGGGTGACGTTAACATTAATTTACTTGATGCTTCCTCCTCTTATCTAACTCAGTATATCAGCTGTTTCCAAGGTTATGGTCTTGAATCTCTACTCTCCCTTCCCACCCGTTGCACTAATAATGATTTAGGAACACTTATCGATCATGCTCTTTCGAACCTTCTTCATCCTCCCTCCGCATTCATTCTTCAAATCAATATTACAGATCATTTCCCAGTTGCACTTTTCTTTGAGAACAGTCCTCGCACAAATAGTGTAAACTTTGTTAAAAATAAGTTTGATCGCGACAAATTCATAGAAATGGTATCTAATTATGATTGGTCTTGTGTCACTTCAATGAATGATGTTGAATCAGCATACATCGCTTTCATTTCTACAATATCCAATTGCGTATCTTCATCGACAACATGTGTGCAGTGCCATAAACGTTATTCTTCCCCTAGAAACCCATGGTTAACAAAGGGATTACTTAATAGCCTGCGTAAGAAAGATAACCTATATAAAAAAACAAAAAGACAGCCATTTAATGTGCATCTACTTGACCGTTACAAGCAATATTGCAACACACTTAATACTCTAATGAAGATTGCCAAAAAGCGCTATTATCAAAACGTAATTAATTGTACTGGTTCAGATAAAAAAAAACAATGGCGCTTGATCAATCCCTTTCTCAATAAAACCATTAACCCGCCTATAGCCAACATTTATCATGAAGGATCTGTTATATCTAACCCACTAGATATCGCCAATGCATTTAGTGACTACTACTCTTCTCCCATACCCGTTCCAGCCAGTACGCATGACGAACTTGATCATTGTGGTCACTCATTTTTTCTTTTTCCTGTTACCCCGGATGAGGTAAGAAGAACAATTATTAGTATAAAGTCCTCTAGCGCAGGCATCGATAATATTTCTGCTAACCACGTGAAAATGATTGTTGATCATATTGCGGTTGTGCTCACCTACATAATCAATCTAATTTTTGAAACCGGCGTATTTCCTCATGAGTTAAAGATGAGTAGGGTTATCCCGGTATTTAAAAAAGGTGACCGATGCTTAATTTCTAATTACAGGCCGATATCAGTTCTCCCCTTTTTTAGCAAAGTAATTGAAAAAATAATACATGTTCGCCTGTCTAGCTACCTGGCGAAATTTAACCTACTTCCTCCGAAACAATTTGGGTTTAGACAAGGGTATTCGACTAACCTAGCCCTCATTTACTTCACAGAAAAATGTAAGCTAGAAATTGACAATGGTAACTTCGTTGGTTCTGTTTTTCTAGATTTTACTAAAGCTTTTGATACACTAGATCATGACATTCTTTTTTCTAAACTTGCATCTTATGGCATTATTGGCAACTCTCTCAATCTTTTCCGTAGTTATTTATCTGATCGTGAGCAATTAGTATCCATCTCCGGCATCAATTCCACTAAAAAAATTATTAACGTCGGCGTTCCGCAAGGCTCAATTCTAGGCCCGCTTTTATTTCTACTATACATTAATGATCTTCCACAGTGTCTAACCACATTATCAGAATGCATCTTATATGCTGACGACACGACTGTCTTATGTTCGAGTAATTCTCTAAGCAACAATTCAAACACCCTTAACGCTGAACTTATTAACGTTAGCGCATGGTGTGCTAAAAATAAGCTTTTGATAAATCCTTCGAAAAGTAAGTTCTTAATTTTCTATTCCAGGTCAATAAATAACGCGCAAGTTAGGCCCCTCTTTGTAAACACACATCCTATTCACCTATCAGATCAATGTTCCTTCCTTGGTATCAAAGCTTGATTCCCGCTGAAGATTTAATTTGCATATTAATGAACTACAGCGGAAAACTTCCTGTGGTATTAGGGTATTACTAAAAGCTAGATGTTACTTTGACTTGACTACTTTGGTCACCTTATATTATGCATTCATTCACAGTCATCTAAATTATTGTGTTGCTTCCTGGGGTCAAACATATTATTGCCACCTTTCTTCCCTCCAACATGTACAGAATCAAGCCATTCGCATTCTCACCTGGAGCAACCGACGTTCACATGTTCCTGATCTGTACCGGGAACTGCACATACTGAATATTGACAATCTAACCAAATTTAATGTCTGCACATTTGCTTACCAAGCAGTTAAAGACCATAACCTTCTCAAATTTGTTCTTATCCGACACCTTACTAACTCAAATATTACGCGCTTTTCCTCCAACAACAATTTTATACTCCCCAAGGTACGAACTAACTATGGTTCACAAAGAGTAGCATTTGTTTTAATCAAACTTTGGAATTCACTGCCTTTTAACATTAAATGCGCCTTTTCTATATCGTCATTCAAACATCAGCGTCGCAATTTCATGTTTAACCTATAGCTCCGTTTATTGAATATGTCTTTTAAAACACAACTTCAGTTCTGTCGTTTCTAATACTGTTTGCCTCGTTTCTTTCTTCTGCTTAAGCCTTATCCCTACCGTTTTATATTTTCCATTGTATTATTCTTTTGCATCATTATGTATTTGCATTTGTATTTGCATTTTCGTATTTTTTTTAACTCTCTGCCTTTTTGCTGTCAAGTAGTATTAGTTTTTTTTTTAACATTATAAAAGGTCCCCCTACAGTGTTTACACTATGGGACCTTTTTCTGTACTAAATAACAATATTTTTGTATCTGCACAATGTATTCAATAAACTTCAATTCAATTCAATTCAACTTTTCAAAGCAGTTCCGGGCTCTGATCTGACCTGCGCGCCCTTTCACAAGCGCACCGGTACAAAAGCTGGTCCCCGCCACCCGCCGTCAGCAGGCTCACGCCTCTACCTCCCTGATGCATTCCTGCCGAGTGTCCTAGACACAAGGCCACGGATTAGGTGATGTTCACTAGGTCGTTGGGCGTATATGTGTTTCTCGAGAACAGCCACGCATGACACGTCGCCACACTGACAATTTCGGCACGGCGCGCAACGTAAACTGTGGAACAAACGAAGAAACGTCAAAAAGACAAGCGGCACACGAGGCCGGCAATCGAACACGGCGTGGCACGCGGTCGTACAAACGGCCTGAGCCATAAACCATTTCCGATTGGGCTTCTGCCATTGGGTACATTGGTCAGAATTGGCAACTTGGCAATTGTGACGCGCCCAACTTTTTCGGTCTTCGAATGGAATCAGCATCGTTCGTTCGTCTCGTCACAGCGTCACCATCACCCGCGTTTCACGCCGTTGACGTCAGCGTGTGGTGGCTCCATGGTATTCGTTGCGTCGTCAGCATGACGCTGGTATTCAACAGTCTTCAGTACAACCTATACATTAACCTAGGCCAAAACGTAAGCAAGAAGAATGCGCCGCGGATCCATTGAAATCGCCGAGGTAACGTTCATTGTAGGTGTGTTCACATTAATTGTGGGTTTGTCCCTTAAAATGTTTCCCCACACGTCTCACATGCCACATTGTCAGAGAACCCTATCGTCTGCAGAGCAAGATAGCAGCCAACACGCTCTTAGTTCCAGAAGCCACCGGACAACTTGGGTAAACGCCCCTTTCAATGGGATTAGATACACCGAGGAGGGTGGCTGAAAATGTCACACAAGGCCAATAAGATTGGAAAAAAAGAAGACGGCAGCGACCAAAAACGAGGCTGCCATCAAAATTTCGTAATGCGTCAAAAAGATGAGTACTTTTCAAAGCAGTTCCGGGCTCTGACCTGACCTGCTCGCCCTTTCAAAGCGCACCGGTACACAAGTTGGTCCCCGCCAACTGCTGGAAGCAGGCTGACGCCTCTACCTCCCTGATGCATTCCTGCCGAGTGTCCTAGACACAAGGCCACGGATCAGGTGATGTTCACTAGGTCGTTGGGCGTAGATGTGTTTATCACGAACAGCCACGCATGACACGTCGCCACACTGACAATTGCGGCACGGCGGGCAACGTGAACTGTGGAACAAACGAAGAAACGTCAAAAAGATAAGCGGCACAGAAGGCCGGAAAGCGAACATGGCGTGGCACGCGGTCGTACAAATGGTCTGAGCCATAAACCATTTCCGATGGGGCGTGTGCCATTGGCTACATTGGTCAGAATTGGCAACTTGGCAATTGTGACGCGCCCAACATTTTCGGTCTTCGCATGGAATCAGCATCGTTCGATCGTCTCGTCACAGCGTCACCATAACCCGCGTTTCACGCCGTTGAGGTCAGCGTGTGGTGGCTCCATGGCATTCATTGCGTCGTCAGCATGACGCTGGTATTCAACAGTCTTCAGTACAACCTATACATTAACCTTGGCCAGAACGTAAGCAAGAAGAATGCGCCGTGCATCCATTGAAATCGGTGAGGTAAGCCTTCTTTGTAGGTGTGTTCACATTCTTTGTGGGTTTGCCCCTTAAATGTTTTCCCAAGATTTCTCACACGCTACATTCTCAGAGAACCCTATCGTCTAGCAGAGCAAGATAGCAGCCAACACACACTTAGTTCCAGAAGCCAGCGGACAACTTGGGTCAACGCGCACGTGAAAGGGACTAGATGCAAAGAGTAAGGTGGCTGAAAATGTCACACAATGCCAATAACGTTGAAAATAAAGAAGACGGCAGCGACCAAAAACGAGGCTGCCACCAACATTTCGCAATCCGTCAAATAGGATGAGTACTTTTCAAAGCAGTTCCGGGCTCTGACCTGACCTGCGCGCCCTTTCACAAGCGCACCGGTACACAAGCTTGTTTACGCCAACCGCCGGCAGCAGGCTGACGCCTCTACCTCCCTGATCCATTCCTGCCGATTGTCCTAGACAATAGGCCACGGATCAGGTGATGTTCACTATGTCGTTGGGCGTATATGTGTTTGTCGAGAACAGCCACGCATGACACGTCGCCACACTGACAATTGCGGCACGGCGTGCAACGTAAACTGTGGAACAAACGAAGAAACGTCAAAAAGATAAGCGGCACAGGAGGCCGGCTATGGAACATGGCGTGGCACGCGCTCGTAGTAATGGCCTGAGCCATAAACCATTTCCGATTGGGCTTGTGCCATTGGGTACATTGGTCAGAATTGGCAACTTGGGAATTGTGACGCGCCCAACTTCTTCGGT